>NW_016814752.1:19411-20729 GCF_001698545.2 Rhinopithecus bieti | reverse complement strand
GGGTTTGTTCATTTCTTTTTGCTCCTTTCTCTCTACATTTCTTTTCGTGTTTCATTTTATTCATTTGATCTTCAATCACTGATAATCTTTCTTCCAGTTGATCGAGTTGGTTACTGAAGCTTCTGCATTTGTCCTGTACTTCTCTTGTCATGGTGTTCATCTCTATCAGTTCTTTTAAGGTCTTCTCTGCATTGATTATTCTAGTTTTCCATTCATCCATTCTTTTTTCAAGGTTTTTGTTTCTTTTCACTGGTTACGTAGTTCCTCCTTTAGCTCTGAGAAGTTTGATCAACTGAAGCAGTCTTCTCTCAACTCATCAAAGTCATTCTCCATCCAGCTTTGTTCCATTGCTGGCAATGAACTGCGTTTCTTTGGAGGGGGAGGTGCTGTTTTATTTTTTTGAATTTCCAGCTTTTCTGCCCTGCTTTTTCCCCATCTTTGTGGTTTTATCTGCCTTTGGTCTTTGATGATGGTGACCTGCTGATGGGGTTTTGGTGTGGGTGTCCTTTCTGTTTGTTAGTTTTCCTTCTAACAGTCAGGACCCTCAGCTGCAGGTTTGTTGGAGTTTTCTTGAGGTCCACTCCAGACCCTGTTTGCCTGGGTATCAGCAGCGGAGGCTGCAGAAGATAGAATATTGCTAACCAGTGAGTGTTGCTGTCTGATTCTTGCTCTGGAAGCTTCATCTCAGGGTTTACCCAGCCATGTGAGGTGTTATGTGTTGGTCTGCTCCTAGTTGGGGATGTCTGTCAGTTTGACTACTCAGGGGTCAGGGATCCACTTGAGCAGGCAGTCTGTCCATTCTCAGATCTCAGCCTCTGTGCTGGCGGAACCACTGCTCTCCTCAAAGCTGCCAGACAGGGACTTTTACATCTGCAGAAGTTTCTGCTGCTTTTTGTTTAGCTATGCCCTGTCCCCAGAGGTGGAGTCTACAGAGGCAGGCAGGCCTCCTTGAGCTGTGGTGAGCTCCACCCCATTCGAGCTTCCTGGTGCCTTTGTTTATCTACTTAAGCCTCAGCAATGGCAGGGGCCCCTCCCCCAGCCTCACTGCCACCTTGCAGTTAGATCTCCGACTGCTGTGCTAGCAATGAGGGAGGCTCCGGGGGCGTGGGACCCTCTGGGCCAGGTGTGGGATATAATCTCCTGGTGTACCATTTAGGAAGACGCTTGGTAAAGTGCAGTATTAGGGTGGTAGTTACCCGATTTTCCAGGTGTTGTGTGTCTTAATTTCCCTTGGCTAGGAAAAGGTATTCCCTTCCCCCTTGTGCTTCCCAGGTGAGGAGATGCCTCACCCTGCTTCAGCTCTTGCTGGTCTGGCTGC
>NW_016814752.1:11747-18077 GCF_001698545.2 Rhinopithecus bieti | reverse complement strand
CAGTCCATCTTTCTTCACCTTTTTTTTTTTTTTTTTCAGTCTGATTGTGTCATTACATGTGAGATTGGTCTCTTGAAACTAAGAGATGGTTGCATCCTGTCTTTTATCCAGCTCACCACTCTACATCTTTTAAATGGGGCGTTTAGCCCATTTATTATTCTGGGTTAGTACTGGTATGTGAGATTTTGATCCTATCATTGTGTTAGCTGGTTGTTATGTAGACTTGATTGTATAGTTGCTTCATAATGCTTGCTTTATGTGCTTAAGTGTGTTTTTGTGGTAGCAGATGTCATTCATTTGATTCCATGTTTAACACTCCTTAAGTGACTCTGATCATCCTCACTGCTCATTATATGTTGATTATAATGCAGTAGCATGCTAAAAGACACTCCCACCAGTGCCATGACAGTTTACAAATGTCATGGCAATGTTAGAAAGTTAGTCTATATTCTCTAAAAAAGGGACAAACCCTCAGTTCCAGGAATTGTCCATTTCTTTCCCTGAAAACTCATGAGTAATCCACCCCCTGTTTAGCATATAATCAAGAAATAACTGTAAGTATATTTAGTTGAGCAACCCATGCTGCTGCTCTGCCTATGGAGTAGCCATTCTTTATTCCTTTACTTTCTTAATAAATCTGCTTTCACTTTATGGATTCACTTTGAAGTCTTTCTTGCCTGAGATCCAGGAACCCTCTCCTGGGGTCTGGATCGAGACCCCTTTTGGTAACAGATAGGCTCTTACTCAGCTGTATGGCTCCTTTGTATTTCATAGTGGTTTCAGCTCTGGTATTTGGTGCAGTGGTGGGAGAGGTAACCTTCTCTCTGGGCACACTACTGGGCTTTGAGGGTGCACCCTCCAATCACTGGCACTGACAGCATGTTTCTTTTGTTAGGCATTCCAGGCTGTGGGGATCCCTCAAGCAGAGTCCACAGCATGGTTATAGGCCCCACATCTTCTGGGTTGCCCTTATGGAAGAAGGCAAGCCCCACTCCTATGGCAGCCCATGAGTCCATGCAGCTCACTCCTATCCATGATCTGACATTGTGAGCTCCTCTTTTCACTTGAGTACCAATGACATATTTCAGCTCCACCCTCCCAAGCTGGGAACTGCAGCCCTGGGGTGAGCTCAGGCGTTTTTGTTGCCTCCCTAGCTTGGGGCAACTGTGGTGGGGTCTATGGTGGTGGCACTGGCAGAGTGCCTGTCAGGGGACTTGAGTGGGGGTGGCTCCATCCCAGAGAAATCTAGAGCCACAGCTGATTGGAGTAATTACACAGGGAGGGGAAATTTGTGTTCTGGTCCCAAACTGGGGTGCTCTGCCTGGTGAAGAGCAGAGGGGAAAGGGGCTCCTGGGAAAGACAGTCTCACCTCTTCTCCTTAGAGCCATGTACTGAAGGTGCAAGCAAAACAATCAGACTCTTTGTTATGCCCCCAGCCCAAGGGCAGCAAGGGCAAGGTGTCATGGCAGAGGAACTGTCAGTTGACTCTGGGAACTCCACCCCAGAGAACTACAGAACCTGCTTCAGGATCCGTGATGATCAGCTGAAGGTGGGGTGGCTGTGCTGCAAACTCAAGCCAAAGAGCCCTGCCTGGATAAGAGCAGGGGAGTCAGGAGTTTCCACAGAAGATAGTCTGGCCTCCTCTGCATATGGTAACTGTAGCATACAGTAAGCACATGAAAGCAATTAAGATGTTCATTCCTTCTGTAGCCTAGGGGAAACAAGGGTGGTTACCGCAGCAACTGCAATGGCCAAGGGCTTGTCTGTTACCTCTGGGAGTTCCCTCTCAGAGAAATGAAGAACTACAACTGGCTAAAGTAGTGAAGTGGTGATGGGATGGCTTCACTGGTACCATAGGCCAGTGGACTTTGCCTCCTGGTGTAGCAGAGGTAAGACCCTAAGCCTGTCTGCTCCTCAGCACTATGGTTGCAACCCTTATTCTGGGGTGCATGAGAGATTCTGGCCTACCTTTTTGGCCAGCTATGACAGCTGGCACCATGCTTCTCAGGGATCCAAGGACTGTGAAACTCAATGTGTTCTTGAGTGGTGGCTCTTCCCAGACTTCAGGCAGTTGACTGTGCCATTCTGGAGGTGGGCATGCGGACATGGGGTGTAGGGGAATGGGCAGGGTTTGAGAGTTCTCCTGTGCCCAGGATTGCAAAGGTCCATGGCAGAAATGTGGGTCTCCAGGGGCTCTTAGTCACTCACCCTTTCCCCATGGTAGGTAGCCTCCCCTGGCTCTGTGCCAAACTTTTGTGGGCAGCTGTCTTGCCTTGCTTTTCGCTGTTCTCTGAGGGCAGCCAGTGCTTCCATCATGAATCCCAGCTTGGCCTTCTGGAAGATCTACTTGAACAGCTAGTGTTTACTTGCGACTTTGTCTCCTCTCCCTGAGAGCAGTGCACACTAGCTGCTTCTAATCAGTCATCTTGGTGCTTCTGTTTTTTCTCTTCTAATATAGGCATTGAAATTGCTTTAGTTGTATTCCAGTAATTTTTACATGTGAGCGATGACTATCTAGGCCAGCGGCATGAGGGAAACAGAATTTACCAAGACAATATATATCTGGAAGCAGGAAGAAAGACATAGTTATAGCTTATTTGCTTTATGTCTTTGCTTTCACCTGCTCCTGCCAGCCTGACTCATTTTTCCTAATTGGGATGCCACATTTCCTCCCTGACAGAGTAACAATGACAAACTTTTGGCATGTGGGTATAGGTCTTATCTTCCAACTGCTTCCTGCTGACCAGGGGTATAGAGTTGTCCCTACCAAGGATTGTAACATTACATGGGCTTAAATCCTTGGGTTGGGAGTTAAATTTGGCAGAGTTGTTGTGAGACCAATGGGGAATAGCATTTGCAGCCTAAAATTTTATCCTGCTGCATCCAAAGGAGAACCATGGAGTTTTTTTAGTGGCCAATATTGTCACTACAGTAATATCTTGGTTTGAATTTGTTGTATTCTAGAAGACACAAATTTGAGTAGTAAATTAAGGATGCAAGAGACGAAAAGAAGGAATAATTTAAAATGCCTGTTTGTGACCCCAGGAATAAGAGCAACCAGGAGGATGATCTCCAAGTAGATGCCCATTAATACCATCCTTGTGACACTTTTTTCTCAATTTCAGCCTCTAGCTCCCTGAGGTTTTTGACATGAGCCCACAATATTTCTGACGGATTAACAAAAATGCACATTCTTCTTCAAATGCTACACATGTGTCCTCTTGGTCTGCCATAAGCGGATTTAGGCCACAGCAATTTTGGGGAACAATTGGTGCTAGGGAGTTGACCTGAACTTCCAAGGTGTCAGAGATGCATTTGAGCTCGGTGGCAAGTTCGATTGAGAGGATATGGTAAGTATGTGCTGTGAGGCTCATACCTTTTATTCTTATACCTAATCCAGTGACAATCCCTGTGCCAGGGAGTAAGGGAATTAGATGGATTGGCCATTTTGCCCTGCTAGAACTGTAAAGCATGATTGGGAAGGACTAATTGGAAGGAGCAATTTGGGTGTCTGGGGCCAAGTAAACTAGTGTATGTGTTCCAGCCCAGTTGGCTGGAAGACAAACATAGGCATTGGTTCAGCAAAGGAAGAAAGGTCCCTCAGATTTAAAGCAAGAGAATAGAGTTACAGTGAAGAAATGGAGTGTGTTTTGGCCTTCTGACCTGAAGAAGTATTGAGTAGCTAGCGTAGTAATTGTAAGAGACTGTAAGGTGTAGATGTTACAATTTGCATTTGTGTGGGGTTTGTTTTCCCTAAACAAATGAATATGTTGTATGGCTGGAAACATTTGAGATTTAGGGTTGTTATGTGTGAGAATTTGTAGGTAATTGTTAGGGGAATTTGCAACCTTTCAATTTTGCCATTGAGTTAGGTGAGAACAAATGTCTGGAGATGGGTGATCTGTACAGAAATGAGAGTTTATATTTTGGAGATTTGGGGTGTTGAGATCGACTGGACCTTATATTCTAACTGGTACCATATTATGTTTTTCCCTTGATATGTATTTTCTGTTGGTGTGATTTATAGTTATGGTGTAGTTGCAAAGGAGCTTAGAAATGTCACCCATGGGGTTGGAGTAATGTTTCTTGTCTGTTGCTTTAAGGCAAATAGCTTGATGTTTAAGTTGTGCTTGTTTAAAAAAGGGGGCTACAACAGGGTGTTTGAGTCTACAGTTGTCTCTTGGGTTGGAGGACCAGTCCTTTGAGGGGTTGTTATTTTAGCTTGGTCGTGTCGTGTATCAGCTTAAATAGGCAGAGAATACAGCTACCATTCCACATGTATGTTTTTGGGGCTCCATGGAAGTTGTGGGAACAGGAATTTGGAGTGCAAGATGGTGTTAAAATGGATCTAATACTGAGTATTAATAAAAAATGAAGCGTACCATTTGGGGGCTAAGGGTAAGCAAAGCCAACAACCTTTTGTACACTGAGAATGTTGTTTCTTTAATAGCTTATGGGCCCTTGCAAGCAGGGTGTAATCCAGGAAGCTTGGCAAAGTAAAGTTGATTGTAAGTGTTAACACTAAGTGTAGAGATATCCAAGTAATGAGGATGAAGCCTGACAAGTTAAAAGCAACAAAATATAGTGAAGTCAGGAAAGGAGAAGGGCTATAAAGTATATAAGAAAAATAGTTAGAAAAACACTTTAGTACCACAGCACATCATCATTGTGGTGTGGTGTATATGACATTACTAGAACAAATATAAAGAAATTTCATCTGGGTGGTAATCTAGAAGTCCTCCTGCAAATAGCAATCGTATACTACCTCCCTTGTAAAAGCATTAATATTAAGAGGGTAAAGCTGCTTACGTTAGGGAGTTGAATAATTGCTTAGAGCCTGTAGTAGAATTGAATAAAAAGAGTAATCTCAAACAATAGTTATCTCTAACAGTGTCTCTAAAAGAGACATTGAGCTAATTTCCATCAACATCAAGGGAAGGTCAAAAATTCGAGGTTGCTGCAGTGACCAGGCAAAGGTATGATGATGGGGTTATTAGAATACTTATTCTTGAAAATGAAGTTTAATGGCAAAGGAGACTGCTATTCCATCCAGACAGAAGAAGACAGTTAAAGCGCAGAACAATGAAAACAATGACCACGATGCAGCCCACAGATTCAATTAAGAAGGCAGGGAAAAAACTAGGTTCATTGATTTTCAGGAAAATAAAGGGAGTAAGAAAAAGAAATTCCTGGCCTTCCACAGTGGTACATGCCTGTAATCCTAGCATTCTAGGAGGCTGAGGTGGGTGGGTCATCTGAAGTCAGGAGTTTAAGACCAGCCTGGCCAACATGGCGAAACCTCGTCTCTACTAAAAATACAAAAATTATCTGGGCATGATGGTGTGCACCTGTAATCCCAGCTACTCAGGAGGCTGAGGGAGGAGAATCACTTGAACCAAGAAGGCAGAGGTTGCAGTGAGCTGAGATCGTGCCATTGCACTCCAGCCTGGGTGACAAGAGCAAGACTCTATCTCAAATAAAAAAGAGAAAGAAACTCCTTTAAGGTGGAGTTGAGAATTAGGGTAAATATCACCTCAGTCCGAATTAACGTCTGAATTTTGTCTGAATAACAGATGGAGGGCTCTGATTGGCTCACAGCTGCGTGTAGTGGAGGGCTCTTCATTTGGTGCCTGAACAGCTTTGACCCCTCAAGTGATGAATCCATGAGAACCTTGGAGCTTTACACCTGTTGGAATAGTAAGAAAAACTTGATATCACTCAGTTCAGACAGGTTCTCCCAGCCTTTTGACCTGCAGGAGAGTTTAAAGACACACCCAGACTCCAGTTGTGAATTTAAAGTGTATGTTCCCTGAAAAGGAGGGATCAGGTTTGGGGCTGTGGAGATTTTAGTAATGGCTAATGGCTTTAATGGTCTAAGAATTATAACATATTGTTTTAGGTCTAACATTTAAGTCTCTAATCCATATTGAATTAATTTTCATATAAGGAGTAAGAAAAGGATCCAGTTTCAGCTTTCTACTTATGGCTAGCCAATTTTCCCAGCACCATTTATTAAATAGGGAATCCTTTCCCCATTTCTTGTTTTTATCAGGTTTGTCTTCAGGACATAGGCATGGGCAAGGACTTCATGTCTAAAACACCAAAAGCAATGGCAACAGAAGCCAAAATTGACAAATGGGATCTAATTAAACTGAAGAGCTTCTGCACCACAAAAGAAACTACCATCAGAGTGAACAGGCAACCTACAGAATGGGAGAAAATTTTTGCAATCTACCCATCTGACAAAGGGCTAATATCTAGAACCTACAAAGAATTCAAACAAATTTACAAGAAAAAAACAAACAACCCCATCAAAAAGTAGGAAAAGGA
>NW_016814752.1:6106-11210 GCF_001698545.2 Rhinopithecus bieti | reverse complement strand
TGGGGAGGGGGTGGAGGGAAGGATATCATTAGGAGATATACCTAATGTAAATAACGAGTTAATGGGTGCAGCACACCAACATGGCACATGTATACATATGTAACAAACCTGCACGTTGTGCACATGTACCCTAGAACTTAAAGTATAATAATAATAATAATAAAGAATTATAACATATCGTGTGGGATGATGATTTTCTGGATCTAACAGGAAGTCTGTTTGTAAGAACAGTCTTCCATAAAGAACTGCATATGGGCTGAGATGGGTTTCTGATTTTGGAGTGATAAAGGACCTTAAGAGGGCAATAGGGAGCAGAGCTGCCCATGACTGTTGGGTTTATTAGTTTTGTAAGATGCCTTTTTATGCTTTGATTGGCACTTTTACCTTTCCAGAGAATTGTGGATGTCAGGCTGCATGCAAGTAGTATTTGATTTGAAGGGCCTTAACAACTTCTTGGGTTATTTGAGAAACGAAAGCAGCACTATTGTTTGACTGCAGTGAGTGAGGGAGCCCAAAATGGGAAGAATGTGGTTCAAAAGGGCCGTGGTGACTTCTGATGCCATGCCTGTTAGGTTTTGATGGGAAAGGCTTCTAGCCACCCCATAAAGGTATCTACAAAGATTATCAAGTATTTAAGTCCCTTGCATGGAGGCATGTGTGTAAAATCTAGCTGCCAGACTTCTCCTGGTAGGATCCCTAATCTTTGAATGAGTTGGAGGAGAGGAGGAGGTTTGTGGGCCCCTTCAGGATTGGTTTGGCAGCAAGTGGGGCAAGCCTGTGAGATGTCTCTTAAAGTTTAGGCTATTCCTTTACCAATAAACAGTGACTCTATTAAGTCTTGGAGGGCTTAGCCCCTAAATGAGTTGAATGGTGTAAGCTGTTTAAAATTTTCATTGTGAGGCTCCTTGGAGCAAAAGTTTGCCATTAGGGCTTTTTAGCCAGCCCTCTGAGATATGGGAGAAGCCTTTCTCTAGAGCCCTTTGTATTTCTTCCTGCATATACAGTGGAGTTAGGTTAGCAACTAAAACTGCCTAAAGAGGCAGCTCAGTAGTCACTCTTGCTTATCAACCCGATTGTTCACAATAGAGATTTTATCATTGCTTCTCTGATGGGCTTTGCAGTGAATGATAGCTACCTGTGCAGGAAGCAAAATTACCTCTAACAGTTCCATGATTTCAGGACCGTATCTTACCGGAATATTTTGGGCTATTAAGAGTCCCCTTTCTTGCCAAATGACTGCATGGGTATGTACTACATGAAAGACATAGGTCAGTGTAAATATTAAGTTTCATGCATGCTCCTAATTGCAAGGCTCAGGTAAGGGCAATAAGTTCTGCCTTCTGGACTGAGGTGGTGTCACAGGGTAGGGACCCAAATTCTGTAACCTCAGTAAGGCTAACAATAGCATACCTTGATAACTGGGTACCTTCTAACATGAAACTATTGCTGTCTATGAACCAAGTGACCTCCCAATTGGTAAGGGGTATATCTTGGAGGTCCAGTCAGGAGCTACAAATTAAATCAATACTTTTTTTTTTCTGTCTGAGACAGGGTCTTACTCTGTCGCCCAGACTGGAGTGCAGTGGTGCAATTTCAGCTCACCGCAACCTCTGCTTCTTGGATTCAAGTGATTAGCTGTGACTAATCCTCCTGAGTAGCTGGGACTACAGATGCACCACCATGCCGAGCTAATTTTTATATTTTTAGTAGACATGGGGTTTCACCATGTTGGCCAGGCTGGTCTCCAACTCCTGACCTCAGTTGATCCACCTGCCTAGGCCTTCCTAAGTGCTGAGATTATAAGTGTGAGCCACTGCAACCAGCCTTAAATCAATAGTTTCTAAGCAGGAGTGTTTAAGTGATCCTTCCACATTTGGATATGGTAACAGGATGGCATGATTAAGAACTTCACACTGCTTAAAGTTTAATTGTGGTGTTTGTAGAAAGAGTGTTTGATATCTGCATATTTTATTTGAGACCCAGTGAAAGGCCTTTGAGTTTAAAGTATCCACCATTTGGTGTGGGATATACACTGTTATTCCTTGGCCTCAGCTTGGAGGCCTCCTCAACCAATCAGGCCACAGAGGCTAGTGCCAGGGAAATGGAGACGAGCCCTGTGTCACCAAATTGAGGTTCTTTGATAAGTAAGCTACTGGTCATTTGGAGGGCCCCAATGGCTGGATTAAGTCTCCAAGGGTGATACCCCTTCTTTCAGGTACAAATAAATAGAAAGTTTTTCTAAGCTATGGTAAGGTCAAAGGTGGGGCAGTTGTAAAAGCTTGTTCAATAGGTTTTAGGGTTTTGTTCATTTCAGAGCTCCAGTAAAGGGTTCTTCCTCTGGTCCCCATAGTGTCTCACAAAGAGGGTTTTGCTATGAGTCCAAGTTGGGGGGTCCAAATATGACAGAAACTTGTCATTTCCAAGAAGGAGTGCAACTGTTGTTTATTTGCTAGTGTGCCCATGTTTAAGATGAGGCTTTTGCAGTGATCAGAGAGACTTTTAAACCCTGGGGTTAGTGTAAGTCTCAGAAATTACACTTCCTGAGAGGAAATTTGAGTTTTAGAAGGAGAAACCTCATAACCACAGGAAGATAACCTCTAAAGAGTTTTCATAGTAGTTAGATATTCTAGGATGAATAGTATTTAATACCTTCAGTTGGACTGCAGATGGCAGGTCATCAACATATTGGAGCAGGGTGCTATTAGGGAATAGTTGAAGGGTGAACAGATCTTTGGCAAGAGCCTGTCCAAATGGTTGTGAGCTATCTCTGAATCCTCAGGGGAGGCCTGTCCAGGTTAATTGTTGGGAAGTATGAGTGGAAGGATCTCACCATTCAAAGGCAAATAAAAATTTTGAATCTTAATGTACTGGAATGCAAAAGAAGGCATCCTTTAAGTCTAATACTGTGAACCAAAACTGCCAGAAGGAATTTGTCCTAACAGGATGTAAGGGTTCAAAACAATGGGGTGTATAGGAACTACTGGATCATTGATGTCTCTTGGGTCTTGTATCATTCTATAGGTGCCTTCTGGCTCTTGGCAGCTACAGTGGGTGTGTTACATGGTGAATTACAAGAGTGAAATAACCCTGTGACCAGAAATTTTTCTATTAAGGACTGTAAGCCTAATTGAGCTGCAGGATTTAGTGGGTATTGAGATTTCCTAGGGAAAGAATTGAAGTCCTTAAGGATGATCTTTATAGGGTCTGCAGGCAAACAACATTCTGGAATGGATGAGTTTCATACTTCAGGGGGAACTTGTTGTAAAATGAAAGGTTATATGGTATTGGAGCCCTTAGTATTAAATGGTAATAATGCCAGTATTGAGCAGGCCTGGTTGGAAAACTGACGCTAGTTTGAAGTTTTGCCATTATATGCCTCCCAAGCAAAGGGATGGAACAAGTGGTCAAGACCAATAATAAGTGGGTGAAAACATTTTTTTCCCTAGTTGCATACCAAAGATGGGGTAAAATAACTCTGTTTCAGTTGGCCCTCCTTGCCTGTGAGGAGGATTGAGGACCAAAAGGTAGGTCCAGAGAATTTAATTAGGGCAGTGTAACTAGCTCCTGTGTCAATAAAAGAAAACCCTCAATTTTATATCCTGCCACACACCAGGTTACCTGAGATTCAGCAGTAGTGATGGAAAATACAGGAGCCTGGATGGCCTCTGGGACAGTGAGGAAATGGCCCCTCTTGGGGCTTTTTCTTCTCTTTTAAGGTCTCTTCAGCTTTTCATAATTGAGGAACAAAATTAAGGGCATTTGCCTTTGCTTTCCTCCCAAGTTGGCCCATAATTGGGACTTGTTTGAGGACGACTACCTATCATAAGGGAGCGAGGAGCATTCCAGTTTCCAGTGTCCTGGTTGCTTGCAGTATTGGCAAAGGCCAGGTGGTGGCAGTAGAAAACCAGGTGACACTTGTGGAGGGTTTTGGCCATTTCTGTCAACATACCAAGGCTGGTTATAGCTATAACAGAGAATGGGACTTTTGTTGGTCAATGGGTGACGTCCTGATGCTTGGTCTGTGGGCCCTGGTTTGGGCAGGCAGGTAGCAAAGACAGCAGCCATATAATGAGCTTGCTGCCTGTCTCTTTCTCTTTCCTTCCTATCCTGTCAGTTATTGAGGCTTCCTCCCAGTTATTAAAGAATTTAAAGGCCATCTATAGCAAAGTAAAGAGAGGGGTCTGTGGCGTTTGAACTAGTTTTTCAAGCTTATGCCTAATGTCTGGAGAGGCTTAATAAAATGCACAGCCAGAATAGTGAGGCCCTCTTGGCTCTAGAGATCCATATTAGTGCATTTTCTCATAGCTTCAGCTACCCTAGAATGGAATAGGGCTGGATTTTCATTTGGCCCCTGTGTAACTTCTCTTAATTTAGCGTAATTTACGGGTTTAATGACAGCCTTTTTCATCCCCTCAATCAAGCAAATTATCATATAATTGTGGTGGACTCTATCAGGGTCTCCTTCTTGACAGCCACCATCTAAGATCACTATCATGAACAACTGTTCTTCCTGGGTCAGAGTTCCAAATGTTCCAGGCGTGGAATTCCTCCGCCCATCAGTGGGCTAGAGACCAAATGCGGGTCTTTTCCTTATGAGTGCAACAGGTGGTAAAGATAACCAATTGAGATAAAAGGAAACTGCAAGCCCCTTGAATTTCTTCATAAAATGGGAGGGGTACTAACTAAAAGAGCCAAGATTTGCCTCTATTTCAGACAAATCAGATGTAGGGAATGGGACATGGGCCCTGAGGATTCCTACACCCCCATTTGGCCACTTCCCAGAGTTGCAAAACTTTATCTAATGATGGGAGAGAATCAGAGGTGACTGTTGATCTGGTATGGGGAGGAGAAGTGGTTTTGGGTATAGAAGAGGTAAAGAGGGAGAGACAGATGGTGTAGCTGAGGAAGGAGGCGTTGAAGGGGAAGATGTGTAGTCAGGGGAAATGAATGGAGAGACCAAAGTAGGGGAGGTTTGGAACATGAGAGTGTAAAAGGGGGGGTCATCCAAAATGTCTGAGGAATCTAAGAGACTTAAGAATTTTGCCAGTCTCATTCTACAATTGTCTCTAAAGTCTAGGTTTTTTTTTTTTTTTTTTTTTTTTTT
>NW_016814752.1:0-2379 GCF_001698545.2 Rhinopithecus bieti | reverse complement strand
AAAAGAAGACATTCATACAGCCAACAGACACATGAAAAAATGCTCATCATCACTGGCCATCAGAGAAATGCAAATCAAAACCACAATGAGATACCATCTCACACCAGTTAGAATGGCAATCATTAAAAAGTCAGGAAACAACAGGTGCTGGAGAGGATGTGGAGAAATAGGAACACTTTTACACTGTTGGTGGGACTGTAAACTAGTTCAGCCATTATGGAAAACAGTGTGGCGATTCCTCAAGGGTCTAGAACTAGAAGTATCATATGACCCAGCCATCCCATTACTGGTTATATACCCAAAGGATTATAAATCATGCTGCTATAAAGGCACATGCACACGTATGTTTATTACAGCACTGTTCACAATAGCAAAGACTTGGAATCAACAAAAATGTCCATCAGTTACAGACTAGATTAAGAAAATGTGGCACATATACACCATGGAATACTATGCAGCCATAAAAAAGGATGAGTTTGTGTCCTTTTTAGGGACATGGATGTAGCTGGAAACCATCATTCTCAGCAAACCGTCGCAAGAACATAAAACCAAACACCGGATGTTCTCACTCATAGGTGGGAGCTGAGCAATGAGATCACCTGGACTCGGGAAGGGGAACATCACACACTGAGGCCTATCACGGGGGTGGGGGGTTGGGAGGGATTGCATTGGGAGTTATACCTGATGTAAATGACGAGTTGATGGGTGCAGCACACTAACATGGCATAAGTATACATATGTAACAAACCTGCACGTTATGCACATGTACCCTAGAACTTAAAGTATAATTAAAAAGAAAAAAAAAAAGAAGCCGGCGGACGAAAGACTGAAAAGAATAAGTGTACTCAGGTCCCTCTCCCTAATGGGCGATGGTGGTCAGACACTTTCGCAAAGATACCTTCCAGTTCTACTAGAGAGTAGCTCCAGCTACAGTGCAATTGCCTCCGTGCTTAGAAACTGTCCAAAGATTGAAAAAAGAGAGGGGAGAGAATTCCCTGTGAAGAGGGAGTCCCCATATGGGCCACCAGAATGTTGCCGGTTAGCGATGAGTATCTGGGCTGGTGGTGCAGGACTAAAAGAATTTACCAAGAGAGTTGTAGGTAGAAAAAAGGCAGATTTATTAGAGAAAGTATGAAAATACACTGTGAGAAGGCAACAGATAGTATCAGCAGAAGAGAAGCTGACTGCCAGGAGCAAAAAGGCTTGCTCAGGATTTTATAGAATGGAACTTGGGAACTTGCATTCTTCTGTCAGCTGGGATATTTGATAAATTGAGGAATTTGATGGTAAGCAGGAAGTTTTTGAGTTATGTATGTTATTTGTTCAGGAGGGCTATATGTCCTGGGCCATAAGACCTATAGTTTATCAGCTCCCTCTTTTTGTTTATATGTCCTGAACCATGAAGAAAGGGATAAGGCATAGCTTATTTGCCTTTTATCTTTGCTTTCCTCTGGTCCTGCCAGCTGGACTCCTTTTTCCAAATTAGGACTCCACAATATATTGTGTATTTGTATTTGTTCAGATAAAATACTTTTATGATATTCTGTATATTTTTTCTTTCACCAATTATTTATAAATGTGTTTTAATTTTTTAATTATTTTATGATTAAAGATATATTTTTATTTTCTAATTTAACTCTATTGTGGTGGAATAACATATTTTTTATGATTTCAAACCTTTAAAATTTATTAATACTTGTTCCATGGACTAGAATATGGTTTGTCTTGCAAAATATTCCCTGTTGCAAAGAAACAAATGTATATTTTGCTGCTGTTGTGTGGAATGTTTTATAGATGTCTGTTAGGTAAAGTTAGTTAGAAATGTTGTTTAAAGTTTCTATGTCTTTGCTGAATTTCTGTCTAGTTCAATTACTAGGTTGTTTTAGTCCCTATTATGGTTGAATTCTCTACTTCTTCCTTCAATTCCTTCAATTATAGTTTTCTGTATTGGGGATTCTGCTTTTGGGATATGTGTGAGTTGTCCTGCCTTTCTGAACAAAACCAATGTGTTTCTTAAATGTACTTGATTGATGTCTTAGGCCTCCCTAAAATATATAAAACCAAACTGTACCCCTACCACCTTGGGCTCATGTTCTCAGGACTTCCTGAGGGCTCTGTCACGGGCCATGGTCACTCATATTTGGCTTAGAATAAATCTTTTCAAATATTTATTTGAAGAGATTTCAAAACACCTGGTGTTTTGAGCCCTTGCAGAGGTCATAGACCTATGGAGAGAGAAACTGAGATGCATAAGAGGGTGGAAACGAGTCAGTGGTAACACACTGTGGAGTCCTGCCCACAGGCAGCACGCATTGGCCTATCACAAAAACACCCTAGACTACAGCTCAGTTCCTCCTTTTAAGAAAAAAAAAGGCTGGG
>NW_016814751.1:28857-30189 GCF_001698545.2 Rhinopithecus bieti | reverse complement strand
TTTTGATGGAGTCTTGCTCTGTAGCCCAAGCTGGAGTGCAGAGTAGTGTGATCTTGGCTCACTGCAAGCTCCTCCTGCTGGGTTCATGCCATTCTCCTGCCTCAGCCCCCAGAGTAGCTGGGACTACAGGCGCCCGCCACCACGCCCGGCTAATTTCATTGTATTTTTGGTACAGACAGGGCTTTGCCGTGTTAGCCATGATGGTCTCGATCTCCTGACTTCGTGATTCGCCCGCCTTGGCCTCCCAGAGTGCTGGGATTACAGGCATTAGTCACTGTGCCCAGCCCAGTTCTTTTTTTTTTTTTTTTTGCTCTTGAGAATTCTGGAAGTCTTCTTGACTAGCTTAAACTAACAGCAAAGGGTTCTGTTGCATATTTCATATATACTGTACCAGAACTCGTCACAGTTCTAGTGACCAAATGTATATAGCTTCTAGGCTCCAACAGTAAATGTATACATTGACAAATTCTAATGTTATTTTAATCTAGTCAGTGCACAGAAACACCTTTATATGTGCATGTGTTATTATGATAGCCCTCTTCCTCACTTGAGCAGAATTTTATTTTTGTCTGTTACCATGCTCCAACTCCTGCCCTAGCTCTTCTAGATATACCCACAGGTAACTGCAGGCTGTGCCACTCTCCTGAATACAGTAAACTTGGCAGTGGAACAGACATGACAGGCCTGTGCTTAAAGGCAGAAGGGCTACAGCATGCCCAGATCTTCACCACTTGCCCTAAGCTCCACACTGCTCTTCAATTGTCCCATGAGCTTTCTTGTTTTTCTCTAGGGTACTAGAACCTGGAGAGAAATTCCACCATGACTTCCAACAACATATCTGGTTGCTATCTGGCTATGCTTCTCTCAGCCCCCTATGGGGTTGAATTGTTTTTGTAACATCCTTGAGCTGAACTTCTGACACAATCCTGACTTCTAACATTCGGTTTAACCAATCTATATATGGCATCCCCAAAATCATGATTTCTGGCATAACTTGGTTTTGTACGTTGTCAGAATCATAATAGAGTCATTTATGTTTTTTTAAAAAAAATACAAACACAAACAAACTAACAAACGAAGCCTGACAAATAGAGCCAAGGAAAACCATAAAGGGATGGCTCTCATGCACAAATGCCTGCTAACAAAAACTATTACAAAAGGCTGTAAAAGCCAAAACGTTGCACAAAGACCATCACAAACTTAAAAAGAAAATGCTTCTGAAATGATATCTGCCCAGCAACTGCCTGTGTAACCTCAGGCTGGTGCCACTCTTGTTATTGATCCTTGTAACCAAGGATAGTTATCTCAAAGGAATCATTAAAAAAAAAAAAA
>NW_016814751.1:14692-27485 GCF_001698545.2 Rhinopithecus bieti | reverse complement strand
GGGATTACAGGTGTGAGCCACCACAACCAGCCTCGGGTATGTCTTTATCATCAGCGTGAAAATGAACTAATACAGTAAATTGGTACCACTAGAGTGGGTTGTTACTGAAAACATACCGGAAAATGTGGAAACAACTTTGGAACTGGATAACAGGCAGAGGTTGGAACAGTTTGGAGGGCTCAGAAGAAGACAGAAATATTTGGGAAAGTTTGGAACTTTTTAGAGACTTGTTGAGTGGCTTTGCCCAAAATGCTGATAGCAATATGGACATTAAGGTCCAGGCTGAGGTGGTCTCAGATGGAGATCAGGAACTTGTTGGGAACTGGAGCAAAGGTGACTCCTGTTATGCTTTAGCAAAAAGACTGGTGGCGTTTTGCCCCAGCTCTAGAGATTTGTGGAACTTTGACCTTGAGAGAGATGATTTAGGGTATCTGGTGGAAGAAATTTCTAAGCAGGAAAGTATTCAAAAGGTGACTTGGGTATTGCTAAAGGCATTCCGTTTTATAAGGGAAACAGACCATAAAAGTTGAGAAAATTTGCAACCTGACAATGTGATAGAAAAGAAAAACCCATTTTCTGGGGAGAAATTCAAGCTGGCTGCAGAAATTTGTATAAGTAGCAAGGAGCCTAATATTAATACCCAAGACCATGGGGAAAATGTCTCCAGGCCATGTCAGAGACCTTCATGGCAGCCCCTCCAATCACAGACCCAAAGACCCAGGAGGAAAAAGTGTTTTTCTGGGCCAAGCCCAGGGTCCCTGTGCTGTGTGCAGCCTAGGGACTTGGTATCTTGTGTGACAGCCTCTCCAGCCATGGCTGAAAGGGGCCAATGTAGAGCGTGGGCTGTGGCTTCAGAGGGTGAAGCCCCAAGCCTTGGCAGCTTCCACGTGTTGTTGAGCCTGTGGGTGTACACAAGTCAAGAATTGAGGTTTGAGAACCTCTGCCTAGATTTCAGAAGGTGTATGGAACCACCTGGATGCCCAGGCAAAAGTTTGTTGCAGGGGCAGGACCCTCATGGAGAACCTCTGCTAGGGCAGCGCGGAAGAGAAATGTGGGGTTGGAGGTCCCACACAAAATCCCTACTGGGGCACTGCCTAGTGGAGCTGTGAGAAGAAGGCCACCATCCTCCAGACCCCAGAAAGGTAGATCCACCAACAGCTTGCACCATGCACCTGGAAAAGCCACAGACACTCAATGCCAGCCTGTGAAAGCATCCAGGAGGGAGATTGTATCCTGCAAAGCCACAGGGCCAGAGCTGCCCAAGACCATGGAACCCACCTCTTGCATCAGTGTGAACTGGATGTGAGACATGGAGTCAAAGGAGATCATTTTGAAGCTTTAACATTTGACTGCCCCACTGTATTTTGGACTTGCATGGGCCCTGTAACCCTTTTGTTTTGGCCAGTTTCTCCCATTTGGAATGGCTGTGTTTACCCAATAGCTGTACCCCCATTGTATTTAGGAAGTAACTAGCTTGCTTTTGATTTCACAGGCTCATAGGCATAAGGGACTTGCCTTGTCTCAGATGAGACTTTGGACTGTGGACTTTTGGGTTAATGCTGAGATGAGTTAAGACTTTGGGGGACTCTTGGGAAGGCACGATTGATTTTGAAATGTGAGGACATTAGATTTGGAGGGGCTAGGGGCAGAATGATATTGTTTTACTGTGTCTCCACTCAAATCTCAACTCAAATTTTATCTTCCAGAATTCTCATGTGTTGTGGGAGGGACTCCAGAGGAGGTAACTGAATCATGGGGGCTGGTTTTTCCCTTGGTATTCTTCTGATAGTGAATAAGTTTCACAAGATCTGATGGGTTTATCAGGGGTTTCCACTTTTGCTTCTTCCTCAGTTTTCTCTTGCCACTGCCATTTAAGAAGTGTCTTTTGCCTCCTGCCATGATTCTGAGGTCACCTCAGCCATGTGGAACTGTAAGTCCAATTAAACCTCTGTTTGTTCCCAATGTCTGTAAGTCCAAATAAACCTCTGTTTGTTTCGATATGTCTTTATCAGCACCGTGAAAAAGAACTAATACAATGGCTGTCTGGAACCCAGTGCCAGAAGAGTATGTAGAACCTGACAGCCTGGGACATAACTGGGCTGTAGCCACCCACCTTAACCCCCTTCCCTCCCATATGGGGCTAAGAATCATGAACTGGAGGCTTAAGCTCTGAATGCTACCTAATGAGTTAGGAAACTGGAATATAGTATACTTACCCCATTTCTGACATCTTTGTCCTGCGTGTAGTTTTCCTGACTTAGAGGCCAGCCCTATGGCCTGGCTGGTGGGTTTAGGGAAATCCCAAGGCTTATCAGGGACGGTGCTGATGATGGTAATGGTAGTGGTGTATACAGTTCTTGTGGTTATGTTAATGGTAGCCATAGCAATGATAGCAGTGACTATGGAGATGGTCATGATGGTGATGGAAGCATTTTCTTAGGGTTTTTTTTTTTTTTTTTTTTTTTTTTTTTTTTTTTTTGTAAAATTTTGGAAGCCTATCTCCCTTGAGTAGAACTTTGTTCTACTTTCATCTTGTATAGAATTGCTGTCTCTGTTAAGATCAATTTTTCCCATATAACGAGTACAGCTGCTTCTCACAAATACCAATAACATATTCTAAACTACTACTTTAGATCAGGCTTATCTCTAAGAGTGGCATATGCCTGGATTATACTTGAGTTTTTCCCACAGTCCTTGGATTTTATTATCCCCATATTGCCCAGTCTCCAGAGAGGAGATTGGGGCCTCCTGCCCTCTCCTCAGTTTCAGAGTCTCCAAATCCCACCAGCCATACTCTTGGACCACAGTGCAGTAAAAATAAAGCTCAATATGGGAAGAAAATGGCTCAAAATCATACAACTAAATGGAAATTAAACAACCTGGTCATGAATGACTTTTGGTTAAATAACAAAATTAAGATATAAATCAAGAAATTATTTGAAACTAATGAAACAAAGACCCAACATACTGGAATCTATGAAACACAGCTAACAGAGTGTTAAGCAGGAAATTCATAGTACTAAATGTCTACATCAAAAATTTAAAAGGTCTCAAATTACCAAATAACATCACAACTAGAGAAACAAGAGCAAACCAACCCTAAAGGTAGCAGAAGACAAGAAATCAACAAAATTATAGCTGAACTGAAGGAGACTGATATGTGAAAAACCATACAAAAGAACAACTACTAGAGGAGTTTGCCTTTAGAAATAATAAGATAGTTAGGTAGCTAAAAAGAAAAAAGAGAAGATCCAATTAAACACAATCAGAAATGACAAAAAGGATGTTACCACTGACCCCACAGAAATACAGAAAAACCCTCAGACACTACTATTATAAATACTTCTATGCACACAAACTAGAAAACATAGAAGAAATGGATAAATTGCTGGAATAATACAACCCTCCAAGTTTTAACCAGAAAGATTATTGAGTCCCTGAACAGACCAGTAATGAAGTCTAAAATTCAATCACTAATAAAAAGCCTGCCAACCAGAAAATTCCAGGACCAAGTGGATTCACAGCCAAATTCTACCAGATTCATAAGAGCTGGTACAATTCCTACTGAAACTATTCTTTAACATTGTGGAGCAGGAACTCTTCTCTAACTTATTCCATGAGACCAGCTCATAGCAAAACTATGCTATAATCCTGATAGCAAAACCTGGCAGAGACAAAACAGGAAAAAAAACTTCAAGCTAATATGCTTCATGAACATCGATGCAAAAATGCTCAGCAAACTACTACTAAACAGAATCCAGCAAGATATCAAAAAGATAATCCATTATGGTAAACTAGGCTTTAACCCCGGGATGCAAGATTGGTTCAACATACACAAACTAATAAATGTGATACACAACATGAACAGAACAAAAGCAAAACCACATGATTATCTCAATAGATGCAGAAAAAGGCTTTCAATAAAATTCAGTATTTCTCTATATTAAAAACCCTCAAACAACTAGGCATTGAAGGAACATGCCTCAAAATAACAGGAGTCATCTATGACAAACCCACAGCCACCATCATACTGGGTGGACAAAAGTTGGAAGCATTCCTTTTGTAAACTTAAACAATATAAGGATGTTCTCCCTCATCACTCCTATTCAACATAGTACTGGGTGTCCTGACCAGAGAAATCAGGCAAGAAAAAGAAATGAAAGGCATCCAAACAGGAGGAGAGGAAGTCAACCTATCCCTGTTTGCAGGCAATAGGATTCCGTACCTAGAAAATACCTAGTCTCTGCCCTAAAGCTCCATGATCTGATAAATAACTTCAGAAAAGTTTCATGATACAAAATCAATATACAAAAATAACCAGCATATCTATATACACACACACACACAATCCAAGATAGGAGCCAAATCAATAATGTAATCCCATTCACAGTAGCCACAAAAAGAATAAAATACCTAGGAATTCAGCTAACCAGGTAGATGAAAATCTCTACAAATGAGACTTATAAAACACTACTCAAAGAAATCATAGATGACAGAAAAAAATGGAAAACATTCCATGTTCATGGATGGAAAGAATCAATATCATTAAAATGGCAACACTGCCCAAAGCAATTTACACATTCGATGCTGTATTTATCAAACTACCAATTACATTATTCACAGAACTAGAAAATAACTTTTAAAATTCATATCAGAACCAAAAAAGAGCCCAAATAATCAAGGCAATCCTAAACAAAAAGAACAAAGCTAGAGGCATCACATTACCCAACTTCAAACTATACTACAACACTACAATAATCAAAATAGCATGGCACTAGTACAAACACAGACACACAGACAAAGGGAACAGAACAGAGAGCTCAGAAGTAATGCCACACAACTAAAACCATCTGACCTTTGACAAAGCAACTCAAGATGGATTAACAAGTTAAATGTAAAACTTGAAACTATAAAGACCTATGAAGACAACCTAGGCAACACCACACTGAACATAAGAATGGGCAAATATTTAATGACAAAGATGCCAAAGGGAATTGCAACAAAAGCAAAAATTGACAAAAGTTATCTAATTAAACTTAAGAGCTTCTGCGTAGCAAAAGAAACTATCAAGAGAGCAGACAGGCAACCTACAGAATGGTAGAAAATATTTGCAATATTTGCATCTGACAAATGTCTAATATCCAGAATTTATTAAGAACTTAAACCAGTTAAGAAGCAAAAAACAACCCCATTAAAAGGCAGGCAAATCACATGAACATACACTTTTCAAAAGAAGACATACACACAGCCAATAAGCATATAAAAAAATTCTCAACAGCACTGAAAATTAGAGAAATGAAAATAAAAACCACAGTGTGATACCATCTCACACCAGCCTGAATAACTATTATTTTAAAAAATCAAAAAAGAACAGATGCTGGCCAGTTGTGGAGAAAAGGAAATACACACTGGTGGTTGGAATGTAAATTAGTTCAGCCATTGTGGAAAGCAGGTTGAAAATTTCTCAAAGAACTTAAAAGACAACTACCATCTTACCCAGCATAAAGGAAAATAAATAATTCTACCAAAAAGACACATGCATACATATGTTCATCACAGCAGTATTGACAATAGCAAAGACATTGCATCAACTTAATTGCCATCAATGGTAAACTGGTTAAAGAAAGTGTGGGTGTGGTACATATATACCATGGAATACTACACAGCCATAAAAAAGAACAAAATCGTGTTCTTTGCAGGACACAATTAGTTATCCTTTAGTTAGTTATCCTAACTAAAGCAAACTAAAGCAGAAAAAAAAAGCCAAATATCACATATTCTCACTTGTAAGCAGGAGCTAAACACTGTGCATTTGGACACAAAGGAGGAAACAATAGACACCAGGGCCTACTTAAGAGTGGAGGGAAGGGAGGAGGATAAGGACCATTTGAATCCTTTCCCCATTGCTTGCTTTTTTCAGGTTTTCGCAGATCAGATGGTAGTAGATGTGTGGTGTTATTTCTAAAACCTCTGTTCTGTTCCATTGGTCTATATATCTGTTTTGGTACCAGTACCATGCTGTTTTGGTTACTGTAGCCTTGTAGTATACTTTGAAGTCAGGTAGCATTGCCTCCAGCTTTGTTCTTTTTGCTTAGGATTGTCTTGGCTATACAGGCTCTTTTTTGTGTCCATATGAAATTTAAAGTAGTTTTTTCTAGTTCTGTGAAGAAAGTCAATGGTATCTTCATTGGAATATCATTGAATGTATAAATTATTTTGGGCAGTATGGCCATTTTCACAATATTGATTCTTCCTATCCATGAGCATGGAATTTTTTTCCATTTGTTTGTGTCTTCTCTTATTTTCTTGAGCAGTTGTTTGTAGTTCTCCTTGAAAAGGTCCTTCACGTCCCTTGTAAGTTNATTCCTATCCATGAACATGAAATGTTCTTCCATTTATGTCCTCTTTTATTTCGTTGAGCAGTGGTTTGTAGTTCTCCTTGAAGAGGTCCTTCACATCCCTTGTAAGTTGGATTCCTAGGTTATTTTATTCTCTTTGTAGCAATTGTGAATGGGAGTTTGCTCATGATTTGGCTCTGTTTGTCTGTTATTGGTGTATAGGAATGTTTGTGATTTTGCACACTGATTTTGTATCCTGAGACTTTGCTGAAGCTGTTTATCAGCTTAAGGAGTTTTTGGGCTGAGACTATGGGGTTTTCTAAATATACAATCGTGTCATCTGCAGACAGAGGCGATTTGACTTCCTCTCTTCCTATTTGAATACCCTTTATTTCTTTGTCTTGCCTGATTGCTCTGGCCAGAACTTCCAGAGCCTTTGGACTAATGGTGGAGTTTAGGTCATAGGGCCTTAGAGTAAAGTGAGAAGCCAAAGTGGAGTCAGAGTACATAGTGGGGCCAGGCTCAGGCAGGTAGGTGTTATCAGGAGATTGGATTACAAGGACTGGGCCTGAGAAAATGAGCACAGGCTGTAGTAATGGATTCAAAGGAAAGGGTCAGATCACAGAGAGGAATTCAATGGAGAAGGGCATGGGGAAAGGCAGAAGCGAGCATGTGGAGATTTGGAACAGGAAAGAGGGCACTCCTCACTGAACTGAAATTTAATTATACAAAATAGTCACACCAACACTTAATTTACCCTTGACTTTAAAATCCAATCACTCCTGCAAGACCCTGGGGACCCGTATTTCTTCCAGAGATCGTTGCAACCCTGAGATCAAGAGATACCCTCATGAATCCACTCCAACAGGGCTTTCAGTCAGACAGAGATACATGGAGTCCTGGCAGAGCTGCAGCTCAGACACACGTGAAGTCTTGAAAGCTCTTGATCCCTGGGCATCCTGACAACAGCCGCTGCAGCTCCAGCAAAGAGGGAGATCAGCCTCTCTTATGCAACCCCAGGAAAGGGGCTGAGTCCAGGGTGCTGAGCAGCCTTGCTTCCATGGCACCTTGCAGGATAAGACCCACTGAACTAGGATTCCAACCATGCACTGCTTGTGTACTCCAGCCAGTACAAGCACAGCAACTGCCTGAAATGGAGCTCCAAAAAGGAGGGGTGGGCTACCATTTTTGCTGTTTCCTGCCCTTCACTACTGCTGCCTTTGGGATCTAAAAAGTCCAAGGGGATTGGGGACTAGAGCAGATCCGCAGCACAGCATGGCCAGACTGTGGAGTAGCTTGAAACAGCCAGACTGTTTTATATGGATCCCTGATCCTGTTTCTCCTCACTGGGCAGGACCTCCCAAGAAGGTACTCCAGCTACAATCACCAGGGTTCTCAGGCCAGCAGGAGCTCTGCATCTCCCTTGAGATGCAGCTACCAGAAGGAGGGGTGGGCTGTCATCTTTGCTGTTTTGCAGTCGTCACAGCTATTGCCTTTGGTCTCTGGAGAGCCTAAGGTGAATAGGAACTGGAGTGGATCCCCAGCACAGTCCAGCCACCCTGTGAAAAAGTGGCCAGACTGTTTTTTACATGGGTCTCTTATCTGTTTCTCCTTACTGGATGGGACCTCCCAACCTCGGACTCCAGCCACCCCTGCCGGGTTCTCAGGTGGGCAGAGGCTCTGCATCTCCCTGAGATTCAGCTCCTAGAAGGAGGGGCAGGCAGCTGTCTTTGCCATTTCACAGCCTTCACTTTGCTTCTTCTGGGCTCTGGAGAGTATAAGGGGGAAGTGGGGCTGGTGTGGATCCCCAGCATAGTACAGCCACTACCCAGAAAAGTGGCCAGACTGTCCACACAGATTCTGGACCTCATTTCTCATTGGGTGGGGCCTCCTGACCTGGGACTCCAGTGCACCTACCCTGCCCCTGCCTGATCACCTCAATCAGGGGTGGGTGAAGACTTCTCTTATGAGGAAATCCCAGAGTCAACTCACAACTTCTTCATCATTGCAGCTGCAGTTGTACCACCCTAACTGCCCTCAGGCTGGAGAAGGAACAAAGGTCCTAGTTTCTATGCTGGCACCTCCAGCACCAACCACCACTTGGAGAGGATTCCAATGTCCCCAAACTGGGAGCCCACACCCCCTACTCTCCACCAGGTGGAGACCCCACTCAGGACCACATAACAACTGCCCCATTCATGACTGAGCATACCCACTGGTAGTGGCTTTGAGTTTCTGTGGGGAGAGGCTTCCAGAGACAACCAAAACACCTCTGTCATTATTGCAGCAGTGGTTCTGCTCCTACTGCCATTGGTCTGGGTTAAAAATAAAGAGCCTAAGGGTCACACCAGAGCTTACAGAACACCACAGTCACCATACAGAAAGAAGACAGTCTCTCTTCCCTGTGAGCTCCCAACCCTCAACTCCTCTACAAGTGGCGCTCCCAGCTCAGGCCTGCTATATGGGTACCCCACCAGCTGGATGAACACTCCTCGTTGCAGCAGCTCCTTTTCTCTCAAAGGTATAGCTCCCAGGGGCAACTGAAAGCCCTTCTACCGCTGCCTCTGTAGAGATACTGCCCCTGCTGCCCTTGCACTGGGAAAGGAGCAAAGACTGTAAGTGCCTTATCTACACCTCCAGCAACCTGCAGTTACCCTAAGAAGAGGAGGCCATTCTGTCTCCCACAGGTCCAAACCACCTACCTGCTCATCCTCAAACAGGTCTCCCTTTTTGGCCAGGGCCCACAGCACAGCACACCATGCTAGGCCAATCACACTGATTGGTTGCAGCTCCACATCTCCCTGCAGTGGAGCCCCAGGAGAAAAGCAATAGACTCTTGGCCACAACCACTGTTAACATGTCTTCCTCTGCTGCCTCCAAGTTGAGGAGGGAACATAAGCTTTGAGATTACCCCAGAGCTGTGATGTGCAGCCTGAAGTGCCAAGCTGTGAACTGCAGCCAGCACTCAGGTGAGAGAGGAGCCCACAATTTCAGAGCATTGATAGGGAGAACAGCTGCAACTGTGAAAAAATATAGAGCCACATGACAGAACAAGAGCCTACCTACTGACCATTACACTTAAGTGCCATACAATGGATTACACCCCAAACTTTACACACCAAAAATACTTTGCTAACTTACTTCCTGTGAAACCTACAAATAAAGACCCTGCACAAAGCCTCAGCCCTCTGGAAAAAGCCAGAAAAGATTTCTACTGACTGTACTCAATCTACACCAAAGACAAAGGAACATCCACAGGATTAGAAAGAAGCAGTGAAAGAATTCTGGCAACTCAAATGGCCAAAGTGTCTTCTGTCTTCCAAACGACAGCACTAGTTCTCCAGAAAGTGTTCTTAACCAGGCTGAAATGCCTGAAATGACAGGAACAGAATTCAGAATATTGACAGGGGTGTAGACTAGAGAGGGAAAATGGCAGATAGGAGTCAAGACAAAATTGCAGCTCCCCCTCAGATGGACAGAGCAGCGTGTGCAGACTCACATCATGAACTTTTGCTCCAGAACTACTGCAGGAATGTACCAGGAAATCCTAGAGAATCCACAGACCCTCTGAAGGAAGCAGGAAGCAGATTGCTTCTTCAGAACGTGGGAGACAGCCCAAATATTGTGAGGGCCCAAACTGTGAAAGTGAGAAAAGGGGATCATCTGCCCTCAAACACATATTCTCACTGGGGAACCTGAAGGTCTAGATCATGGGAAAAGGGTTTGACCTCACCTGGAGCTGAGTCAATTTAGAGAGCTGAGCAAAATACAGTAGAGGAAGCAGCGAGAAAAGCCTTGTGGGTTTTCTGGGTCCCCAGAGAAGCCATTTCTGATTTGTCACACAGGGGTCCTTGGGGAGGACTGCTGGATGAACTGGGAAAAGACCACAGGGAGGAGGAAGCTTCAAGCTGAACTTTGTAACAATTCCAACCGAACTCAAAGTCTCCTGGCCAGAACTCATGGGGTGTGAATCCAGTGTGCAGACTCAACAGGCAGGGAGGCACAAAAGCCCTGCTTGCTTTCTTAGCTGGAGGCTGGTAGCTTGGAGCAAGTTCTCAGCCCTGCTTGCCCACAGCCTGGAAACAAACTCGGTGCTGGGGAGTTCACAGTGGGAGTGAGACCAGCCTTTTGGGTTGAATAGGAGCTGGGTGAGGCCTATAACTGCCAGCTTTTCCTCACTTCCCTGACAACCTGCATGACACAGCAGAGGCAGCCATAGTCCACCTGGGTACATAACTCCATTGGACTGATAACCAAACCCCCTCCCCCACAGCAACCACAGTAAGTCCTGCCCAAGGAGAGTCTGAGCTCTAACATACCTAACCCTGCCCCCACCTGATGGTCCTTCCCTATCAACCAACCCTGATAATTGAGGACAAAGGGCATAGTCTCTTGGGAGTTCCAGGGCCCTGCCCACCACCTGATCCTCCCTACACTACCACAGCTGATGCTCTCTTGAAAGCGCCACCTCCTGGCAGGACAACCAGCAAAAACTAGTGCATTAAACAATTACAACTAAGGACCCTCACATAGTCCATTTCACTCCTGTGTTGCCTTCACCACAGCAGGTGCTGGTATCCACAACTGAGAGACCTGAAGATGGTTCACAGCACAGGACTCTGTGCAGACAACCCCCAGTACCAGCCAGGAGACTGGTAGCCCTACTGAGTGGCTAGATCCAGAAGAGAAATGACAATTACCACAATTTGGCTCTCAGGAAACCACATCCCTAGGAAAAGAGGAAGAGTACTAGATTAAGGAAGCACCTCGTGGGACAAAAGAATCTGAACAGCAGCCTTCAGCCCCAGATCTTCCCTCTGACATAGCCTTCACATGAGAAGGAACTAGAAAAACAATTCTGGTAATATGACAAAACAAGGTTCTTTAACACTCCCAAAAAAATTACACTAGGTCACCAGCAATGGATCCAAACCAAAAACGCATTCCCGATTTGCCTGAAAAAGAATTCAAATGGTTGATTATTAAGCTAATCAAGGAGCCACCAGAGAGAGGTGAAGTCCGATTTAAGAAAAAAAACTTTTTTAAATGATACAAGATGTGAGGGGAGAAATCTTCAGTGAAATATATAGCATAAATAAAAAAAAATCATAACTTTAGGAAATAAAGGACACACTTAGAGAAATGTAAAATGTACTGGAAAATCTCAGCAATAAAATCGAACAAGGAGAAGAAAGAACTTCAGAGCTTGAAGACAAGGTTTTTAAACGAACCCAGTCCAACAAAGACAAGGAAAAAAGATTTTTTTAAAATGAACAAAGCCTCCAAGTACCCAGAAGAAATTTAATCCCTAAACAGATCAATAAGAAGCTCCACAACTGAATCAGTAAGAAATAGCCTACTAACAACAACAAAAAGGCCAGGACAAGATGGATTCACAGCCAAATTCTACCAGATGTACAAAGAAAAGCTGCTACCATTCCAACTGACACTATTCCAAAAAATTGAGGACGGAGGACTTCTTCCCAATTCACTCCGTTAGGCCAGCATCATCCTGACATCAAAACCTGGAAGATACACACAAACAAACAAAATCTTCAGGCCAGTATTCCTTATGAACATAGATGCAGAAATCCTCAACAAAATACTAGCAAACTGTATCCAATAGCACATCAAAAGCTAATTCACCATAACCAAGTAGGCTTTATACCTGGGATGTAAAGTTGGTTCAACATATGCAAATGAATTAATATGTTCATCACATAAACAAAAATAAAGACAAAAGCCACATGATTATCTTAATAAATTCAGAAAAGGCTTTCAATAAAATACAACATTCCTTCATGTTAAAGACCCTAAATAAACTAGGCATTGAAGGAACATACTTCAAAATAATAACAGCCATCTATGACAAACCAACAGCCAACATTATATTGCATGGGCCAAAGCTGGAAATATTCCCCTTGAAAACAGGAACAAGACAAATATGAACTGTCTCATTCAACATAGTATTGTAAGTCCTAATCAGATCAATCAGGCAAGTGAAAGAAATAAAAAGGTACTCAAATAGGAAGAAAGGAAGTCAAACTACCCCTGTTGGTAGACAACATGATTCTATGTCTAGAAAATACGATAGTCTGCCTCAAAGACCCATGAATTCATAAATAACTTCAGCAATGTTTTAGGACAGAAAATCAGTGTACAAAATTCAGTAGCATACACCAACATCATCTAAATTCAGAGCAAAAACAGGAACGCAATCCCATTTACATTTGCCACAAAAAGAATAAAATACCTAGGAATACACCTAACCATGGAGTTGAAATATGTCTACAATGAAAATTAACAAAACACTGCTCAAAGAATTAGAGATGACACCAAAAAATGGAAAAATATTACATGCTCATGAATGGGAAGAATAAATATTGTTGAAATGGCCATAATGCCCAAAGCAATTCATAGATTCAACCCTATTTATATCAAATTACCAATGAGAG
>NW_016814751.1:5785-9411 GCF_001698545.2 Rhinopithecus bieti | reverse complement strand
GTATGCTTACAGCGCAGTATTGGGGTGGGAGTTACCCGATTTTCCAGGTGTTGTGTGTCTCAGTTCCCCTGGCTAGGAAAACGGATCCCCTTCCCCCTTGCGCTTCCAGGTGAGGCGATGCCTCGCCCTGCTTCAGCTCTCGCTGGTCAGGCTGCAGCAGCTGACCAGCACCGATTGTCCGGCACTCCCTAGTGAGATGACCCCAGTACCTCAGTTGAAAATGCAGAAATCACCGGTCTTCTGTGTCGCTGGCGCTGGGAGTTGGAGACTGGAGCTGTTCCTATTCGGCCATCTTGCTCCGCCCCCAGCCAAAGCAATCCTAAGCCAAAAGAACAAAGCTGGAGGCATCACATCACTCAATTTCAAACTATATTATAAGGCTGCATGGTACTGACACAAAAACAGACACATAGACCAATGGAGCAGAATAGAATCCAGAAATAATGCTGCACGCCTACAACCATCTGATCTTTGACAAAGATGAAAAAGACAAGCAATGGGGAAAGGACTTCCAATTCAATAAATGGTGCCAGGATAACTGGATAGCCATCTGCAGAAGAGTGATACTGGACCTCTTCCTTACACTATATACAAAATCAACTCAAGAAAAATTAAAGACTTAAATGTAGAACCTAAAACTATAAAAACCCTTGAAGGTAACCTAGGAAATACCATTCTGGACATAAGACCTGGCAAAGATGTCATGATGAAGATGCCAAAGGCAATTGCAACAAAAACAAAAAGTGACAAATGAGACCTAACTAAAGAGCTTCTGCACCACAAAAGGAGCTATCAACAGAGTGAACAGACAACCTACAGAATGGGAGAAAATATTTGCAAACTATACATCTGACAAAGGTCTAATATCCAGAATCTATAAAGAACTTAGTTTTACAAGCAAAAAACAACCCCATTAAAAAGTGGGCAAAGAACATGAAGAGATATTTTTCAAAAGCAGACATAGATGTCGGCAAAATTTGAAAAAAATGCTCATATTACTGATCATTAGAGAAATTCAAATTAAAACCACAATTGGCCGTATACCCAAAGAGATATAAATTATTCTACCATAAAGACACATGGACATGTATGTTTATTGCAGCACTATTCACAATAGCAAAGACAGGGAATCAACCTAAATCCCCATCAACAGTAGACTGGGTAATGAAAATGTGGTACATATACACCATGAAATACTGTACAACCATAAAAATGAATGAGATAATGTCCTTTGCAGGAATATGGGTGGAGCTGGAGGCCATTATCTTTAGCAAACTAATGCAGGAAGTTTGCTAAACTAACTCCAACATGTTCTCACTAATAAGTTGGGGCTAAATGAGAACAAATGGTCACAAAAAGGGGAACAACACACACTGGGGCCTACATGAGGGAGGAGGTTGGAAGGAGGGACAGGATCAGGAAAAATAACTATCGGGTGTAGAGAAAAGAGAGATCAGACTGTTACTCTGTCTATGTAGAAAAGGAAAACATAAGAAACTCCATTTTGATCTGTACCCTGAACAATTGTTTTGCCCTGAGATGCTGTTAATCTGTAACTTTGCCCTAACCTTGAACTCACAGAAACATGTGTTGTATGGAATCAAGGTTTAAGGGATCTAGGGCTGTGCAGGATGTGCCTTGTTAACAATATGTTTACAGGCTGTATGCTTGGTAAAAGTCATCACCATTCTCCATTCTCGATAAACCAGGGGCACAATGCACTGTGGAAAGCTGCAGAGACCTCTGCCCAGAAAGCCAGATATTGTCCAAGGTTTCTCCCCACTGAGATAGCCTGAGATATGGCCTCGTGGGACAGGAAAGACCTGACCATCCCCCAGCCCGACACCCGTGAAGGGTCTGTGCTGAGGAGGATTAGTATAAGAGGAAGGCCTCTTGCAGTTGAGATAAGAGGGAGGCCTGTCTCCTGCCTGCCCCTGGGAACTGAATGTCTCAGTATAAAACTTGATTGTACATTCATTCTATTCTGAGATAGGAGAAAACCGCCCTGTGGCTGGAGCCAAGATGTGCTGGCGGCAATGCTGCTCTGTTACTCTTTACTACACTGAGATGTTTGGATGGAGAGAAGCATAAATCTGGCCTACATGCACATCCAGACATAGTACCTTCCCTTGAACTTATTTGTGACACAGATTCCTTTGCTCACATGTTTTCTCGCTGACCTTCTCCCCACTCTCACCCTGTTCTCTTGCTGCATTCCCCTTGCTGAGATAGTGAAAATGGTAATCAATAAATACTGAGGAAACTCAGAGACTTGTCCTGGTGCAGGTCCTCCATATGCTGAGTGCCGTTCCCCTGGGCCCACTGTTCTTTCTCTATACTTTGTCTCTCTGTCTTATTTCTTTTTTCAGTCTCTCGTCCCACCTGACGAGAAATACTCACAGGTGTGGAGGGACTGGCCCCCTTCAATTGGGTACTAATGCTTATTGTCTGGGTATTAAAATGGTCTATACACCAAACCCCCATGACACGAGTTTGCCTGTATTAACAAACCTGCACATGTACCCCAAAGCTAAAATGAAAGTTAAAACAAATTTTGTAAATCTAATCACCCACCAACTTCCACCACATGAAACATGACTTTATTATTTCATTTAATCCTTACAAGAACAAACAATTCTGAACACACATAGAGGCACACTTTTGAATTTGTTACAGATATCTCACTTCAACATTAGGTATTTTATGGTCATCTTATAAACATATGGTTTGTATAGCTAGACATCTGCACATAGCCATTTCTTTAGTCTTGATGAGTATTTCTCAAACCTTCTGGTGTATGTGTATTATTGAACAGGGCTATATTTATGAAACCATATATATTGTGCATTATGGTTGACTTATGGTAGTTCCAAAGGTAATTGCAACTTACATGCTTTTTCATTTTGCATGTGGACTTTATTACTTAACCACTTCAAGAGTCAGTATTCAAGGAAACATACTGGATGTGAAGCAACTGGAAACATGGAAACCAGTAATGAGGGAACCAGTGATTTAGACGAAACAGGAGCGTGTACTTTCAGACAGAATGCAGGGAGTGGTTTACACTTAAACTTCAAACCAGCACTAAAATAGTGAAGGATATAAGAATGGTCAAGGGACTGAGTTCAGAGCTCCAGTTTGGGCAAGAGAATACTTCCAGAGGGAGAATATTAGAATGTAGAAGTAGAAAGAGCTGTTTAGAGTTGGCCTGCATACCAGTTGCACCCTTCCCTGTAATTCCTGCTGGTTCTGCAGTTAATTTTATCTTGCCTGTCTCTTATTAGGGTTTCCATGTACTTAAGTGTTTTCTCTGTTTTGCGCCCCTGAGCACTCCAATGTAGAATTTAGCCACTTCACCAGTTTTCACTCCAAAAGAAATACACTCCAGTATATTTAGAAAACCCCATTGTCTCAGCCCAAAATCTCCTTAAGCTGATAAGCAACTTCAGCAAAGTCTCAGGATACAAAATTAATGTGCATAAATCACAAGCATTCTTATACACCAGTAACAGACAAACAGAGAGCCAAATCATGAATGAACTTCCATTCACAATTGCTTCAAAGAGAATAAAATACCTAGGAATCCAACTTACAAGGGATGTAAAGGACCTCTTCAAGGAGAACTG
>NW_016814751.1:0-4481 GCF_001698545.2 Rhinopithecus bieti | reverse complement strand
GTCCTTTGTAGGGAAATGGATGCAACTGGAAACCATCATTCTTAGCAAACTATCACAAGAAGAGAAAACCAAACACCGCATGTTCTCACTCATAGGTGGGAACTGAACAATGAGATCACTTTGAGTCTGGAAGGGAAACATCACACATTGGGGCCTATCATGGGGAGGGGGGAGGGGGGAGGGATTGCATTGGGAGTTAAACCTGATATAAATGACGAGTTGATGGGTGCTGACGAGTTGACGGGTGCAGCACACCAACATGGCACATGTATACATATGTAACAAACCTGCACGTTATGCACATGTACCCTAGAACTTAAAGTATAATAAAAAAATACAAAAATAAAAAAAAAGAAATACACTCCAAATATTGTGTGATTTTTTTCAGACTTTACTGAAAATTATTTTGAGGGTATCATAAGGAGAGCTAAATACTATCCTGCTAGATTCAACCCCTCTCCTCCCTACACAAACACACATTTCAATTTTCTCTTTCTCTTTCTTTCCTCCTTTCTTTTTCTTCTCCTCACCACCAACCTCACCCAGCTGGGCACTGAAAGGGACTGAAGATTCACTAGTCTTAGTGAAGGTCAAATACATTTGCAAACGAACCAAGAACTTGATGCCATTCTTAGATGATAAAGTGTAGCACACTAGGAGACCTGGCAGAGAATGTGGCAAGTGAGTTTCATAAAGGAAAAGGATTCCCAAGGGATTATTGTGAAAAGATGCCAGATTAGCATTCTCCCTGAAAAATAAAATGTGTTACTCCCTGCCTGAAGCCCACAATGACATTAAGCTTGTACATTGACAGAGAACATAAAGTTATTGCAACCCTACTTTGGAATACATAATGTGACAAACCAATAAACAATTTTGGAAATGTAGTTTGAGCATAGAGTTTTGTGAATTTTCAAAGTATTTCAGTTGTTTGAGGGGACAACCAAAGTAGAAGATTTGAAATTAGGGCTATCTGTAAAAATCTAGGATATATGGTCTTGACAGTGTCTGCAATGAGAGTGGAATGTGAAATCACAGAGACCTTCAAGTGGTTAATGAGGAGCTGCTTAATGCCCTTAGCAGAATTATAGTATGACTTTTATCTCAGACACTAGGTCTGAGGCCAGAGCTCAAGATCATGAGCTCTGGGACAGATGTCAAACTTAGGCATAAATAAAGTCTAGAGATCCAGATAAAAGAAGTTGACTGGTAACAAGTGATGACAACAAGGAAAATAGAAAATTGGTTAAAGGGGACCAAATAACTAATTATGGTCAATCAGTGGTGAATAGAAGTGCTGTGTGCGTCATTTCCAGACTGGAATGTGAGGCACTCCACAGTACCCTTACACCCTCTGTCTCAGTGATTGTAAAAATACATAAAGGGACCTCCATCCATCTAAGTCTCTGAGTGACTAAGATGAGCGCAACCCCCAAGATGATATATTGGACATTTAGCTTGCATGGCAAGTAAATTTTTGTTATATTAAATCAGTGAAATCCTGGAGTTATTACTGTCACATAAGTCAGTCTCTCCTGGTTACTCTTGATGCCTTAATTAATTTAAAAATTTCTAATTAAGGAAAGTATTCATTGGGTTCCTACTATGATCCAGCCATAGTTCTGTATGCTGGGGATACAGCAGTGAACAAAACAAAGTTCTTGCCATCATGCAAGTCATAGCCTAATATGAGAGATAGTCATAACAAGATCAAATAAATACATATTTTAATGTCAAGTAATAATAAATACTAAAAATGATATAAATGGTAAAAATAATACAATGACTAAATGATGAAAATAAAGCAGAGTAAGAGGAGAGAGTTATGGGTAATGATATTTTGATACTGTAGTCAGATTACATCTCTATGAAGCTTCAATTTGAGCAAGGTTTTGAATGAAGTAAGGAAGTGAACCATGAAAACACAGTAGAAATGTTCCAGATAGAAGGCACTGCAAAGTCACCAAAGAAGGAAAAGAATTGGTGTGTTCAAGAGATCAATAAGCCCTTGTGGCTGGGATGCAGTGAGCAGGGGAGAGAATGGAAAACTAAATTGAAGAATTAGCCAAGGAGTCAGATCATGTAGGGCTTTTTAGGTCATGGTAAGGACTTTGAATCCTATTATTTATTTAATTCTCACTATGGGATGGGCCCTGCACTAAGACTTTACATGCTTTATCTCATTTAGTCATAACAACTCTATGAAACAATTACTGTTACTATTTCAATTCTGAAGATGAAGGTGAGGTTCAGAAGGGTTAAGTGATTCCCCAAGACTACAAGACTAGTAAGAGGTAGAGGCAAATTTCAAACACAGGCACTATTACTCCAGAGCCCATACTCCCACCCCCATCATATGCTGTTTTCTTATATAGATAATCCATTTTTTGTTTAACTTTTAAGTTCCGGGGTACCTGTGCAGGTTTGTTACATAGGTAAATTTGTGTTATGGGGGTTTGTTGTACAGATCATTTTTCTGATCCTCCACCTCCTCCCATCCTCCACCACTTCGATAGGCCCCAATGTGTGTTGTTACCCTCTATGTGTCCATGTGTTCTCATCATTTAGCTCCCACTTATAAGTGAGAACATGTGGTATTTGGTTTTCTGTTTCTGCCTTAGTCTGCTAAGGATAATGGCCTCCAGCTCCATCCATGGCCCTGCAAATGACATGATCTCATTCTTTTTTATGACTGCATAGTATTCCATAGTGTATATGTACCACATTATCTTTATCCAGTCTATCATTAATGGGCATTTAGGTTGATTCCCTGTCTTTGTTATTGTGAATAGTGCTGCAATACACACATGCATGGATATGTCTTTATAATAGAAGGATTTATATTCGTTTGGGTATGTACCCAGTAATGGGATTGCTGGATCAAATGGTATTTCTGTCTTTAGGTCTTTGTATCTTCCTCAATGGTTGAACTAATTTTACACTCCCACCAGTGGTGTACACAAGTGTTCCTTTTCCTCCACAACCTCACCAGCATCTGTTATTTTTTGATAGTACAAATTTCTGTCACAGGAGTAGAGTCTGAGTAGTCACAAAGGGTCCAGGGAACCGGACCAGGCAGCAGAGCCTGAGTAGAAACTGATTCTAAGCATGTGGCCTAAGGCCAAGTTCTAGAGTAATACATTAGGGAAAAAGCAATACAGATATAAGGGAATTCAGAGCACCCCACTGTGGTGGTAACACTGTAAGATCTTCTGGTTCCAGTTATTTAGACAAATGGTAGGGTGAATGTCACAGATCTGAGTGAACAGGAAGAGACTGGAATTAGGAGGAGCCACTTCAGCCAGGAATCACAGGCAGTGGGATTCTCATAATGTAGCTGAAGACAAGCGCATATGAACTGAAATCAAGCAGAAGGGCCCCGGTGGTCAGAGTAGGGTTAAGGTCTAAGGCTCACCCTGGGCAAAGAAGAGTGTACACTTGGAAAGTAGAATATGATCATTATTTTCAGGTGAATCTGCATTGCAGGATAAGCAACTATTTAGTGGTAACAGATAAAACCTAGGAGGGTTTCATTAATGGTTTTTCTGCCACCCTGCTTCTACCTGTCTTGATTTCCACTTGTGACCTTTTTCTACACAGTCTATTCACATTGGTCATAAGTGTCAAATTCATCTCTGAGTTTCTGGCTCATCCACTTGACCTACTCTTGTTTTAATTTTTTTTGAGATGGAGTCTCGCTCTGTCACCCAGGCAGGAATGAAGAGGTCTAATCTAGGCTCACTGCAGCCTCTGCCTCCTGGGTTCAAGCGATTCTCCAGCCTCAACCTCTCGAGTACCTGGGACTGCAGGCATGCCCTACCACTCCTGGCTATTTTTTGTATTTTTAGTAGAGACAGGGTTTTACCATGTTGCCCAGGCTGGTCTCGAACACCTGAGCTCAAAGTGATCCACCCACCTCAGCCTCCCAAAGTGCTGGAATTACAGGAGTGAGCCACTGTGACCAGCCTATTTTGTTTTTAATTGACAAATATTGTCTATATGTATGGTGGATATTGTAATATTTTATCCATGTTTACATTGTGGAATATTCAAACAAGCTAACTAAGCATATTTATCACCTGATGTATTTATCATTTTTTGTGGTTAGAAGATTTAAAATCTTGATCTTTAATCAATTTAAAAATATACAGTGCATTATTATTAATTATAGCTATTATTTTATACAATAGATCACTAAAGCTTATGCCTCATGTCTACCTGAAACTTTGTACCCTTTGATCAACATCTCCTCTTTCCCCATTCCCCTTGCCTCCATCCTCTGGTTTTGAAAGTTCAACGTTTTCAGATTCCACCTGTAACTGAGGTCACGCAATATTTGCCATTCCTTGCCTGGCTTATTTCAGTTAGCATAATATCCTCTAGATGTATCCATGTTGTCAAAAATGAGAGGATTTCCTTCTTTGTTAAGTCTGAAGAGTATTTTATTTTATATATATATATATATATTTTATGTGTATAAA
>NW_016814750.1:5961-6748 GCF_001698545.2 Rhinopithecus bieti | reverse complement strand
ATCTTACTAGTGAAATAAGATGACATTCATTAGGAGGATACCATCAAATAAATGAATGGATGTAAATCATATTCATTTGATGGCAACATTTTTATACTTCATATTTTATATGGTTACATGATTCCAAGAGGGTAAATTTTCAGCTTTTGAATTTAAGTCACTCAACTTTTTTCATCTCGTTTACAAGTGTTAATTTTGTTTTCAACTTTACAGTATCCAGTATAAGAATGGGCCGTATATGTTTTCTCACCCTGCATGACCAAGGTTATAAGCTAAAAGTATTAGAATTATATTTGACTCCTTGTTCATCATCTTTATTGACTCTATTATTCAAATCTTCCCTATCTCTTTCTGAAATTTCTCTAGGATTCAAGAGAAACTTGTACCTTAGTCTTGTATCTAATCACCTTCTAAATAGATAACTATAATAGTTTTCCTAGCTGATATTCCCCATCAAATTTACCTAAAGTAATTTTATCTCTCCTTTGCTTAAGAATTTGGAAAAGTTGGCCGGGCGCGGTGGCTCAAGCCTGTAATCCCAGCACTTTGGGAGGCCGAGACGGGCGGATCACGAGGTCAGGAGATCGAGACCATCCTGGCTAACACAGTGAAACCCCGTCTCTACTAAAAATACAAAAACTAGCCGGGCTAAGTGGTGGGCGCCTGTAGTCCCAGCTACTCGGGAGGTTGAGGCAGGAGCATGGTGTAAACCCTGGAGGCGGAGCTTGCAATGAGCTGAGATCTGGCCACTGCAATCCAGCCTGGGCAACAGAGCGAGACTCCGTCT
>NW_016814750.1:0-1261 GCF_001698545.2 Rhinopithecus bieti | reverse complement strand
TTTTTTAGATGGAGTCTCGCTCTGTCGTGCCCAGGCTGGAGTGCAGTGGCGCGATCTTGGCTCACTGCAACCTCCGCCTCCTGGGTTCAAGCGATTCTCCTGACTCAGCCTTCTGAGTAGCTGAGATTACAGGCACCCGCCACCACGCCTGGCTAATTTTTTGTATTTTTAGTGGAGACGGGGCTTCACATGTTGGTCAGGCTGGTCTTGAACTCCTGACCTCAGGTGATCTGCCCGCCTTGGCCTCCGAAAGTGCTGGGATTATAGGCATGAGCCACCGCGCCCAGATTCTTTTCCTTTTTTGTTTGTGTGTGTGTGTGTGTGTTTGTTTGTTTGTTTGTTTGTTTGTTTTGAAGCAGGTCTCACTGTTGCCCAGGCTGGAGTGCAGTGGCACATGACCACGGCTCACTGCAGCCTCAGTCTCCCAGGCTTGAACAGTCCTCCCACCTTAGCCTGCCAAAGTGCTGGGATTACAGGCATGAGCCACCACACTTGTCCCTGGTTGTTTTTTCATTTCAGGTTTGCATTGCCAAAATTATTCTCCTTGGTTTTTGTTTTTGGTAACAACTTCATGGAGATCCAGTTCACATACCATACAGTTCAATTCAGTTTGGCCATGGTGGCTCACACTTGTAATCCCAACACTTTGGGAGGCTGAGGCCAGGAGTTTGAGAGCAGCCTGGGCAACATGGCAAGACCTCATCTCTATGTTAAACAAAAAGAAAATTAGCCAGACGCGGTGGTGCACTCCTGTAGTCCCAGCTACTCAGGAGGCTGAGACAGGAGAATTGCTTGAGCCCAGGAGTTTGAGGCTGCAATAAGCTGTGATCATGCCACTGTACCCCAGTGAAGTGTACAGTTCAATGGTTTTTAGTGGTGCCACCATCACCACAATTGATTGTGAACATTACCCCAAAAAGAAACCTTGTATCCCTTATCCTCCTACAATCTCCCCATTTCTCCCCAACTTTGGCTACCACTACTCTGCTTTCTGTTTTCGATTTTCCTCTCATGGACATTTCATATAAATGGGACCACTTAATATGTGGTTTTTTGTGACTGGCTTCTTACTGTAATGTTTTCTGTTTGTTTGCTTGTTTTTGAGATGGGATCTTGCTCTGTTGCCCAGGCTGGAGTGCAGTGGTGCAACCTCAGCTCACTGCAACCTCTACCTCCTGGGCTCAAGCAATCCTCCCACCTCAGCCTCCTGAGTAGCTGGGATTACAGACGCACACCACCATGCCCTGCTATTTTTTTTTTT
>NW_016814749.1:108561-117748 GCF_001698545.2 Rhinopithecus bieti | reverse complement strand
GTGGTCCCCGCCAGCAGGCGCTGCCGATGTGAGGCCCCCTGGGCCACCGCTCCCTGTGTTGCTGCCCGTAGTGCTGGGCTTGGTGTCGGCGGCGCTGAGGGTGGCAGCGGCAGGTAGCTGCTGGGTCTCGGCCTCGCTGTTCATGGTTGCGGTGATGGTTACTGGGGCCGGCTGTGACAACTGCGGCTCCTCCCGGGGTGTGTGGTAACTAGGCCGGTGGTGGCAATGGGGCTGCTCAGGGGTCTCTGGCGTCCGCTCTCCACTCCAGCTACTGATCAAACTCACAAACATTCTTTTTGAAGAATTTGTGAAGAAACATTCCAGAACCCTTTGAAGTATGTCATGCAAAACTAAGTATCCCCAGATAAAAATTATACAGAATCTATCTGTGCAACTGCTTTGTGATTTTTGGATTCATCTCACAGAGTTAAACATTTATTTTGATGCAACAGGTTTGAAATATTCTTTAGTTAGAATCTGTGAAAGGACTTTTGGTAGCATTGAGGCCTATGGTGAAAAATGAAACAGTCCCAGATAAAAACTGGACAGACGCTATCAGTGAAACTGCTTTGAGATGCGTGGAATCATCTCACAGAGTGAAACTATTCTTTTGATTCAGCATGTTGGAGACTCTTTTGGTAGAAACTACAAAGGGAAATTTGGGAGCCCTTTGTGGCCTGTGGTGAAAAACCAAATATCCCTAGATAATAAGTAATAAAAAGCTATCTATAAACTACTTGTGATGTGTGAATTCGTCTCACAGTGTTAAACCTTTCTTTTGATACAGGAGGCTTGAAACACTCTTTAGATAGAATCTGTGTATTGACATTTGGGTGTCCCTAGATGCCTATGATGAAACACTAAATATCCCCACATAAAAACTACAAAGAAGCTATCTGTGAAACTGCTATCTGATGTGTGTATTCAATTCACAGAGTTAAACATTTCTCTTGATTCAGCAAGTGGCAAGCATTCTTTTAACAGAATCTGCAAAAGAACGTTGGAAAACCACTTGAGGCCTTTAGTGATAAACAGAATATCTGGAGAATTAAAGTAGAAAGAAGTTATCTTGGAAACTGCTGTGTGATGCGTGAATTCATCTCACGGAATGAAACCCTTCTTTTGATTCAGCAGGTTGGAAACACTCTTTTGGTAGAAACTACAAAGGGAAATTTGGGAGCCCTTTGTTGTCTATGGTCAAAAACCAAATAGTCCAAGAAAAAAACTAGAAAGAAGCTATCAATGAAACTGCTTTGTGATGTGGGGATTCATCTCACAGAGTTAAACCTTCCTTTTGATTCAGCAGGTTTGAGATAATTTTTAGGTATAAACTGCAAAGGGACATTTGGGAACCCATTGAGGCCTACATTAAGAATCCAACTATCTCCAGATAAAAAACTAGAACGAAGCTATCTGTGAAACTGCTTTGTGATGTGTGGACTTATCTCACAAAGATAAACCTTTTATTGATACAACAAGTTTGAAACACTCTTTAGGTAGAATCTGTGAATGGACATTTCAGAGCACATAGAGGCCCATGTAGAAAACCAAATATCTCCAGATAAAACTACAAAGAAGCTATCTGTGAAACTACTATCTGATATGTAGATTCAACTCAGAGTTAAAAGTTTCTTTTGAATCAGTAAGTTGAAAACATTCTTTTAGTAGAATCTGCAAAATGACATTTGAAAGGCACTTGAGGCCTTTAGTGAGAAACAGAATATTCACAGAAAAAAACTAGAAAGAGGTTTTCTTGGAAACTGCTTTGTGATGTGTGGATTCCCATCACAGAGTTAAACCTTTGTTTTGATACTACAGGTTTGAACCACTCTTCAGGTAGACTCTATGAAGGGACACTTGGGAGCCCACAGAGGCTGATGGTAAAAAACAGAATATCCCCAGATAAATACTAGAAGGAAGCTATCTATGAAACTGCATTGTGATGTGTGGATTCATTTCACAGAGTTAAACCTTTTTGTTTGATTCAGCAGGTTGGAAACACTCTTTTAGTATAATCTGTGATAGGGACATTTTGGAGCCTATTGAAGCTTATGGTGAAAAACTGAATATCCACAGATAAAAAGTAGAAAGACGCTATCTGTGAAACTGTTTTGTGATGTTTGGATTCATCTCACAGGGTCAAGCCACTCTTTTGATTCAGTAGCTTGGAAACACTCTTTTTGTAGAATCTGCAAAGGGACATTTTGGAGCTTTTAGAGTCCTGAGGTGAAAAACTGAATATCTCCACAAAATACTAGATAGAAGCTATCTGTGAATCTTCGTCGTGATGTGTGGATTCAACTCACAGTTTTATAACTCTCCTCTGATTCAGCAGTTTGCAAACACTCTTTTGGTAGAATCTGGGAAGGGACATATGAAATCACTGTTAGGCCTATTTTGAAAAACCAGATATCTGTGGTTTGAGGTCCATAGTGAAAAACAGAATATCCCTAGATAAAACATAGAAAGAAGATATTTGTGAAACTGCTTTGTGATTTGTGCATTCATCTCACAGAGTTAAACCTTTCTTTTGATACAGCAGATTTGAAACACTCTTTAGGTAAAATCTGCCAAGGGACATTTGGGAGTCCGTAGAAGCCTAAGGTGAAAACAGAATATACCCAGATAAAACTAGAAGATGTTTTCTGTGGAACTGCCTTGTGATGTGCAGATTCATCTCATGTAGTAAATGGAGTAAAACCTTTTTTTTTTTAAATTCAGCAGGTTGGAAACACTCTTTTGGTAGAATCTGCAAAGAGACATTTGGAAGACCTTTGATGCCCATGGTGAAAAACCGAATATCCCCAGATAAGAAGCAGACAGAAGTTATCTGTGAAACTGCTTTCTGATGTGGGGATTTATGTCACAGAATTAAACCTTTTTGTTTGATATTGTAGGTTTCAAACTCTCCTTAGCTAGAATCTGCAAAGGGACATTTGGGAGTTCTTTGAGACCTATGGTGAGAAACCGAGTATCGCCAGATAAAAACTAGATAGAAGCTGTCTGTAAAACTGCTGTGTGATGATTTGATTCATCTGACAGTGTTAAACCTTTCTTTCAATTCAGTAGGTTGGAAACATTTTTTTTGGTAGAATCTCAGAGGGGACATTTGGGAGCACTTTGAGGCCTATGGTGAAAAACCAAATATTGCAAGAAAAAAAAAACTGGAAAGAATCTATCAGTGAAACTGCTTTGTGATGTGTGGTTTCATTTCATAGAGTTAAACCTTCATTTTGATTCAGCAGTTTGAAAACACTGTTTTGGCAGAATCTGCAAAGGGATATTTGGGAGCACTTTGAGGCCTGTGGTGAAAAACCAAATATCCACAGATAAAACTAGAAAGCAGGTTTCTCTGAAACTGATTTTGATGTGTGTATTCATCTCTCAGAGTTAAATCTTTCTTTTATTCAGCAGGTTGTAAACACTCTTTTGATAGAATCTACAAAGGGACATTTAGGAGCCCTTTGAGGCCTACAGTGAATAACGGAATATTTCATGATAAATCTAGAAAGAAGCAGTGAAACTGCTTTGTGATATATTGATTCATCTCACAGAGTTAAACTTTTCTTTTGATTCAATTCGTTGGAACCATTCTTTTTGTTGAATATCTGAAGGGACAATTGGTAGCCCATTGAGGCCTGTGGTGAAAAACAGAATATCTCCAGATAAAAACTAGAAAGAAGCTATCTGTGAAACAGAATTGTGAAATGTGCATTCAGCTCACAGAGTTAAACCTTCCTTTGGTTCAGCAGAATGGAAACACCTTTTTTGTAGAATCTGGGAAGGAACATTTGGGAGCCCATTGTGGCCTATGGTGAGAAATCGAATATCCCCAGAAGAAAGCAAGAAAGAAGCTATCTGTGAAACTGCTTTGTGCTTTGTGGATTCATCTCAACAGAGTTAAACCTTTCTTTTGATTCAGCAGGTTGCAAACATTCTTTTTGTATTATCTGTGAAGGGACATTTTGGAGCCCATTTAGGCCTATGATGAAAATGATAATATTCACAGATAAAAACTGAAATGCAGTTATCTGTGAAACTGCTTTGGGATTGATGGGGTGATCAGACCCAACATTAGGTCGTGGGGCAACAAAGTCCGCAGAGACAAAGTAATGAGGAAAAGATAGTTTGAGAGAGAAAGTTGAACTAGGGGGCCATTGTGAGTGTGGAGACTGCGACAGCCCCGAACTCTGGGAGCCCACACTATTTGTTGGTGCTCAAACAAAAAACAGGTGGTGAAGATGTGGGGGTTGAACGGAAATGGTGTATCAGGTGAAAGAGAAACATACGGCTATTTGATATAATGAGAGTGCTAGAAGCAAAGAGCCAGCAAGTCTAGCGGACATGAGAGCCTTGCCTCAGCTTCTCTCACAACACTCAACTTTTCTCCCAATATGCCCCTTCTCTTTTGTAAAACTGCCACAGCTATTGTTTTCACTAGCATAAGGTGACCTCTTTTTTTAATTAATTGAGCAAGGCAATTGCAGGATTTGCAACCCTTAATTGTCAGTTGGTGATCCAGCTTCATTTTTCTTAGCCCTTCTTCAAAATGGAGTTTCTCTGGTTTTAATATTTCTTACATATCTCCCCTAACCCTTTCATAAGAGGAACTTTAATCCTAGGGGTGGCTTGTATGGGGGGAACCTGGTCCATGGTTGGGATCCATGGGTCCTTCCAGTCTCCTGTTCCATGGTTGTACACATCTTGAGGGCACCTACACGTTTTGTACATCTTCTGCAAAAAGAGAAGCATACCCTCACCCCCACATTAGTAATTCTACTGAAACAGAATCAAAACTTTGTGGCCGTAGCCAGGAGGCATGTCATTGCTGAAGCATTTGTAACTCAGCTTCTGCTTCTTTGGTTAATTACCATGGGTACTATGCAGTCATAAAAAAGGATGAGTTTGAGTCCTTTGTAAGGACATGGATGCAACTGAAAACCATCATTCTCAGCAAACTATCACAAGAACAGAAAACCAAACACTGCATGTTCTCACTCATAGGTGGGAACCAAACAATGAGATCACTTGGACTCGGGAAGGGGAACATCACACACTGGGGCCTATCACGGGGGTGGGGGAGGGATTGCATTGGGAGTTATACCTGATGTAAATGATGAGTTGATGGGTGCTGACGAGTTGATGGGTGCAGCACACCAATATGGCACAAGTATACATATGTAACAAACCTGTACATTATACACATGTACCCTAGAACTTAAAGTATAATACAAATATAAAATAAAATAAAATTACAAAGCTGGGAACAGAAAAAAAAAAACTTACCATTGATAACGAGAAGCAGGCCCCTTCTAACAGAAGGCACAGAGAAAGCAAATTGAGACTTAAAACCAGTCCCTAAACCTTCAATTTGCACTGTACAGGTGGACCCACTAGATGCTGTGTAAGAAATAAAACATATATCTCAGTCCTGGGCCCAGTACAAACATTCCTCCATATATCTCAGTCCTGGGCCCAGTACAAACATTCCTCCATTTGTCTCAACTTCCTGGGCCCAGTACAAACATTCCTCCATTTGTCTCAACTTTAGAAAAACACCACCTGGAGAGTCCCCGATAAGGTCACAACCGTTTGTGGAGTGGTTTTACTGAAAGCGCAGGAACCAATAAAAAACTGCTAAATGTATAACTTAAAATGTTAACCAATTGTAATGCTGTAACAAAAGAATTCCCTTGTTTCTCTGTAACCTTACATATCCTGTTTACATTGGGCTATAAAAAGCGAGCACGTGCATCGTTTGGGGCCCTCTTGTATGCTGTGGAGCAGAGGAACCAAGTTCGAACTTGCAATAAAGATCCTTGCCGCTTGGCTTTGACTCTGGACTCTGGTGGTCTTCTTCGGGGAATAAACGGTCTGGGCACAACAACTGTAGTTCATGATAAATCTTCAGAGGTCTGGTGGGCACTCACACGGACACCTGACTGTTACATGGAGAGACACAAGCAAATCCTCTTTCTTATAAAATTATCTTTCCTCTTTTCCAACTCTTTGTATGTGTCTCCCTCCACCACATATCTTGTTCAGCCTTTTTATTTTCCTTTTGTCGTGTCAGGTGTTGTTCAGCTGCAGTTGTAGGTTGCTCATTTTGTGAATTTAAAAAAATTTAATGTGAATAAAGTTAAATGCAATTGCATATATGGTATCTTATATTCCTCGTCCTCTCCCTCTTGCTTTTGTATTTGAGTTTTTACAGTACAATTAGTTCTTTCCATTATTGCTTGTATTCGTGAGTTATATGAAATACCGCCAGTATGGGTAATATTCCACTGTTGAAAAAATGTAGCCATGGCTTTACTACAGTATCCTCGGTCATTATCAGTTTTGAATTTTTCTGGGATTCCCATAGCTGAAAAGCAAGATAAAAGATGTATTTTAACATGAGGTGTAGCCTCCCCTGTCTGACAGGTGGCCCAGATAAAAAGCAAATAGGTATCAATGAAGCATGAACAAAGAACAATTTTCCAAAAGCAGGAATATGTTACATCCATCTGTCAGATAGAATTTGTAGATAAACCTCTGTGGTTAACTTCTGTTCCTTGATGTGGCAGATGCAGGATTTGGCAGGCAGAAGGGTGTTGCTCAATTTCTTTAACTTGTTTCCATGATAGACCATATCTTTTTCTAAGTCCCGTGGCATTAAGTCGGGTTAAAGCATGAAATATTTGTGCATCAGTAAAAGGCTGCAGATATCAATGCATCTGTCTTTTGATTAAGTTTAGTTAAAACTCCAGCGAGGTTAGTATCTGCTCTCATATGATTGATATAGAAAGGTGAATGCCTGTGTTGTACAGCTTGCTGTAAAGAATGAAATAAAAGATTAAGTGTTTCATCAATCACATTTCCAATTAAGACACATTCAATATTTTGCATGGCTTGCATGACATAGGCTGAATCAGAAACAATGTTTACTGGCTGTTTTAAAGTTTTTAACACTGTTATCACAGCCATAAGTTCAGCCCTTTGAGCAGAAGCAAAGTCAGTTTGAAATACTTGCTTTTGAGGTCCTGCAAATGAGGCTTTTCCATTACTAGATCCATCAATAAAAACAGTAATGACCCCTTCAATGGGGCTTTTTGAGTAATAGAAGGCAATTCCCAGGATGTTAATTTTAGAAACTGGAAGGTTTTAGACTTAGGATAATGATTATCAAGAATGCTAATGAAACCAGCCAAATTTACTTGCCATTCTTGAGAATTATTATAGGCTTGTTGAATTTGTTGTTTAGTTAGTGGAATTATAATCTAATTTGGATCATATACCATTAGCTTTGTTTTGCACAGCCTAACTTGTCCTACTAGCATAGCAATTTGATCTGAGTACAGAGTGAGCATTTTTGTTGTATTGTGAGGTAGAAAAAGCCACACAACTAGATCATTCTGTTGAACTATAACTCCTGTAGGCAAATGCTTAGTAGGAAAAACTAAAAACTGTAATGGCTGTATCAGATTAATCTGTTCTATTTGTCCTTGCTAATTTTTTTCTCAATTAATTGAAATTCCACTAATGCTTCTTTGGAGGGGGAGCATTTAAGGTTAGAATCAGCTCATAAAGTAGAAAAGAGGTGAGACATAGCATAAGTAGAAATGCCTAAAGTTGGACAAATCCAATTAATGTCTCCTAATGACTTTTAGAAATCATTTAAGGTTTCGAAAATATCTTCTCAAATTTGAACCTTTTGAGGCTTAACAACACTTTGCTCTACCTTCATTCTTAGATATTGAAAGGGAGTATAAGTTTGAATTTTGTCGGGGGCTATAACTGATCCCTGCATTTACAGCCTTTACTAACTATTTGTAGCACAACATCAATTCTTCCCCAGATTCTGTTTCACACAGAATATCGTCCATGTAATAGAAAATATAACATGTTTTGGACTGTTCTCTAACAGGCTTAATAGCTTTTCCAACGTAAGTTTGACAAATAATCAGGCTATTTAGTATGCCTTGTGGTGGTACATTCCAATGGTATCTGTCTGCCAGTTATTATTATTTATGGTGGGAACAGTAGAAGCAAATTTTTCATAATCTTGGGGGGCTAAATGAATGGTAAAAAAGCAATAGTTTAGATCTATCAGTATGGGAGGCCAGTATTTTGGAATCATTATTGAGGAGGGCAGCCCTGGATGTAGCAAGCCCAAAGGTTGAATCACAGCATTAACAGTCTTCAAATGTGTTATCATTCTCCATTTACCAGATTCTGCCTTTTTTTATTTATTTGTTTTTTTATTATTATACTTTAAGTTCCAGGGTACATGTGCATAATGTGCAGGTTTGTTACATATGTATACGTGTGCCATGTTGGTGTGCTGCACCCATCAAGTCGTTAGCACCCATCAACCCGTCATTTACATCAGCTATAACTCCCAATGCAATCCCTCACCCCTCCCCCCTCCCCATGATAGGTCCCAGTGTGTGATGTTCCCCTTCCTGAGTCCAAATGATTTCATTGTTCAGTTCCCACCTATGAGTGAGAACATGCGGTGTTTCATTTTCTGTTCTTGTGATAGTTTGCTGGGAATGATGGTTTCCAGCTGCATCCCTGTCCCTACAAAGACACAAACACATATTTTTTATGGCTGTATAGTATTCCGTGATGTATATGAGCAACATTTTCTTAATCCAGTCTGTCACAGATGGACATTTGGGTTGATTCCAAGTCTTTGCTATTGTGAATAGTGCCGCAATAAACATACTTGTGTATGTGTCTTTATAGCAGCATGATTTATAATCCTTTGGGTATATACCCAGTAATGGGATGGCTGGGTCATATAGTACTCTAGTTCTAGATCCTTGAGGAATCACCACACTGTTTTCCATAATGGATGAACTAGTTTACAATTCCAACAACAGTGTAAAAGTGTCGTATTTCTCCACATCCTCTCTAGCACCTGTTGTTTCCTGACTTTTTAATGATTATCATTCTAACTGGTGTGAGATGGTATCTCATTGTGGTTTTGATTTGCATTTCTCTGATGGCCAGTGATGATGAGCATTTTTTCATGTGTCTGTTGGCTGTATGAATGTCTTCTTTTGAGAAATGTCTGTTCATATCCTTTGCCCACTTTTTGATGGGGTTGTTTGTTTTTTTCTTGTAAATTTGTTTGAGTTCTTTGTAGGTTCTGGATATTAGCCCTTTGTCTGATGAGTAGATTGCAAAAATTTTCTCC
>NW_016814749.1:93264-105505 GCF_001698545.2 Rhinopithecus bieti | reverse complement strand
ATCTGCCCTACTAGGTTGGGGAAGTTCTCCTGGATGATATCCTGAAGAGTGTTTTCCAACTTGGTTCCATTTTCCCCCTCACTTTCAGGCACCCCAATCAGACGTAGATTTGGTCTTTTTACATAATCCCATACTTCTTGCAGGCTTTGTTCATTTCTTTTTTTTCTTTTTTCTTTTGGTTTCTCTTCTCGCTTCATTTCATTCATTTGATCCTCAATTGCTGATACTCTTTCTTCCAGTTGATCGAGTCGGTTACTGAAGCTTGTGCATTTGTCACGTATTTCTCATGTCATGGTTTTCTTCTCTGTCAGTTCGTTTATGGCTTTCTCTGTATTAATTATTCTATTTATCAATTCTTCCACTCTTTTTTCAAGATTTTTAGTTTCTTTGCGCTGGGTACATAATTCCTCCTTTAGCTCTGAAAAGTTTGATGGACTGAAGCCTTCTTCTCTCATCTCTTCATAATCTTTCTCTGTCCAACTTTGATCTGTTGCTGGTGATGAGCTGCGATCCTTTGCAGGGGGAGATGCGCTCTTATTTTTTGAATTTCCAGCTTTTCTGCCCTGCTTTTCCCCATCTTTGTGGTTTATCTGCCTCTGGTCTTTGATGATGGTGACGTACTGATGGGGTTTTGGTGTAGGTGTCCTTCCTGTTTGTTAGTTTTCCTTCTAACAGTCGGGACCTTCAGCTGTAGCTCTGTTGGAGTTTGCTTGAGGTTCACTCCAGACCCTGTTTGCCTGGGTATCAGCAGCAGAGGCTGCGGAAGATAGAATATTGCTGAACAGCGAGTGTGCCTGTCTGATTCTTGCTTTGGAAGCTTCCTCTCAGGGGTGTACTCCACTGTGTGAGGTGTGGGGTGTCAGTCTGCCCCTAGTGGGGGATGTCTCCCAATTAGGCTACTCTGGGGTCAAGGACCTACTTGAGCAGGCACTCTGTCCATTCTCAGATCTCAATCTCCGTGTTGGGAGATCCACTACTCTCTTCAAAGCTGTCACACAGAGTCTTTTGCGTCTGCAGAGGTTTCTGCAGATTCTTTCTTAATGACAAACGCAGGAGAATTCTAAGGGGAGAGATTAGGCTCTATATGTCCCTTTGGCAGTTGTCCCAGCACCAGTTCTTTTAAAGTATCCAGTTTTTTTCTGTTTCAGTGGTCATTGCTCCACCCAAACCAGTTTGGCAGTTAACCAAACAGGAGAAATGGGAGCTGGAGGCTCAATAATGGCCGCTTCTAAAAATAAAACCCCAATCCAGTTCAATCTGTTCGTCCTCTTAATTCTAAAGCTTCTGATTGTTCTTTTTTGTTTGTTTGTTTTGTTTTTTTGAGACAGAATCTTGTCCTATTGCCCTGGCTGTTATGCAGTGGTGTGATCTTGGCTCACTGTAAGCTGCACCTCCTGGGTTTGCACCATTCTCCTGCCTCTGCCTCCCAAGTAGCTGGGACTACAAGCACCCACCACCGTGCCCAGTTAATTTTTTGTATTTTTAGTAGAGATGGATTTTTACTGTGTTAGCCATGATGGTCTCAATCTCCTGACCTCATGATCCACCCACCTTGGCCTCCAAAACTGCTGAGATTACTGGTGTGATCCACTACACCCAGCCCTGATAGACCATTTTTATCTTTTTCTAGTCCTTTTCCCCAGCAAATACCATATTTTCATCATTTTCTGTTATTACTACTACATAGATCCGTAGGAATATATATTTCAGCATCGCATTATTGCAATACGTCTCTACACCATAAATTGATAGGAATAGCTATAATGAGTCTGAATTGTCCCTTCCTTACCCTCTGGCCATTGACATGGTAAAATCAAAGAACTTTGAAAAGCTTCCATGGCAGCTCCTACTGCAACAGTACCAATGGATGTCTTTTGCTTAGGTCAGTACGAGAGCCATTGATTTATAACAATAACGGAGATATCAGCTCCAATTATCTACTAGTCTTTCCAAACCTTTTCCCTAAATAATTACTGTGCAAATAGGTCTTTTGTCAGACACTTGATTAACCCAACACACACCCTTTCCTGCTGGATTAGTATTACCAAAGCTTCCTGTTCTTTTCATTGTGCTGCTTCCTAGTTTTATGTAAGGTAACAGCAACAACCAAGCAATCCTTTCTCCTGGGGAGGCAGACCATGGAGTTAAGGAACTAATAACTAATTGAATTTCTCTCGTATAATCAGAGTCAATTATTCCTGTATGTACGGTATCATCTTTTAAATTTAAACTAGACTTTACATGTAATAGACAAAGTGTTCCTGAGGGTAAGGGTTCCTTAACCCCCATGGGGACCTTCTTTGGTTTCTCCCCAGGAAGTAAGGAGATGAGAATTGTGTGGTAGAAGTCTGCCACAACACTACCTGTTGAGGCAGGGAACAATTTTTGTATATTTGTAAGGGCACTGACTGTGCTGGATATGCCTGTTTGTTGAGGGGGTGGAGGTGAGCCCCTCTTCCCGTTTTCCAAAAGAACTTGTCCATCTTTGCTAAATTTAGAATGACACTGTGTTGCCCAGAGATTGCTGTTCTTACACTGGGGGCATACACCAGGGCCTTTCTGTTGATTGATGGTTTTAGTTTTTACCTTTTGATTTTCTTTTCTACATTCCTTTCTTGTGTTGTCAAATTGCCCACAATTAAAGGAAGAGCCTGAGAAATGGGGCATATTCTTTCCTACTCTTAATTCAGCCATGGCCGGAGCTACCAGAGTAGCCTTATGTAAGTTACCTCCAATGCCATCGCAATCCTTAATATATTCAGCTAAATGAGACTTCCCTCTCAGGGGTCTAATAGAGTTTGACATTCTGCAATACCATTATCATATGCAAGAAGCTGTATTACAACCTCCTGAACTGTTTTATTACTTATGGCTTTATACACAGCCTCTTGGAGCAAAGCAATATGATCAATATATCAATCTTTAAGTCCTTGTCAGAGAGAGCTAAAAGAAGAATATTTTCCCCTGTAACATGTATCCTTTCCCATGCCCACACAAAGCACAGCTGAACAATGACAACATCCTCCATTACTCTTGGTTCTCTAATCGACCGCAATTTAGCCCAGCTCCCATTAACTGTTCAAATAAAATGGGCACAGGTGGCTGTGCTTGTGTGTTTTCCCTTGCCTGAGTTGGAGCTCCATCAGCCCACTAAGTTTTAAACTCCAAGTATTGAGATGGAGTGAGAACAAATTTTGTCAAAGTATACCAATTATAAGGTATTAATCTATTTTCAGGAGCCATATTTTTTAGTAAAATTTGCACAAAAGGAGAGTTCAGTACATATTGACTAATGGCTTGCTTAAATTTCTTCATTAACTTAAAGGGAAAAGAGACCCAATTAGCTATATTCTGTCCTCCCTGTTAGATTATAGTAATGGGAAATTGCCATGCTTCAAGGTCCCCCTCAGCTCTGGCTTTTCAAATAGAATTTTGTATAACGCCACATATTGCTCCAGGGTTTAAAGTTGAAACTACAGGATCAGTAAGTTTTTCAGCTAATTTTCTTTCTCACCCATTAAGGAAAGAAAGAAGAGTTGACCATTCACTTAATTCAGCAGGTGGAGCCTACAAGTTAGTAAAACATAATTTTTAGTTTTTGTTTCTTTTCTTTAATCTCCAGTAGCTGTTCCTCAATCTCAGAATCTGAAATTAGTTATTTACACTCGTCCTCTTCTTCCTCATCTGAATCTGCCTCATCATCTGTTTGCAATGGTTCAAGAGCTGCCTTTCTTAACACCCACATTGACCAAGTGGGAACTGGAATTTCTGCTCCCTCTTTATACAACTTTTTAAAATATCTGCCAATTAATTCCCATTTACCCAACTCCATAGTTCATTGTTCCAGAAACCACGGGAAAAACTGCTTTACTAAAGAGTGAAACCGAATTCTGAGTACTAACATTCACTCACCCTCTTTGTAATAAATGCCTTAAGAAATTTAAATAAGCAAAATGTCTGCTTTCACTTTGTCTTATTATTACCCTGGTCTTTCTGAGTGCTCAGCTTTCCCACCAAGCTTCTTTTAGGTGCTCCTGTTGATGCATCCTGGTGATGTGCATGGCTCTAGCTTTCCTTTACCATGGTCTTTCTCATCCCACATTGGGCAGCCAGGAATGTTGTGATCAGACCCAAAAAAAGGCCATGGGGGTGACAAAGTCTGCAGTGTCAAGGGAATGAGAAAAAGCCAGTTTGAGAGGGAAAGTGGGACCAGGGGGCCATCGTGAGTGTGGAGGCTGTGAAGGCCCCAAGCTCTGGGAGCCCATAGTATTTGTTTGTGGCAAAAATGAAACAGGTGGTGAAGATGTTGGGGTTGAAAGAAAACAGTGTATCAAGTGAATGAGAAACATATGACTACATGAGATAATGGGATTGCTAGAAGTAAGAAACCAACAAGTCTAGCAGACTTGCAAGCCCTGCCTCAACTTCTCTCCCAACACCCACATTTTCCCCCAACAGTGACATGTGGATTCATCTTACAGAGTTAAACTTTTCTTTTGATACAGCAGGTTTGAAACACTTTTTTTGTAGAATTTGCAAAGGTACGTTTTGGAGCCCCCTGATGCCTGTAGTTAAAAACTGAATATCTCCAAACGAAGAAGAAGCTATCTGCAAAACTGCATTTAACATGTAGATTCCTCTCACAGAATTAAACCTTTCTTTTGCCCAGTCTCCACTAAAAATACAAAAAAATTAGCCAGGCGTGGTGGTGCGTGCCTGTAGTCCCAGCTACTCTGAGTCTGAGGCAGGAGAATGACGTGAACCTGGGAGGCGGAGCTTGCAGTGAGCCAAGATCTCGCCACTGCACTCCAACCTGGGTGACAAAGTGAGACTTCGTCTCAAAAAAGAAAAGAAGAAGCCTTTCTTTTGATTCATCAGGTTGAAAAAACTCCTTAGTTAGAATCAGCAAAGGGACATTTGGAAGCCCATAGCTGCCTATGGTGGAAAACAGAATATCCACAGAAAAAACTAGAAAGAAGCTATCTCTGAAACTGACATGTGATGTGTGGATTCATCTCAAAGTGTAAAACCTTTCTGTTTATTCACCAGGGTGGAAACACTTTTTAGTAGAATTGGCAAAGGAACATTTTGGAGAGCATTGAGTCCCATGGTGAAAAACCAAATCTCCCAAGATAAAACCTAGGAAGAGGTGCATGTGATACTACTTTGTGATGTGCAAATTTATCTCACACCATTAAACCTTTCTTTTGATATAGAGGTTTGAAACACTCTTTAGGCAGAATCTGTGAAGGGATATTTGGGAGGCTTTAGAGGCCTAAGGTGAAAAACAGAATATACCCAGTTAAAAACCAGAAAGAAGCTGTCTCTGAAACTGCATTGTGATGAGTGGATTCATCTCACAGAGTAAAAAATTTGTTTTGATTCAGCAGGTTGGAAACATTCTTTTGCTAGAATCTGCAAAGGGACATTTGGGAGACCATTGAAGCCCATGGTGAAAAACAGAATATCCACAGATAAAAATTAGAAGGAAACCAACTGTGAAATGGCTTTGTAATGTGTGGATTAGTCTCACAGAGTTAAACCTTTCTTTTCATTCTGGGGGGTGCCAATATTCTTTTTGTAGAATAGGCAAACTGACACGTGGGAGCACGTTGAGGCTTTCAGTGAAAAACCAAATATTACCAGAGAAGAAGTAGAAAGGAACTATCTGTAAAAGTGCCTTGGAATGTGTGGATTCATCACACAGAGTTAAATTTTTCTTTTGATACAGCAGGTTTGTTATGAAAAACAAAATATCCCCAGGTAAATACTATAAAGAAGCTATCTGCAAAACTGCTTTCTGATGTGTGGATTCGTCTCAAAGAGCTAAATCTTACTTTTGATTCAGCAAGTTGCAAACACTTTTTGGTAGAATCTGCAAAGAAACATTTCTGAGCCCATTGAGGCCTATAGTGAAAACCAAATACCCCAAGATAAAACTAGAATGAAGCTATCTCTCAAATTGCTTTGTGCTGTTCAGGTTCATCACACAGAGTTAAACTGTTCTTTTGATTCAGCAGATTGCAAACACTCTTTTTGTGGAATCTGCAAAGAAATATTTGGGATCCCTTTTGTGTCTGTAGTGAAAAATTGAATACCTCAGATTAAAACTACAAAGAAACTATATGTGAAATGGCTCTGTGCTGTATGAAGTCACTTCGCAAAGTTAAATCTTAGTTTTGACACAACAGGTTTGAAACACTCTTTAGTTCGAATCTGCGAAGAGACAGTTTGGACCACATAGAGGCATATGGGGAGAAACCGAATATCCCTAGATTAAAACTAGAAAGAAGTTACCTGTGAAACTTTTTTTAATGATGTGTGGATTCACCTCACAGAGGTAAATTTTTCTTTTGATTCAGCAAGTTGTAAACACTGTATTGGTAGAATCTGCAAAGGGACATTTGGGAGCCCTTTGAGGCCTCTGGTGAAAAACTGAATATCCACAGAGAAAAACTAGGAAGAAACAATCTGTGAAACTGCATTGTTATGAGAGGATTCATCTCGGAGATTCAAACTTTTTTTTCATTCAGCAGGTTAAAATACTCTTTTGTAGAATCTGGGTAGAGACATTTGGGAGCCCATTGAGGCCTAAGGTGAAAAACTGAATATCCCCAAACTGGAAAGAAACAATCTGTGAAACTGTCTTGTGATGTGTGGATTCACCTCACAGAGTAAAACCTTTCTTTTGTTTCAGCAAGATGGATACACTCCCTTGGTAGAAGATGTAAAGAAACATTTTGTAGCCCATTGAGGCATGTGGTGAAAAACAGAATATCCCCAGATAAAAAATAGAAGAAGCTATCTCTGAAACTGATTGTGTTGTGTACATTTACCTCACAATGTTTAACCTATCTTATGATACTGCAGACCTGAAACACTCTTCAGGTCGAATCTGTGAAGGGACATTTGGGAGCCCACAGAGGTCTATGGTACAAAATCAAGTATCCTCAGGTGAAAACTAGAAAGAAGTTACCTGTGAAACTTCCTCGTGATGAGTGGATTCATCTCACAGAGATAAAGCTTTCTTTTGTTATGGCAGGTTTGAAACACTCTACCGGTAGAACGTACAAAGGGACATTTGGGAACCCATTGATGCCAAGGTGAAAAACTGAATATTTCTAGATAAAAACTAGAAGGGAGCTATCAGTGAAACTGCTACGTGATTTGTGGATTCATCTCACAAAGGTTTTTTTTTTTTTTAATTATTCAGCAGAATGGAAACACTGTTTTTGTAGAATCTGCAAAGGGACACTTGGGAGCCCATAGATTCCTGTGGTGAAAAATATCCCCAGATAAAAAAAAGCTAGAAAGAAAGCAATCTGAAATTTCTTTTTGATGAGTTGGATTTCATTCTCATAAGAAAAACCTTTCTTTAGATTCGGCAGTTGGAAAACTTTTTTGCGGTAGAATCTTGCGGAAGCGGACATTTTTGAAGCCCATAGAGCGCCTTTTTGCGTGAGAATCACGAATATGCCCCAGCGTAAAAACTAAATAGCGCTATCTCTGAAACTGCTTTATGATGTGTGAATTCATCTCAACGAATTAAACCTTTCTTTGGATTCAGGCAGGGTTGTAAAACATTTCTGTTTGTTAGAATCTGCTGAAGGGACATTTGGGAGTCCTTTGAGGCCTGTAGTAAAAAATGATATCCCAGATAAGAAAGTATAAAAATAGCTGCGTTTATAAAGCGTGGTCTGACTTGGGATGGCGTGGATTCATTCCCACAAGGTTAAATTCTTTCTAGATTCAGCAGGGTTTTTTCAGCCTGTTTTGGTAGAATCTTTGAAGTGACATTTGCGGAGCCCATAGAGGTCTATGTGTGAAAACTGAAATATCCCCAAATACAAACCGGAGAAAGGGGCTATCTGTGAAATTTCTTTGTGATGGGTGCATTTCTACTCACAAGAGATAATTCCTTTCTGTTGATTCAAGCAGGTTGGGAACACTCTTTGCGTAACATATGTGGACAAAAAAAAATGGGAAGATTTTGATTCAGCCGGTGCAAGCATTTGTTTGAAAATCTAGGCAGCGGATAAAAAATATAAAATCTATCTGTTGAACGTCTTCATCCTGTGTGCATTCAACTCACAGAGATTAAAACATTTCCTTTGTTTGACAAGTTAGCAAACACTTTTTTTTTGTATAAATCTGTGAAGGAAAATTTGGGAACCCATTGGAGGTCTACGCGTGAAAAACGTAATGATCCCCTTGGTAAAACCTAGAAAGAAGCTATCTGCTTGAAACTGTGTTGTAATGTGTAGGCACTTATCATCACAGAGTTACAACTTTCTTTTGGATACAGCAGGTTTGAAACACTCTTTTGGTAGATCTGCAAAAGGATCTTTTGGGAGCCACATAGAATCCTATGCGTAAAAAAAAGAATATCTCCAGAAAAAGCTAGAACACAAACTATCTGTGAAACTTCAATTGCTGATTGTGACGATTCATCTTACAGGTTAAACCTTTTCTTCAGATTCAGGCAGGTTTGGAAACACTCTTTTGTTAGAATCTGTGAAAGGACACGGAATTTCTTGCATGTTTATTGTGAGAAAACTGAATATCCACAGATTTAAAGTGATAAAGGAACTATTGAGGAAACTGCTTTCTGATTTTTAGATTTCATCTCACAGGAACTAAACATTTCTTTTGATTTCAGCATGTCAGACACACCTTTGGTAGACATCTTGTGAAGGGAACATTTTTGGAGGCCATTGAGGGCTATTAGTGAAAAGAGGCCAAATATCCAGAAAAAAACTAGAAAGGATTTATCTGTGAAACTGCTTTGAAACTGCTTTGTAATGTATGGATTCATCTTATTGAGTTAAACTTTTCTTTTCTTTTGATTCACCAAGTTGAAAACAATCTTTTTGGGGTATCAGTGAAGGGACATTTGGGAACTACAGAAGAATATTTTGAAAAACTAAATATCCCCAGAAAAAAACAAAACAAAACAAAACAAAGCAAAACAGAAAAACTAGAAATAAGCTATCTGTGAAACTGCATTGTGATGAGTGGATTCGCCTCACAGAGATAAAACTTTCTTTTAATTCAGCAGGTTGAAAACACTCTTTTTGTAGAGTCTGCTAAGGTACATTTTGGAGCCCATTCAGGCCTATGATGAAAATCTGAAAATCCCCAAACTAGAAAGAATTTATCTGTGAAACTGCCTTGTGATGTGTGGATTCATCCCAAAGAGTAAAACGTTTCTTTTGATTCAGCAGGTTGGAAACACTCTTTTGGTAGCATCTGCAAAGGGACATTTGGGAGACCGTTGAAGCCTATGGAGAAAAACCAAATATCCCCAAATAAAAACTAGAAAGAAGCTATCTGTGAAACTTCTTTGTGATGTGTGGATTTATCTCACAGAATTAAACCTTTCTTTTCATTTAGCAGGTTGCAAACTTTTGTAGGATCTGCGAAGTGATATATGAGAACCCATTAAAGCCTGTAGTGAAAAACTGAATACCCCGAAATAGAAACAAGAAAGAAGCTATCTGTGAAACTGATTTGTGATGTGTGGATTAATCTCACAGAGTTAAACATTCCTTTTGATACACTAGGTTTGAAACACTGTTTAGGTAGAATCTGTGAAGGGACATTTGGGAGCCCCTAGAGGCTTATGGTGTAAGAGGACATCCCCAGATAAAAGCTAGAAAGAATCTATTTGTGAAACTGCATTGTCATGTGTGGATTCAACTCACAGATTTAAACCTTTCTTTTGACTCAGCAGGTTGTAAACACTCTTTTTGTGTAATTTTTGAAGACACATTATAAAACCCTTTGAGAAGTATGGTGAAAAACAGAATATCCCTAGATTAAAAGTAGAAAGAAGCTACCTGTGAAACTGTTTTGTGATATGTGCGTTCATCTCACATAATTAAACTTGTCTTTTGATTCAGCTGGTTGGAAACACTTTTTTGGTAGAATCTGTGATAGGATACCTGAAAACCCATTGAGGCCTAGGGTGAAAAATAAAAAATGCCAAGATAAAGACTAGAAAGCCAATATCACTAAAACTGGTTTGTGATTTGTAGCTTCATCTGATATTGTTAAACCTTTCTTTGATTTAGCAGTTTGTCATCTTTTTTTGTAGGATCTGTGAAGGGCCATATAGGAGCCCATTGAAGCCTATAGTGAAAACTGAATATCCCAAGATAAAACAAGAAAGAAGCTATCTATGGAACTGCTTTGTGATGTGTGAATTCATCTCACAGACTTAAACATTCCTTTTGATACAGTAGGTTTGAAACACTCTTTAAGTAGAATCTGTGAGGAGACATTTGGGAGCCCAAAGAGGCCTATGGTGAATATCAGTCTATCCACAGATAAAAACTAGAAACAATACATATATATGAAACTGCATTGTTATGTGTGGATTCAACCCACAGATTTAAACCTTTCTTTTGACTCAGCAGTATACAAACCCTCTTTTTGTATAATCTTCAAAGAGACAATTTAAATCCCTTTGAGGAGTATGGTGAAAAACAGAATATCACGAGATAAAACTAGAAATAAATTATCTATGAAAATGCTTTGTGATGTGTGCATTCACACACAATTATGTGATGTGTGCATAATTAAACCTGTCTTTTTATTCAGAAGGTTGGAAACACTTTTCTGGTAGAATCTGTGAAGGGATATTTGAAAGAACTTTGAGGCCTATGAGGAAAATAAAATATATCAAGATAAAATTAGAAAGAAGCTATCAGTGAAATTACTTTGTGGTGTGTGGATTCAACCCACAGAGGTAAATCTTTCTTTTGATTCAGTAGGTTGGAAGCCCTCTTTTTGTAGAATCTGCAAAGGAAAATTTGGGAGCCCTTAGAGCCCTATGTGAAAAACAAAATATCCCCAGATAATAACTATGAAGGAGCTATTTGTGAAACTGCTCTGTGGTGTGTGGATTTATGTCAAAGACTTAAACCTTCCTTTTCAGTCCGCAAGTTGGAAACACTCTTTTTGTAGAATCTGCGAGGGGATATTTTAGAGTCCTTTGAGGCCTATGCTGAAAAGCAGAATATCCCCAGATAAAACTAGAAAAAAGCTATCTGTGAAACTGCTTTGTGATGCGTGGATTCATTTCACAGAGTTAAANTCTTTTGATTCAGCAGGTTGTAAACATTCTGTTTGTAGAATCTGTGAAGGGACATTTGGGAGTCCTTTGAGGCCTGTAGTAAAAAATAGAATATCCCCAGATAAGAAGTATAAAATAGCTGTTTATAAAGCTGACTTGGGATGTGTGGATTCATCCCACAAAGTTAAATCTTTCTTATGATTCAGCAGGTTTTCAGCGCTGTTTTGGTAGAATCTTTGAAGTGACATTTGGGAGCCCATAGAGGTCTATGGTGAAAAACTGAATATCCCCAAATAAAACCGAGAAAGGGGCTATCTGTGAAATTTCTTTGTGATGGGTGCATTCTACTCACAGAGATAATCCTTTCTGTTGATTCAGCAGGTTGGAAACACTCTTTTGGTAACATATGTGGACAAAAAAAAATGGGAGATTTTGATTCAGCAGGGTGCAAGCATTTTGTTTTGTAAAATCTAGGCAGATAAAAAAATATAAAAAATCTATCTGTGAAACGTCTTCATGCTGTGTGCATTCAACTCACAGAGATTAAACATTTCCTTTGTTTGACAAGTTGCAAACACTTTTTTTTTGTATAATCTGTGAAGGAAAATTTGGGAACCCATTGAGGTCTACGGTGAAAAACGTAATATCCCCTGGTAAAACCTAGAAAGAAGCTATCTGTGAAACTGTGTTGTAATGTGTAGACTTATCTCACAGAGTTACAACTTTCTTTTGATACAGCAGGTTTGAAACACTCTTTTGGTAGAATCTGCAAAAGGATCTTTGGGAGCACATAGAATCCTATGGTAAAAAAAAGAATATCTCCAGAAAAAAGCTAGAAACAAACTATCTGTGAAACTTCATTGTGATTTGTGGATTCATCTTACAGAGTTAAACCTTTCTTCAGATTCAGCAGTTTGGAAACACTCTTTTGTTAGAATCTGTGAAAGGACACGTGAATTTCTTGCATGGTTTATTGTGAGAAACTGAATATCCACAGATTAAAGTGATAAAGAAACTATTTGAGAAACTGCTTTCTGATTTTTAGATTCATCTCACAGAACTAAACATTTCTTTTGATTCAGCATGTCAGACACACCTTTTGGTAGAATCTGTGAAGGAACATTTTGGAGGCCATTGAGGGCTATAGTGAAAACCAAATATCCC
>NW_016814749.1:85898-89583 GCF_001698545.2 Rhinopithecus bieti | reverse complement strand
GTTGGAAACACTCTTTTGTAGAATCTGCAAAGTGACATTTGAGACGCTTGGAGGGTGAAAACCATATATCCCCAGATAAAACTAGAATGAATCTATCTTTTGAAATTGCTTTGTGAGGTGTGGATTCATCATACAGAGATAAAACTTTCTTTGCATTCAGCAGGCTGGAAACACTTTTGGTAGAATCTGTGAAAGGACATTTGGGAGCCCATAAAAACCTATGGTGAGAAATGGAATATCCCCAGATAAGAATTAGAAACAAGCTATCTGTGAAACTGCTTTGTGATGTGTGGATGTATCTCCCAGATTTAAAACATTTTTTTCATTCAGCAGGTTGCAAATATTCTTTTAGTAGAATCTGCAAAGGTACATTTGGGAGCTTCTTGAGGCCTATGGTGAAAAACCGAATATCATCAGTTGAAAACAAGAAAGAAGCTATCTCTGAGACTGTTTTGTGATTATGCATTCATCTCACAGACGAAAGCCTTCCTTAGGCACAGCACTTTTGAAACACTATAAATAGAATCTGCAAAGAGACATTTTTTAAGAACATGGAGGCATATGGTGAAAAACAGGGTATCACCAGATAAAATCTAGAAATAAGCTATCTGTGAAACTTCTTTGTGATGTTTGGATTAATCCCACACAGTTAAACCTTTCTTTCAGTTTAGCAAATTGAAAACATTTCTTTGCTAGAATCTGCTTAGGGACAATTGCAAGTCTATTGAAGCCTATGTTGAAAAACCGAATATCCTGAGACAAAAAACAGAAAGAACCTTTCAGTCAAACTGCTTTTTGATGTGTGGATTCATATCACAGAGTTAAGAAAAATTTTCTTTTGATTCAGCAGGTTGGAAACACTCTTTTGGGAGAATTTGCTAACGAAAATTTGAGAGGTCCATTCAGGCCTTTAGTAAAAAACACAAACATCCCCAGATTAAAACTAGAAAGAAGCTACCTGAAAAACTGCATTATGATGTGTGGGTTCATCTTACAGAGTTAAACCGTTCTTTTGATTCGGCAGGTTGGAAACACTGTTTTGGTAGAATCTGTGAGGGGATATTAGGGAACTCTTTTTGTGGCCTATGATGAAAACCAAATATCCTTAAATAAAAACTATAAAGATTCTATCTCTGAAACTGTTTTGTGATTTGTGGATTCATGCCACTGAGGTAATTTTTTTTAGGGTTCAGCAGGTTGGAAACGCTCCTTTTGTAGAATAAGTGAAGGAATATTTGGGAGTCAATTGATTTCTATGGTGAAAAACAGAATATTCCCAGACAAAAACTAGAAAGAAGCTATCTGTGAAACTACTTTGTGATGTGTGGATCTGTATCACAAAGGTAAATCTATCTTTTGATTCAGCAGTTTGGATGCACTCTTTTGGTAGAATCTGCGAATTTATGAGCCCATTGAGGCCTATGGCAAAAAACAAAACAAAACAAAACTGAATATCCCCAGATATAAACTAGAAAAAACTATCAGTAAAACTGCTTTGTGATGTGTGGATTCATCTCACAGAGTTAAACCTTTATTTTAATTCAGGAGGTATGAAACAATCTTTTTGTAGATCTGCTAAGGGACATTTGGGAGCTGATTGAGGCTGACACTGAAAAACGGAATATCCCCAGATAAAAAATAGAAAGAAGCTTTCCTTGAAACTACTTTGTGATGTTTGGATTCATCTAACAGACTTAGACCTATCTTTGATTCAGCAGGTTGGAAACACTCTTTTATTAGAATCTGTGAAGGGACATTTGGGAACTTTTGAGGCCTATGGAGAAAATTGGAATATCCCCATATAAACTAGAAAGAAGCGATCTGTGAAACTGCTTTGTGATGTGTCTATTCATCTCACTGAATTAAGCCTTTCCTCGGATTCAGCACTTCAGAAACTTTCGTTTTGTAGAATCTGAGAAGGGACATTTGGGAGTCAATTGAGGCCTATGGTGAAAAACAGAATATCCCCAGATAAAAACTGGAAGGAAGATATCTGTGAAACTGCATTGTCTTGTTTGGATTCATCTCACAGTGTTAAACCTATCTTTTGATTCACCGGGTTGAAACACTTTTTTAGTAGAATCTGTGAAGGGACATTTGGGAGCCCATTGAGGCCTAAGGTGAAAAACTGAATATCCCAAGATAAAAACTAGAAAGAAGCTATCAGTGAAAAAACTTTGTGATGTGTAAATTCATCTTACAGAGTGAAAACTTTCTTTTGATTCAGCAGGTTTAGAAATGCTGTTTTGGAAGAATCTGTGATGGGATAAATGTGAGCCCATAGATGCCTATGGTAAAAAACCGAATATCTCCAGATAAAAATTAGAAAGAAGTTATCTGTGAAACATCTTTATTCAACCTTTCAATTCAGCAGTTTGGAAACACTGTTTTTTGTAGTATCTGTGAAGCAACATTTGGGAACCTATTGGGGCCTATGTTGAAAGAGTGAATATCATCAGATAAAAACTAGAAACTAGTTATCTGTGAAACTGCTTTGTGATGTGTGGATTCATGTCATAGGGTTCAACCTTTCTCTTTTTTTTCAGCAGTTTGGAGACACTCTTTTGGCAGTATCTGCAAAGAGACAATTGGGAGCCCATTGAGACCTATTGTGATAAACTGAATATTTCCAGATAAAAACTATAAAGAAGTTATCTGTGACTCTGCTTTGTGATGTGTGTATTCACCTCACAGAGTAAAACCTTTCTTTTGATGTGACGGGTTTGAAACACTCTTTAGGTAGAATATGCAAAGGGACATTTTGAGCCTATAGAGGCCTATTGTGAAAAACAATATCCCAAGATAAAAACTAGAAAGAAGCCATCATGAAACTGCTTTATGATATGTGGATTCATCTCACAGAGGCAAACCTCTCTTCACATGCCGCAGTTTTGAAACACTCTTTAAATAGAATCTGCAAGGGGACATTTGGGAGCCAATAAAGACAAGTTAAAAAGAAAGAATATCTCTAGATAAAAACTAGAAAGGTGCTATCTGTGAAACTCTGAAACTTCTTTGTGATTTGTGGATTCATCTCACACAGTTAAACATTTCTTTTGATTTAGCACGTTACAAACACTCTTTTGCTAGAATCTGCAAAAAGACATTTGTGAGCCCATTGTAGCCTATGGTGAAAAACCAAATATCCCAAGATGAAAACTAGAAAGAAGCTTTCACGAAACTGCTTTGTGGTGTGTGGATTAATCTCACAGAGGTTAAACTTTTCTTTTGATACAGCCAGTTGGAAACACTCTTTAAATACACTCTGTCAAGGGAAATTTGGGAGCTAATTGAGGCCTATGGTGCAAAACTGAATATCCCTAGATAAAAACTAGAAATAAGCTGTTTGTGAAACTGCTTTGTGATGTGTGGATTCATCTTACAAAGTTAAACCTATCCTTTGATTTAGCACACTAGAAATATTCTTTTGGTAGAATCTGCCAAGGGACATTTGGGAGCCCTTTGAGGCCTATGGTGAAAAACTGAATATTTCCAAATAAAAACCAGAGAGACATTATCTGTGAAACTGCTTTGTGATGTGTAACTTCATCTCAAAGACGTATACCTTTCTTTGGCTTAAGCAGGTTGCAAACACTTTTTTTGTAGAATCTGCAAAGGGACATTTGGTAGCTCTTTGAGGTCTGTAGTGAAAAACTGAATATCTCCAGAAAAAAAAAAAAAAAAA
>NW_016814749.1:74849-83444 GCF_001698545.2 Rhinopithecus bieti | reverse complement strand
AAACTAGAAAGAAGCTATCTGTGAAACTCCTTTGTGATATGTGGATTCATCTCACCGAGTTAAACCTTTTTATTGATTCAGCACGTTGGAAACACTCTTTTGCTAGAATCAGCAAAGGGACATTTGGGAGCCCATGAGGCCTATGATGAAAAACCGAATATCCCCAGATTAAAATTAGAAAGAAGGTACCTGTAAAACTGCCTCGTGATGTGTGGATTTGTCTCACAAGGGTAAGCTTTTATTTTGATTCAGCAGGTTGGCAACACTCTTTTTGCATAATCTGCCAAGAAACATTTAGGAGACTTGAAGGCTATGGTGAAAAACTCAATATCCCTAGATAAAAGTAGAAAGAAGGTATCTGTGAAATGGCTTTGTGATGTGTGGATTCATCTTACAAAGTTAAATTTTTATTTTGATTTTGCAATTAGAATCCCTAGATTAAAAAGTAGAAAAAAGAAAAAAAAGCTATCTATTAAACTGCATTGTGATGTGTGGATTCGTCTCACAGAGTTAAACCTTTCTTTTGATTCTGCAGGCTTGAAACACTATTGTTTTAGATTCTGTGAAGGGACATTTGAGAGACCTTTGAGACTTGTGGTAAAAAAATGAATATCCCCAGATAAAACTAGAAAAGCTGTATGAGAAACTGCTTTGTGATGTGTAGATTCTTCTCACTGAGTTAAACCTTTCTTTTGATTCCGTAGGTTGCAAACACTCTGTTTGTAGAAACTGTGAAGGGTCACTTGGAAGCTTATTGAAGCCAGTGGTGAAAAACAGAATAAAAGCAGCTAAAAACTAGAAACAAACCCTCTATGAATCTATGTGATGTGTAAAATCATCTCGTAGAGTTAATTCCTTATTTTCATATGGCAGGTTTGAACGCCTTTTTAAGCAGAATCTGCGAAGGGACATATGATAGACCATAGAGGCCTCTGGTGAAACACAGAATATCTCAAGGTAAAAACTACAAATGAGCTATTTGTGAAACTTCCTTGTAATGTGTGGATTTATATCACAGAGTTGAAACCTTCTTCTGATTCCGTGGGTTAGAAACACACTTTAGGTAGAATCTGCGAAGGGACATTTGGGATCCCTTTGTGGCCTACTGTGAGAAACTGAATATTTCCAGATAAAAATTAGAAGGAAGCTCTGTGTGAAACTGCTTTTTGATATATTATTTCATCTCACAGAAGTAAACCTTCCTTTTGATAGAGCGGGTTTGAAACACTCTTAGGTAGAATCTGCAAAGGGACATTTGGGAGCCTGCAGAGGCTTAAGGTTAAAAATAGAATATTTGCAGATAAAAAAATGGAAAGAAGCTATGAGTGAAACTACTTTGTGATGTGTGAATGCAGCTTACAGAGTTAAACCTTTCTTTTAATTCACCATGTTGGAAACACTCTGTTTGTAGAATCTGTGAAGAGATATTTGGGAGCCTATTGAGGCCAATGATGAAAAAATGAATATCCCCAGAGAAAAACTAGAAAGAAGCCATCTGTGAAACTGCTTTGTAATGGGTGGATTCATCTCACTGTTTAAAACCTTTCTTTTGATTCATCAGGATGGAAACACTTGCTTTGTAGGATCTGTGTGAAGGGACACTGGGGAGCCCATGAGACGCATGATGAAAACAAAATACCCCAGAGAAAACTAGAAGTAAATTATCTGTGAAACTGCATGATTCTTTGTGGATTCTTCTCACAGAGTGAAATCTTCCTTTTGATTCAGCAGGTTGCAAATATTCTTTTCATAGAAACTGTGAAGGGACATTTGTTAGCCCATTGAAGTATATGGTGAAAAATAAAATATCCCCAGATAAAAACTAGAAAGAAACTATCCGTGAAACTACATTGTTATGTGTGGATTCAGCTCATGGAGTTAAACCTTTCTTTTGTTTCAGGAAATTGGAAACACTCTTATGGTAGAATCTGCATTGGGACATTTGGGAGTCCATAGAGGCCTATGGTGAGAACAGAATATCCCCACATAAAAACTAGAATGAAGCTATCCATGAAACTGCTTTGTGATGTGTGGATTCATCTCTCAGAGTTAAAAATTTCTTTCCATCCAGCAGGTTGGAAACCCTTATTTTGGGGAATCTGCAAAGAGACATTTGGGAGCCCATTGAAGTCTATGGTGAAAAAACCAATATCCTCAGATAAAACCTAGAAAGAAACTATCTGTGCAACTGGTTTGTGATGTGTGGATTCATCTCACAGAATTAAACTTTTCTTTTGATTCAGCTAGTTGGAAACCCTCTTTTTATGGAATCTGCGAAGGGACGTATGAGAGCCCATTGAGGCCTATGGTTTAAAATGGAATCTCCCCAATAAAACCTATAGAGAAATTATCTGTGAAACTTTTTTTGTGAAGTGTGTATTCGTCTCACAGAGTTAAAATTTCTTTCAATTCAGCAGGTTGGAAACACCCTTTATCAGAATCTGCAAAGGGCCATTAGGAAGTCCCTTGTGTCCTATGGTGAAAACAGAATACTGCCAGATAAAATTAGTAAGAAGCTATCTGTGAAACTGCTTTGTGATGTGTCGATTCATGTAACAGAATTAAACCTTTCTGTTGATTCAGCAGGTTGCAAACTCCCTTTTGGTAAAATCTACAAAGCAATTTTGGGAGCCCATGGGAAGGTATGGTGAAAACAGACTATCCCCAGAAATAAACTAGAAAGAAGCTATCTGTGAAACTGCTTTGTGATGTATGGATTCACCTCACAGAATTTAACTTTTCTTTTGATGCAGCAGGTGTGAAAGAATTTTTTGAGAGAATCTGTGCAGTGACATTTGGGATGCAATTGAAGCCTATAGTGAAACACTGAATATCTCCAGATATTTGGGAGCCCTTTGAGGCCAAAGGTAAAAACTGAATATGCCCAGATTAAAACATGAAAAAAGGTGTCTGTGAAACTACTTTGTGACGTGAGGATTCTTTTCACAGAATTAAAACTTCCTTCTGATTCAGCAGGTTTTAAACACTCTTTTGGTAGGATCTGTGAAGGGATATTTTGTAGCCCATTGAGGTATATGGTGAAAAGAAAATACCTCAGGAAAAAAATAGAAAGAAGTTATCTGTGAAACTTCCTTGTGATGTGTGGCTTCAGCTCACCCAGTTAAATATTTCTTTTGATACAGCAAATTTGAAACACTCTTTAAATATAATCTGTGAGGAGTCAGTTGCGAGCCCAAGAAGCCTATGCTAAAAAACAGAATATCCCCAGATAAAAACAAGAAACTTCTATCTGTGAAACTTCTTTGGGACGTGTTGGTTTATCTCACAGTGTTAAGCCTTTCTTTTGATTCAGTAGATTTGAAACACTCTTTTCCTAGAATCTGTGAATGGACATTTGGAATCCCATTGTGGAATATCATGAAAACTAGAATATCCCCAGACAAAAACTAGAAAAAAGCTACCTGTGAAACCACTTTAAGATATGTGGGTTCATCTTAGAGAGGTAAACATTTATTTTCATTCAGCAAGGAGGAAACACTCTTTTGGTAGAATCTGTGAAGGAACATTTAGGAATCCTGTGTGGAATATGGTGAAAAACTGAATATACCCAGATAAAAACTAGAAAGAAGCTATCTGTGAAACTGCTTTGGGATGTGTGGATTCATCTCACAGTGTTTAACCTTTCTTTGGATTTAGCAGTTTGGAAACTCTCTACTGCTAGAATTTGTGAAGGGACATTTGAGAATCAATTGAGTCCTATGGTGAAAACCCAATATCCCAAGATAAAACCAGAATGAAGCTATCTGTGAAATTGCTTTTTGATATGTGCATTAGAATCTCTGAAGTAACATTTAACAGCCCATAGTGGCCTACAGTGAAAACTGAATATCACAAGATAAAAACTGCAAAGGAGCTATCTGAGAAACTACTTTGTGATGTGTGGATTAATCTTACAGAGTTAAACTTTTCTTTTGACACAGCAAATTTGAAACACTCTTTACATAGAATCTGTGAAGGGACATTTTGGAGGCCATAGAAGTAATATGTTGAAATACAAAATATGTCCAGAGGAAAACTGGAAAGAAACACTCTGTGAAACTGCTTTGTGATGTGTGCATTCATCTCGGAGAATTAAACCTTTCTTTCGATATATTAGGATTTAAATACTCTTTAGTTAGAATCTGCAAAGAGACATTTGGGAGAATATAGAGGCCTATGGTGAAAAACAAAATATACCCAGATAAAAACTAGAAAGAATATACTGGGGAAACTGTCTTGTTATATGTTGACTCATATCACAGAGTTAGACGTTCCTTTTGATTCAGCAGGTTGCAAACAATCTTTTTATTGAATCTCAAGTGGGACATTTGGGAGCTCATTGAGGCCAATGGTGAAAAACCAAATATCCCTAGATAAAATCTAGAAAGAAACTATCAGTGAAACTGCTTTGTGACTTGTTGATTTATCTCATTGAGATAAAACTTTCTTTTCATTCAGCAGGTTGGGAACACTCATTTTGTAGAATCTATAAAGGGACTCTTGAAATTCAGTTGTGGGCTATGGTGAAAAACCAAACAACCCTAGATAGAAAACTAGAAAGAAGCCATCTGGGAAACTGCTTTGTGATGTTTGGATTGCATCACAGAGGTAAACCTTACTTTTGATTGCGCTGGCTTTTTGTAGAAGCTATGAAGGGACCTTTGGGAGCCCTTTGTGACCTAATGTGTAAAACTGAACATTCCCAGAAAAAAAAAAAGAAAAAAAACAAGAAAGAAGATATCTGTGAAACCGCTTTGTGATGTGTGGATTCATCTCATAGTGTTAAAGATTTTTATTTGACTCAGCAGGTAGGAAACAGTATTATGGTAGAATCTGTGAAGGGACATTGGGAGCCCATTGAGACCTAAGGTGAAAAACTGAATATCCCAACATAAAAAGTAGAAAGAAACTGTCAGTGAAGCTGTTTTGTGATGTGTGGATTCATATCACAAAGATAAACCTTTCTTTTGATTAATCAGGTAACAAACACTATTTTTATAAAATCTGCCCAGGGACATCCGGGATTCCATTGATGACTATGGTTAGAAACCAAAAATTCCCATGTAAAATCTAGAAAGAAGATATTTGTGAAACTGCTTTGCCATATGTGGATACAACTCACAGAGTTAAACATTTCTTTTGATAAAGCAGATTCGAAACTCCCTTTAAATATAATCTCCAAAGGAACCTTTGGGAGACCAAAGAGGCCTATGGTGAAAAACAGAACATCCCCAGATAAAAATAAGGAAAGACGCTTTCTATAAATCTTCTTTGTGATGTGTCAATTCATCTCAGTGTTACATCTTTCTTTTGATTCAGCAGGTTAGAAACACTCTTTTTATAGAATCTGCAAAGAGACATTTGGGAGCCCATTGAAGCTCAAGATGAATGCTAGAATATCCCCAGATAAGAACTAGAAAAATGCTATCTGTGAAACTGCTCTACGATTTGTGAATTCATCTTACAGAGTTAATCCTTTCTTTTGATTCAGCAGGTTAGAAACACTCTTTTGGTAGAATTTGTGAAGAAACATTTGGGAACAATTTGAAGAAAATGGTGAAGAATAAAATATCCCCAGATAAAAACTAGAAAGCATATCTCTGTGAAACTGCTTTGTGATGTTTGGATTCATCTCACAGAGTTATAACTTTCTTTTGATTCAGCAGATTGTAAACACTCTTTTGCTAGGATCCATGAAGCGACATTTGGGAGAACATTGAAGCCTATGGTGAAAAAATTGAATATCCCCATATAAAAACAAGAAGGAAGCTATTTGCAAAACTGCTTTGTGATATGTGGATTCACGTCACAGAGTTAAACCTTTCGTTTGATACAGCAGGTTTGAAACACTCTTTAGTAAAATCAGAAAAGGGACATTTAAGAACCCAAAGAGACCTATATTGAAAACTGAGTATTTCCAGATAAAACTAGAAAGAAGCTCTCTATGAAACTGCTTTGTGATGTGCTGATTCATCTCAAAGAGTTAAACTATTCTTTTTATTCAGCAGGTTGAAAACACTCTTTTGCTAGAATCTGTGAAGGGAAATTTCAAATCCATTGTAGCCTATAGTTCAAAACAGAATATTCCAGGATAAAAAGTAGAAGGAAACTATCAGTAAAACTGCTTTTTGATGTGTGGATTCATCTCACAGAGATAAACCTTCCTTTTGATTCATCAGGTTGAAAGTACTCTTTTGGTAGAATTGGTGAAGAAATATTGGAGTGATCTTTGAGGCCAATGGTGACACACAGAATATCCCCAGAAAAAAAAAAGGAAGCTATCAGTGAAACTTCTTTTTGATTTGTGGATTCATCTCACAATATTAAATATTTTCTTTTATTCAGAAGGTTGCAAACACTCTTTTTGTAGAATTGGCAAACTGACATTTCAAGCCTTTTGTGGCCTAAGGTGAAAAACAATATCCCCAGATAAAAACTATAAAGAAGCTATCTGTGAAACTACTTTGTGATGTATGGATACATCTCACAGAGTTAAGAATTTCTTGTGATTCATCATCTTGAAAACATTTCTTTTGTAGAATGTATGAAGGGATATTTGGGAGTCCTTTGAAACCAAAGGTAGAAACAGAATATCCCCAGATAAAAACATGAAAGAAGATATCTTTGAAATTGCTTTGTGATGTGTGGATTCATTTTACAGGATTGAACCTTCTTTTGATTCAGCAAGTTGGAAACACTCTTTTGGTAGGATCTGTGAAGGGACATTTGGGAGCCCATTGAGGCCTATGGTGAAAAACAGAATACCCCAGGGGAAAAAAAAAAAAACAACTAGAAACAAGATATCTGTGAAACTCGTTTGCAATGCGTGGATTCAGCTTACAGAGAAGGAAACATACAGCCTACAGAGAAGGAAACATTTCTTTTGACACAGCAGATTTGAAAAACTCTTTAAATATAATCTGGGAAGAGATATTTGGGTGCCCCAGTTGGCCTAACCTAAAAAACTGAATATCCCCAGATAGAAACAAGAAAGAAATGATCAGTGAAACTTCTTTGGGATGTGGGGATTCATCTCACAGTGTTAAACCTTTCTTTTGATTCAGCAGGTTTAAAACACTCTTTTCGCAGAATCTGTGAAGTGACATTTGGAATTACATTGAAGCATACTACGAAAACTCCAGTATACACAGATAAAATCTAGAAGGAATCTATCTGTGAAACCAGTTTGAGATGTGTGTATTCATCTTAGAGAGGTAAACCTTTCTTTTCATTCAGCAGGTAGGAAACACTCTTGTGGTAGAATCAGCGAAGGAACATTTGGAGCCCTGTAAGGAACATGGTGAACAAATGAATATCTCCAGAAAAAAACAAGAAGCTATCTGCTTCATGATGTGTGGATTCATCTTACAGAGTTAAACCTTTCTTTTCATTCAGAAGGTGGTAAACACTCTTTTTATACACTCTGCAAAGGATGATTTCAGATCCCATAGAGGTCTGTGGTGAATAACTGAATATTTCCAGACAAAAACTAGAAAGAAGCTATCTGTGAAACTGACTGTGATGTGTGGATTCATCTCAGAGGGATAAATCTTTCTATTGAAACAACAGGTTTCATACACTCTTTTTGTAGAATCTGCAAAGGGATATTTCAGAGCCCATAGGGGCTTAGGATGGAAAAAAGAATATCCCCAAATAAAAGCTAGACACAAGCTATCTGTGAAACTACCTTGTGATGTGTGGATTCATTATACAGAGTAAAATCTTTATTTTGATTCAGAGAGTTGGCAAAATTCTTTTGGTAGAATCTGTGAAGGAAAATTTGGGAGCCCATTTAGGCATATGGTGAAAACCCGAATCCCCAGATAAAAACTAGAAAGAAGGTATTCGTGAATCTGGTTTTTGATGTGTGGATTCGACTCACAGAGTTAGAACTTTCTCTTGGTTCAGCATGTGAAAACACTCTTACAATACAATCTGTGAAAGGATATTTTGGACCTCATAAAAATCTATGAGGAAGATCAAATATCCTCAGATAAAAACAAGAAAGAGGCTATCTGTGAAACTGCTTTGTGATATGTGGAGTCTTTTCAGAGAGTTCAACCTTCCTTTTGGTTCAGCAGGTTGCAAACACTCTTTTGGGAGAATCTGCAAAGGGACATTTTAAAGCCCTTGGAGGTCTGTAGAGAAAATCCAAATATCTCTAGAAAATAAATAGAAAGAAGCTATCTGTAAAAGTGCATTTTCATTTGTGGATTCATCTCATAGAGTTAAAACTTTCTTTTGATTGAGTAGGTTGGAAACACTCTTTTGGTATAATCTGTGTAGGGACATTTGGGAGCCCTTTGGGGCCTATGGTGAAAAACCATATATCCACAGATAAAAATTAGAAAGAAATTATCTGTGAAACTGTTTTGTGATGTGTGAATTCATCTCACAGAGTTAAACTTTTCTTCTGATTCAGCAGGTTGGAAACACTCTTTTTGTAAAATCTGTGATAAAGAATTTGGGAGCTTTTTGAGGCCTATGTTAAAAAACAAAATATCCCCAGATAAAAATTTGAAAAAAGCTATCTTTGAAACCACATTTTGATGTATGGATTCATCTCTCAGAGGCAAACCTTTTTTTTTTTTTTTT
>NW_016814749.1:68348-73846 GCF_001698545.2 Rhinopithecus bieti | reverse complement strand
AAAAAAAAAAAAAAAAAAAAAAAAACTGTGTGGTGGTATGCCGATTCATCTAACAGAGTTAAACCTTTCTGTTGATTCAGCAGGTTGGAAAAAATCTGATTGTGGAATCCATAAAGGGACATTTGGGAGCAAATTTTGGACTATGGTGATAAATTGAATATCCCCAGATAAAAACTAGAGAGAAACAATCTGTGATACTGCATTTTGATGTTCAGATTCATCCCACAGAGATAAACCTTTCTTTTGATTCAGAAGATTGGAAGCCCTCTTTTTGTAGATTCTGCAAAAGGACCTTTGGGAGACCGATGAGGCCTATGTTGGAAAACCGAATATTTCTGAATAAAAACTAGAAAAAAGCTATCTGTGAAACTGCTTTGTGATGTGTGCATTTATCTCATAGACTTAAGTTTCTTCTCTCATTCAGCAGGTTGCAAACGCTCCTTTGGTAGAATCTGTTAAGGGACATTTGGGAGCCCTTTGAAGACTAGTGAAAAACAGAATACTCCCAGAAAAAACTAGAAAGTATCTATTTGTAAAACTTCTTGGTGATGGGGGGATTCACCTCACACAGTTAAATCTTTTTTTGATTCAGCAGGTTGGAAATGCTGTTATGGTAGAATCTGCATAGGGACGTTTAAAAGCCCTTTGAGGCACATGGTGAATAATCATATATTCCATGATAAAAACTAGAAGAAAGCTATTAGGGAAACTGTTTTGTGATGTGTCAATTCATCCCACAGATTTAAACCTTCTTTCCACTTAAGAACTTGGAAACATTGTTTTTCTAGAATCTGTGGAGGCACATTTGGGAGCCCATTGAGGGTAATAGTGAAAAGCGAATATCTCCAAATAAAACTAGTAAGAAGATATCAGTGACACTGCTTTGTGATGTGTGGATTAATCTCACAGATTAAACCTTTCTGCTGATTCAGCAGGTTGGAAACACTCTTTTTGTTTAATCTGTGGAGGAACATTTAGGAGCCCATTGAGGATGATGGTGAACACTGCATATCCACAGACAACAACTAGAAAGAAGCTGCCTGTGATACTGCATTTTGATGTGTGAATTCAGCTCACAGAGTTAAACTTTTATTTTCCTTCAGCAGTTTGCAAACTCTTCTTTTGCAGAATCTGCAAAGGGATAATTGGGAACACATTAACTCCTGTGGTAAGAAACTGAACATCTCCAGATAAAAACTAGAAGGAAGCTATGAATGAAACTGCTTTGTGTTGTGTGGAATCATCTCACAGAATTAAACCTTTGGTTTGATTCAGCAGGTTGCAAACACTTTTTTGGTAGAATCTGTGAAAGGACATTTGGTTGTCTTTTGAGGCCTACAGTGAGAAACCAAATATCCCAAGATAAAACGTAGAAAGAAGCTATCTGTGAAACTATTTTTTGTGTGTGGATTCATCTCACAGAGTGAAACCTTTCTTTTGATTCAGCAGCTTGAAAACACTCTATTTGTGGAATCTGCAAAGGGACAGTTGGGAGCCAGTTGAGGCCTATTGCAAAAAACGAATATTTCAAGATAAAAACTAGCAAGAAATTATCAGTGAGGTTGCTCTGTGATGTGTAGATTAATCACACAAATTTAAAAGTTAATGTTGATTCAGCAGGTTGAAAACACTCTTTTTGTAGAATCTGCAAAGGGACATTTGGGAGGCCACTGAGGACTATGCTGAAAATCAAATATGCACAGATAAAACCAGAAAAGCTATATGTGAAACTGCTTTTGATGTGTGGATTCGTTTCAATGAATTAAACTGTTCTTTTGATTCAGCAGGTTGGAAACACTCTTTTGTAAAATCTGTGGAAGGACATTTGGAAGCTTTTGAGGCCTATGTTGAAAAAATGAATATCCCCAATAAAACTTGAAAGAAGCAATACGTGAAACTGCTTTGTGGTCTGTGGATCCATCTCAAATAGTTTAGGCTTTCTTTTGATTCCACAGGTTGCAAATACTCTTTTGGTAGGATCTGTGAAGGAACATTTGAGAGAAATCTGAGGCTTATATTGAAAAAAGGAATGTCCCAAGATGAAATCGAGAAAAAGCTATCTGAGAAAGGGCTTTGTGATGTTCAGATTTTTCTCACAGAGTTAAATTTTCTTTTGTTTCTGCAGTTTGCATACACTCTTTTCCTTTCTTTAAAATTTTTTATTATTATTATTATACTTTAAGTTCTAGGGTACATGTACACAAAGTGCAGGTTTGTCACATATGTATACATGTGCCATGTTGGTGTGCTGCACCCATTAAATCGTTATTTACATTAGGTATATCTCCTAACGCTATCCCTCTCCCCTGCACCCTCCACACAGTAGGCCCTGGTGTGTGATGTTCCCCTTCCTGTGTCCAAGTGATCTCNGAAACCAAAGGTAGAAACAGAATATCCCCAGATAAAACATGAAAGAAGATATCTTTGAAATTGCTTTGTGATGTGTGGATTCATTTTACAGGATTGAACCTTCTTTTGATTCAGCAAGTTGGAAACACTCTTTTGGTAGGATCTGTGAAGGGACATTTGGGAGCCCATTGAGGCCTATGGTGAAAACAGAATACCCCAGGGGAAAAAAAAAAAAACAACTAGAAACAAGATATCTGTGAAACTCGTTTGCAATGCGTGGATTCAGCTTACAGAGAAGGAAACATACAGCCTACAGAGAAGGAAACATTTCTTTTGACACAGCAGATTTGAAAACTCTTTAAATATAATCTGGGAAGAGATATTTGGGTGCCCCAGTTGGCCTAACCTAAAAAACTGAATATCCCCAGATAGAAACAAGAAAGAAATGATCAGTGAAACTTCTTTGGGATGTGGGGATTCATCTCACAGTGTTAAACCTTTCTTTTGATTCAGCAGGTTTAAAACACTCTTTTCGCAGAATCTGTGAAGTGACATTTGGAATTACATTGAAGCATACTACGAAAACTCCAGTATACACAGATAAAATCTAGAAGGAATCTATCTGTGAAACCAGTTTGAGATGTGTGTATTCATCTTAGAGAGGTAAACCTTTCTTTTCATTCAGCAGGTAGGAAACACTCTTGTGGTAGAATCAGCGAAGGAACATTTGGAGCCCTGTAAGGAACATGGTGAACAAATGAATATCTCCAGAAAAAAACAAGAAGCTATCTGCTTCATGATGTGTGGATTCATCTTACAGAGTTAAACCTTTCTTTTCATTCAGAAGGTGGTAAACACTCTTTTATACACTCTGCAAAGGATGATTTCAGATCCCATAGAGGTCTGTGGTGAATAACTGAATATTTCCAGACAAAACTAGAAAGAAGCTATCTGTGAAACTGACTGTGATGTGTGGATTCATCTCAGAGGGATAAATCTTTCTATTGAAACAACAGGTTTCATACACTCTTTTGTAGAATCTGCAAAGGGATATTTCAGAGCCCATAGGGGCTTAGGATGGAAAAAAGAATATCCCCAAATAAAAGCTAGACACAAGCTATCTGTGAAACTACCTTGTGATGTGTGGATTCATTATACAGAGTAAAATCTTTATTTTGATTCAGAGAGTTGGCAAAATTCTTTTGGTAGAATCTGTGAAGGAAAATTTGGGAGCCCATTTAGGCATATGGTGAAAACCCGAATCCCCAGATAAAACTAGAAAGAAGGTATTCGTGAATCTGGTTTTGATGTGTGGATTCGACTCACAGAGTTAGAACTTTCTCTTGGTTCAGCATGTGAAAACACTCTTACAATACAATCTGTGAAAGGATATTTTGGACCTCATAAAATCTATGAGGAAGATCAAATATCCTCAGATAAAACAAGAAAGAGGCTATCTGTGAAACTGCTTTGTGATATGTGGAGTCTTTTCAGAGAGTTCAACCTTCCTTTTGGTTCAGCAGGTTGCAAACACTCTTTTGGGAGAATCTGCAAAGGGACATTTTAAAGCCCTTGGAGGTCTGTAGAGAAAATCCAAATATCTCTAGAAAATAAATAGAAAGAAGCTATCTGTAAAAGTGCATTTTCATTTGTGGATTCATCTCATAGAGTTAAAACTTTCTTTTGATTGAGTAGGTTGGAAACACTCTTTTGGTATAATCTGTGTAGGGACATTTGGGAGCCCTTTGGGGCCTATGGTGAAAACCATATATCCACAGATAAAATTAGAAAGAAATTATCTGTGAAACTGTTTTGTGATGTGTGAATTCATCTCACAGAGTTAAACTTTTCTTCTGATTCAGCAGGTTGGAAACACTCTTTTGTAAAATCTGTGATAAGGAATTTGGGAGCTTTTGAGGCCTATGTTAAAAAACAAAATATCCCCAGATAAAATTTGAAAAAAGCTATCTTTGAAACCACATTTTGATGTATGGATTCATCTCTCAGAGGCAAACCTTTTTTTTTTTTTTTTTGATTCAGTAGGTTGGAAACACTTTTCTTGTAGTATCTGAGTAGGGACATTTGGGAGCTTTTTTGAGGCCTATGTTGAAAAACTATATATTCCCAGACAGATATTTGAAATAAGCGATCTGCAAAGTTGCTCTGTGAGGTGTGGATTCACCTTACAGAGTTAAACTTTTCTTTTGTTTCAGGAGGTTACAAACACTCTTTTGGTAGAATCTGTGAAGGTACATTTGGGAGTCCTTTGCGGTGTGAAGAAAAAATCAAATATCCACAGATAAATACTAGAAAGAAGTTATTTGTTAAACTGCTTTCCAACATATGGATTCATCTCACAGAGTTAACCCTTTCTTTGTAATCAGCAGGTTGTAAACATTCTTTTGGTAGAATCTGCAAACAGACATTTGGGTCCCCGTTAAGGCCTGTGGTGAATAACAGAATATCCCAAGATAAAAACTAGATAGAAGCAATCTGTGAAACAGATTTTTGTTTTGTGGATTCATTCACAGAGTTAAAACTTTCTTTTGATACAGCAGGTTTGAAACACTGTTAAACTGGAATCTGTGAAGAAACATTTGGAAGCCCATAGTGACTCAAGGTGAAAAATCGAGTATCCCCAGATAAAAACTAGAAAGAAGGGACATGTGAAACTGCTTTGTGATGTGTGAATTCATCTCACAAAGTTAAATCTTTCTTTTGATTCAACAGGTTGGAAAAACTTTTTTGGTAGAATCTGCGGAGGGACATTTGGGATTTGAGGCCTATTATGAAAAACCAAATATCCCCAGATAAAAACTAGAAAGAAGCTATCTATTAAACTGTGTTGTGGGCTGGGCACGGTGGCTCAAGCCTGTAATCCCAGCACTTTGGGAGGCCGAGACGGGCAGATCACGAGGTCAGGAGATCGAGACCATCCTGGCTAACACGGTGAAACCCCGTCTCTACTAAAAAAAATACAAAAAACTAGCTGGACGGGGTGGCGGGCGCCTGTAGTCCCAGCTACTCGGGAGGTTGAGGCAGGAGAATGGTGTAAACTTGGGAGGCGGAGCTTGCAGTGAGCTGAGATCCAGCCACTGCACTCCAGCCTGGGTGACAGAGCGAGACTCCGTCTCAAAAAAAAAAAAAAA
>NW_016814749.1:17169-65585 GCF_001698545.2 Rhinopithecus bieti | reverse complement strand
AATTTGAGTTATTTGTAGGTTCTGGATATTAGCCCTTTGTCAGATGAGTAGATTGCAAAAATTTTCTCCCATTCTGTAGGTTGCCTGTTCACTCTTGTGGTAGTTTCTTTTGCTGTGCAGAAGCTCTTTAGTTTAATCTAGAATCTGCGAGGGGCCATTGGGAAGCCCATTGAAGCCTATGGTGATAAACTAAATATAACCAGATAAAAAGTAAGAAAAAATCCCTCTCTGAAACTGCTTTGTGATGTGTGGATTCACGTCACAAAGTTAAAGTTTTCTTTTAATACCGCAGGTTTGAAATACTTTTTAAGTGTAATTGCAAAGTGACATTTGGGAGAGTATAGAAGCTTTTGGTGAAATACCGATAAAAACTAGAAAGGAGCTATCTGTGAAACTTCTTTGTGATGTGTGGATTCATTGCACAGAGTTAAACCTTTCTTCTGATTCAGCAGGTTGGAAAGACCCTTTTGTAGAATCTGCAAAGGGACTTTGGGGAGCCCATAGAGGTCTATGGTGAAAAACAGACTATCCCAAAATAAAAACTAAAAAGAAGCTATCCATAAAACTGCCTTGTGATATGCAGATTCATCTCCCATATTTAAATATTTTCTTTGATTCAACTGGTTGCAAACATTCTTTTTGTAGAATCTGTGAAGGGTCATTTGCAAGTCCTTTGATGCATGTAGTGAAAAACCGAATATCCTTAGATAAAGACTAGAAAGAAACTATCTGTGAAACTGTTTTGTGAGGTGTGGGTTAAACTCAAAGTGTTAAACCTTTCTTTGGAAGAAGTAGGTTTGAGACATGTTTTGTGTAGAATATGAGAACAGATCATTGGAAGCCCATAGAGGCCTATCATGAAAACTGAACATCCCCAGATAAAACTAGAAAGAAGTTGTCTGTGAAACTGCTTTGTAATGTGTGGATTCATCTCATAGAGTTCAGCCTTTCTTTTGATTCAGCAGGTTGAAAACACTGTTTTTCTAGAATCAGCAACAGGACACTTGGATGCCTACAGAGCCCTATGTTGAAGCACAAAATATGCCCAGAAAAGAACTAGAAAGAAGTTATCTGTGAAACTACTTTGTGATGTGTGGATTCATATCACAGAGGTAAGTGATTACTTTGATTTAGGAGGTTGGAAACACTCTTTTGGTACAATCTGCAAAGGGACATTTGGGAGCCCATTGAGGTCTACTGAGAAAATGAAATAGCCCCAGATAAATACAAAAGAAACTAATTGTAAAACTGCATTGTGACGTGTAGATTCATCTCACAGAGTTAAAATTTTTTCATTTAGCAGGCTAAAAGCAATCTTTTAAAAAATCTGTGAAGGGATGTTTGAAAGCCCATTAAGGTCTGTTGTGAAAACCTGAATATCCCCAGATAAAAACTACAGAGAATCTATCTGTTAAACAGCTTTGCAATAAGTTGATTCTTCTCATAGAGATAAATCTTTCTTTGATTTAGCATGCTGGAAAAATTGTTTTGTTATAATGTGCAAAAAAATATTTCAGAGCTTTTGAAGCTTGTGTTAAAAAACTGAAATTCCCTGACATTTGGGACCCCACAGGAGCACATGATGAAAAACAGAATATCCACAGATAAAAAAGTGGAAAGAAGCTATTTGTGACACTGCTTTGTCATGTATGGATTCATCTCACAGACTTAAAAATTTCTTTTCATTCAGCAGATTGGAAATACTCTTTTGGTAGGATCTGTGAAGAAACATTTGTGAGCCCATTGAGGTCTATGTTGAAAACAGAATGTTCCAAGATAAAACTGGAAAGGAACTATCAGTGATACTGTTTTGTGATATGTGGATTCATCTCACAGAGGTAAACTGTTCTTTTGATTCAGCAGTTTGGATACACTCTTTTGGTAGAATCTATGAAGGGCATTTGGAGGACCATTGAGGCCTATGGTAAAAACTTAATATCCCCAAATACAAACCAGAAGGACACTATCTGTTAAACTTCACTGTCATGTGTAGATTCATCTCACAGAGTTAAACCTTTGTTTTGATTCGGCAGGTTGGAAACATCCTTTCTGTAGGATCTGTGAAGGAACATTTGGGAGGCCTCAAAGGCTTGTTGTGAAACAACAAATTTGTACAGATAAAAACGGGAAAGAGTTCATCTGTGAAAATGCTTTGTGAAGTGTGGATTCATCTCACAAAATTAAATCTTTCTTTTGATTAAGCAGGCTGGAAACTCTTGGTAGAATATGCAAAAAGACATTTGGGATTCCATCAAGGCCTACGGTGAAAAAACAAATGTCCCCAGATAAAAACTTGAAAGAAGCTATCTGTGAAACTTCATTGTGATGTGTGGATTTATCTCACAGAGTTAAAACTTTCCTTTAATTACACAGATTGATAACTCTCTTTTGGTAGAATCTGCTAAGTCAAATTTGTGAGCCCATAGAGTTTTATTGTGGAAAACCAAATATCCAGATATAAAAAATGGAAAGAAGCGATCTGTCAAACTGCTCCATGTTGTCTGGATTCATCTCATGTAGTTAAACCTTTCTTTTGATTCAGAATTGCAGACACCACTTTTGTAGTATCTACAATTGGACAGTTTGGAGCCTATTGAGGTCTATGTTGAGAAACAAAATAACCTCGTATAAAAACTAGAAAGAATCTATCTGTGAAACTGTTTTGTGATGTGTGGATTAATCTTACAGAGTTAAACTTTTCTTTTGGTAAAGATAATTTGAAGCACTCTCTAGGTAGAAACAGCGAAGGGACATTTTGGTGCCCTGAGAGGCTTATGGTAGAAATCAAAATATCCCCAGACAAACACTAAAAAGAAGCTATCTGTGAGAGAGTTTTGTGATGTGGGGATTCATCTCTAAGGAGTAAAAGCTTGTTTTCATTCAGCAGGTTGGAAGCACTGTTTTGGTAGAAACATTTGGGAGCTCATCGAGTCCTATGGTGAAAACGTGAATATCCCCAGGAAAAAAAAAAAAAAAAAAAAAAAAAAAAAAAAAAAAAAAAAAAAAAAAAAAAAAAAAAAAAAACTAGAAAAAAAGCTAACTGTGAAACTGCTTTGTGATGTTGCAATCATCTCACAGAGTAAATATTTCCCTTGATTCAGCAGGTTGAAAACACTGTTTTGATAGAATCTGCAAAGGGACATTTGGAGTCCTTTGAGGCCTGTGGTGAAAACCAAACATCCCCAGATAAAACTAGAAAGAAGCTACCTGTGAAACTGCTTTGTGATGTGTGTCTTTATCTCACAGAGTGACGCCTTTCTCTTGATACTGTAGGTTTGAATCACTCTTTTGCCAGAATCTGCGAAGGGACGTTTGGAAGCCCAGTGAGGCGTATGGTGAAAAACTGAATATTCCAAGATAAAAACTAACAAGAGCTATCAGTAAAACTGCTTTGTGATGTGTGGATTCATCTAACAAAGGTAAAATTTTTCTTTCATTCAGCAGGTTGAGAAAACTCTTTTGGTAGAATTTGAAATGGGATATTTGGGAGCCAATTGAGGTCTGTGGTTAAAATCAAATATTTCCAGATAAAACTACAAAGAAGCTATCTGTGAAACTGCATTGTGATGTGTTCATTTATCTCACAGAGTTAAACCTTTTGATTCACAGTTTTGAAATCTGTTTTGGTAAAATTGCAAAAAAAAAAAAAAAAAAAAAAGGAAAACAAACCGAAAAAAAAAAAAAATGTGAGCCCTTTGTGGCCTGTAGTGAGAAACAGAATATCCCCGGATAATAACTAAAATGAAGCTATGTGCGAAACTGTTTTGTGATGTGTGTATACATCTCATAGAATTAAACCTTTCTTTTGATTAATCAGGTTGAAGATACTGTTTTGTTAGAATCTGCGAATGGACATTTGGGAGTCCTTTGAGGCCTTTTGTGAAAAACCAAATATCGCCCAATAAAATCTAGATAGAAGCTATCTGTTAAACTACTTTGTGGTGTGTAGATTGATCTCACAGAGGTAAGCATTTCTTGTCATTGAGGAGGTTGAAAACACATTTTTGGTAGAATCTGTGAAAGGACATTTAGGAAACCATTGATACCTATGGTGAAAAACTGAATATTCCCAGATAAAAACTAGGAAGAAGCTATCTGTGAAACTGCTTTGTGATGTGTGGATTCATCTCACAGAGTTAAACCCTTCTTCTCACATAGCAGGTTTGAAACACTCGTTATGTAGAATCTGCAAAGATACATTTAGGTGCTCACAGATGCCTACTGGAAAAAGAGAATATCCCCAGATAAAAACTAGAAAGAAGCTATCTGTGAAACTGCTTTGCGATGTGTGGATTCCTCTCACAGAGTTAAACTTTTTTTTTTGATCCAGCAGCTTGGAAACAATGTTCTAGTAGAATCTGCAAAGGGGCATTTGGGAGACTTTGAAAACCATGGGGAAAATTCGAATATCCCTAGATAATAACTAGAAAGAATCTATCTGTGAAACTGCTTTGTGATGTGTGAATTCATCTCACAAAGTTAAATCTCTCTTTTGATTCAGCAGGTTGGAAAAGCTCTTTTGGTAGAATCTACAAAGGGACATTTGGAAGACCATAGAGGCCAATGGTGAAAAGGTAAATATCCCCAGATAAAAACCAGAAAGAAGCTGTCTATGAAACTACTTTGTGATGTGTGGATTCATCTCCCAGAATTAAACCTTTTTTTGATTCAGCAAGTTGGAGACACTCTTGGTAGAAACTGCAAAGGGACATTTGGGAGCCCTTTGAGGTCTGTGGTTAAAAATTGAACATCACCAAACAAAAACTACAAAGAAGCTATTTGTGAAGCTGCTTTGCAATGTGTGGATTATAGAATTTAAACTTTTCTTTTTGATGCACCAGGTTGGAAAGACTATTTTGGTAGAATCTGTGAAGGCAAAATTGGGAGACCATTAATGCCTGTGGTGAAAAAAAGAATATCCCTAGATAAAAACTAGAAAGAAGCTATCTGTGAAACTACATTGTGAGGTGTTGAATCGTCTCACAGAGTTAAACCTTTCTTTTGACTCAGCAGCTGATAAACATTCTTTTAATAGAATACGCAAAGGGACATTTTGGAGACCATTGAAGTCGGTGGTGAATAACCAAATATCCTGAGATTAAAACTAGAAAGCAGTTTTCTGTGAACTGCTTTGTAATGTGTATATTCATCTCACAGAGTTAAAGCATTCTCTTGATTCAGCAGTCTGGTAGAATCTGTGAAGGTACATTCGGGAGTTCATTGAAGCCTATGATTAAAACCAGACATCCCAAGATAAAAACTAGCAAGGGGCTATCAGTAAAACTGCTTTGTGATCTGTGGACTCATCTCACAGAGGTAAAATTTATCTTTCATTCAGCAGGTTGAAAAAATTATTTTGGTAGAATTCGAAATGGGATATTTCAGAGCTGATTCAGGTCTATGGTGAAAAACTAAGTATTTCCAGCTAAAACTAAAAAGAAGATATCTGTGAAACTACATTGTGAAGTGTTCATTCATCTCACAGAGTTAATCCTTTCTTTTGATTCAGCAGGTTGGAAAACTGTTTGAGTAGAATTTGCAAAAGTCATTTTGAGCCCTTTCAGGCCTGTGGTGAGAAGCAAAATATCCGAAGATAATAACTAAAAAGAAGCTATCTGTGCAACTGTTTTGTGACATGTGGATTCATCCAACAGAATTAGACTTTTATTTTTATTTTCAGGTTACAAACATTGTTTTGGTCGAATCTACGAAGGGACATTTTGGAACCCTTTGAGGCCTTTTGTGAAAATCTATATCCCTTGATAAAATCTGGATAGATATTATTGTAAAACTGCTTTGTGATGTGTGGATTCCTCTCACAGAGTTAAACTTTATTTTGATTCAGCAGTTTGGAAACACTCTTTTGTTAGAATCTGCAAAGGGACATTTGGGAGACTTTTAAAACTGTGTTGAAAATCTACAGTATCCCTAGATACAAAAACTAGAAAGAAGCTATCTGTGAAATGCTTTGTGATTTGCAGATTCATCCACAGAGTTAAATCTTTCTTTTGATTCAGCAGGTTGGAAACCACTCTTTGGAAGAATCTTGTGAAGGACCTTAAGGGGGCACTTTGAGGTGCCCCATGGGTGTGGGGAAAAAGCAATCCCTTAAAAAACTAGGAAGAAGCTATCTGTGAATACTGCTTGTTTGATGTGTGATTCATCTCACAGGGGCATAAATGTTTTTTTGATTTTTGGCAGTGTGCCTAACGCTACTCTGTAGAATCTGTGAAGGGACATTTCGAAAAACCCTTTGTTTGATGGCCTATGGTGAAAAGAAATCCAGATAAATACTAGAAAAGAAGCTATTTGTGAAAATCTGCTTTGTTGGATTTTTGGATTTCATCTCACAAGAGTTTTAAGCTTGCTTCTTAAAGGCGGTTTGCGGATCTCTTTTAATAGATCTTTGAGGGACATTTTGGGTGAGAACCCATGAGTCCTGCAGTGAAAAAACTGAATTATCCCGATAAATAAAACTAGAAATAAGCCATTCCGTTGAAAACTGCTTTGTGATGTGTGGTGTAATTCTCACAGAGCTGAGGAAAGAAGCCATTTGTAAACTGCTTTGTTGATGGTTGTGGTTCGTTATAGAGTGGTTTTGAATACTCTTGTAGGAATCTGTAAAAGGAGACTTTTGGGAGCCATGGAAGCCTAAGTGGAAAAAACAGGAATATCCCCAGATAAAAATTTAGGAAAGAAAACTACCTGTGCTGTGAAACTGCATTTTGATTTGTGGATTCACCTCATAGAGTTAAACCTTTCTTTCAATTCAGCAACTTGGAAACACTGTTTTGGTAGAATCCACGAAGGACATTTGGGAGCCCTTTGAGGCCTATGGTGAAAACCGATATTCCCCAAATAAAACTAGAAATAAGCTATCTGTGAAATTTCTCTGTGGTGTGTGGATTCACCTCACAGAGTTAAACCTTTCTTTTGATACATGAGGCCTGAAACACTGTTTAGGTAGAATCTGCAAAGGGACACATGGGATCCCATAGAAGCCTATGGTGAAAAGAAGAATATACAAGATAAAAACTAGAAGGAAGCTATCTGTGAAACTGTTTTGTGATGTGTGGATTCATCGCATAGAGTTTAACCTTTCTTTTGATTCATCAGGTTGGAAACATTTTTTAAATAGAATCTGCGAAGGGACATTTGAAAGACCCTTGAGGCCTGTAGTGAAAAACCAAATATCCTGAGATTTAAACTAGAAAGAAGCTATCTGTGAAACTACTTTGTGATGTGTGGATTCATCTCACATACTTAAACATTTCTTTTATTCAGCAGGTGCAGACACCCTTTTGAAGAATGTGAGAAGGGACATTGGGAGTAAATTGAAGCTTATGGTGAAAACAGAATACCTACAGATAAAACATGAAAGAAGCTATCTGTGAAACTGCTTTGTGATGTGCGTATTTATCTAAGAGAGATTAACCTTTTTTTGAACAGCAGGTTTGAAACACTCTTTTGTTAGAATCTATGGAGGGACATTTGGGAGCCCTTTGAGGTGAATAGTGAAAAACAAAATATCCCCAGATGAAAACTAGAAAGAACCTTTCTGTGAAACTGCTTTGTGATGTGTGGATTCCTCACACAGAGTTAAACCTTTCTTTTGACTCAGAGGTTGGAAGCACGCATTTTGTAGAATTTGCAAATGGACATTTGGGAGTCCATTGAGGCATATAGTGAAAACAAAATAGCCCTAGGAAAAGCTAGATAGAAGTAATCTGTGAAACTGCTTTGTGATGCCTGCGTTCATCACACAAAGGTAAACCTTTCTTTTGATACAGCAGGTTTGAAACACCTTCTAGGTATAATCTGCAAAGTGACATTAGGAAGCCCATAGAGACCTATGATGAAAAACAGAATATCCCAATATAAATACTAGAAAGAAGCTATCTGTGAAAAAACTTGGTGATGTATGGATTCATCTCACAGAGTTAAATATTTCTTTTGATTCAGCAAGTTCAAAACACTCTTTATGTAGAATCTGTGAAGGGACATTTCAGAGCCCATACAGGCATGTGGTGGAAAACAGAATATCCCCAGATAAAAATTAGAAGGAAGCTATCTGTGAAACTGGTTTGTAGTGTGTGGATTCATCTCACAGATTTAAACATTTCCTTTGATACAGCAGGCTTAAAACACTCTTTAGGCAGTATTTGTGAAGGGATATTTGGGAGCCCACAGCAGCCTATTTTTAAAAATAGGATATCCCTAGAGGAAAACTAGAAAGAAATTATCTGTGAAACTGCATTGCAATGTGTAGATTCACCTCACAGAGATGAGCCTTTCTTTCGATTCAGGAGGTTAGAAGCACTCTTTAGGTAGGAACTACGAAGGGACATTTGGGAGCCCAATGAGGTCTAAGGTGAACAACAGATTATCTCCAGATTAAAACTATTAAGCACCTTTCTATAAAATGGCTTTGTGATATGTAGATTGATCTCACAGAGTTAAACCTTTATTTTGATTCAGCAGATTGGAACACTGTTTTGGTAGAAACTGAGAAGGGACATTTGGGAGCCTTTTGAGGCCCATGGTTACAAAAACAATATTCCTAGATAAAAACTAGAAAGAAGCTATCTATGAAACTACTTTGTGATGTGTGAATTCATCTCACAGAGTTAAACCCTTCTATTCATTCAGCAGGTTGGAAAAACTTTTTTTTGGAATCTGCAAAGGGACCTTTGGGAGCCCATCGAGGCCTAAGGTTAAAAATTGATTATTCCCAGATAAAACTAGAAACAACCTATCTGTGAAACTGCTTTGTGATGTGTGGATTCATGTCACACAGGAAAACCCTTATTTTGATTCAGCAGGTTGGAACACTGTTTTGGTAGAATCCACAAAGGGACACTTGGGAGCTTTTTGAGGCCTGTGGTAAAAAAACAAAACAATATTCCCAGATAAAAAGTAGAAAATAGCTATCTGTGAAACCACTTTGTGAAGCGTGGATTCATCTTACAGAGTTTAACCTTTCTTTTGCTTATGCAGGAATGAAAACATTGCTTGAAAAGAATCTTTGAAGGGACATTTGTGGGACCCATGAAGCCTGTAGTGAAAAAAGGAATATCCCGAGATTAAAACTAGAAAGAAGCCATCTCTGAAACTACTTTTGATGTGTGCTTTCATCTCACAGAGATAAGCATTCCTTTATAGAGCAGGTTTGAAACACTCCTTTTGTAGAATCTGCGAAGGGACATTTGGGAGCCCATGGAGGCCTATGGTGAAAAACGGAATATCCCCAGATTAAAATTGGAACGAAGCTACCTGTGAAACTGCTTTGTGATTTGTGGATTCTTCTTATAGAGTTAAACCTTTCTTTCAATTCAACAGGTTGGAAACACAGTTTTGGTAGAATCTGCAAAGGGACATTTGGGAGCCCTTTGAAGCCTATGGTGAAAAACCAAATTTCCCCAGATAAAAACTAAAAAGAAGCTATCTGTGAAACTGTTTCTGATGTGTGGATTCATCTCAGTGAGTTAAACCTTGCTTTTGATACAGGAGGTTTGAAACACTCTAGGTAGAATCTACAAAGGGACATTTGAGAGCCTATGGAAGCCTATGGTGAAAAACAGAATATACTTGATAAAAACTAGAAAGAAGTAATCTATGAAACTGCTTTGTTATGTTTGGATTCATCTCGCAGTGTTAAACCTTTCTTTTGGTTCAGTGGGTTGGAAATACTCTTTAAATCGAATCTGCAAAGGGACATTGGGAAGGTTCTTGAGGCCTGTAGTGAAAACCCAAATATTCCTAGATAAAAACTAGAAAGAAGATATCTGTGAAACTGCTTTGTGATGTGTGGATTCATCACACACAGTTAAATCTTTCTTTTGATTCAGTTGGTTGAAAATATTCTTTTTTAGACTCTGTGAAGAGACATTTGGGATTTAATTGAGGCCTATAGTGAAAAAAACAAATATCCCTAGATTAAATCTAGACAGAAACTATCTGTGAAACTGCTTTGTGATATGAGGATCCACCCCACAGAGTTAAATATTTCTTTTGATACAGCACGTTTGAAAAACCCTTTAAGTAGTATCTGCAAAGCAATATTTGGAAGCTCATAGAGGCCTACAGTGAAAAACAGAATATCCCAAGATAAATAACAGAAAGAAGCTATCTGTGAAAAGGCTTGGTGATATGTGGATATACTTCACAGAGTTAAACCTTTATTTTGATTCACCAGGTTGGAAACACTCTATTAGTAGAATCTATGAAGGGACATTTGGGAGTCCTTGGAGGCCTAGGGTGAAAACAGAATATTTGCAGAGAAAATGTAGAAAGAAGCTATCTGTGAAACTGCTTTGTGAAGTGTGGATCTATCTCACAGAGTTAAACTTTTTTTTTTTCATAGAACAGGTTTGAAACACTGTTTTTCTAGAAACTGTGAAGTGACATTTGGAAGCACATGGAGGCTTATGGAGAAAATAAAATATCCCTAGATAAAATAAAAGAACTTCTCTGTGAAACTGTTTTGTCATGTGTGGATTCATTTCACCGAGTTAAACTTTTCTTTTGATTCAGCAGGTTTGAGACACACTTTAGGTAAAATCCACGAAGGGACATTTTGGAGCCCTTAGTGGTCTATGCTGAAAATCAGAATATCCCCAGATAAAAACTGGAAAGAACCTGTCTGTGAAACTGCTTTGTGATATGTGGATTCATCTCACAGAGTTAAATCTTTTTTAAATTATTTAGCAGGTTGGAAACACTCTTTTGGTAAGATCTGTGAAGAGACATTTGGGAGCACTTTGAGGCCTGTGGTGAAAAGCAGTATATCCCCAGATAAAAACTAGGAAAATGTTAGTTGTGAAACTTCTTTATGATGTATTGATTCACCTCAGAGAATTGCATCTTTCTTTTGATTCACAGAGTGCTAACACTCTCTTGGTAGAATCTGTGAAGAGACATTTGAGAAGTCTTTGAGGCTTATGGTGAAAAATGGAATATCCCCATAAAAAACTACAAAGAAGCTACCTGTGAAACTGCTTTGTGATGTGTGGATTAATCTCACAGAGTTAAGCATTTCTTTTGATACAGCAGGTTGGAAACACTCTTTTTGAATAATCTGTGAAGGGACATTTAAAGTCCTTTGAGGCCTATGGTGAAAACAAAATATCTCTAGATAAAACTAGAAGGAAGCTGTGTGTGAAACTGCTTTGTGATGTGTGTATTCACCTAAGAGAAATAAACCTTTCCTTTGATACAGCAGGTTTGAAACACTGCTTTGATAGAATCTGCAAAGGGACATTTGAGAGAACTTAGAGATGTATGGTGAAAAATCAAATATTCCCAGACAAAATCCAGAAAGAAGATATCTGTGAAACTCATTTGTGATGCATGGATTCATTTCACAGAGATAAAACTTTCTTTTGATTCAGCAGGTTGGAAACACTCTTTTGGTAAAATCTGCAAAGGGACATTTGAGAGCCCATAGAGGCCTATAGTGACAAATGAAATGTCCCCAGATAAAACTAGAATGAAGTTATCTCTCGGGGCCCGTGCCGGGGGTAGTGGAGAATGAACAGACATAGACACAAAAGACAAAGACAAACAGAGAACATGGCGGCTGCCCCTAGGGCCTCCGCCTCACTTTATTTATACCCCACAAATCCCACGTCAGCAAAAATGACATGATACAAAACAAACTTTCTACACCCAAATATAACCTACTGCTTAGTTCTTTGTCTCTAAGCTCTTTCTTATTTTGTCTGCCTTTTTGGCGCCTACTAGAGTTCATTAAAAGTTCAACTAGAGATAGTATCCTTGACTACTGAAGTTCATGGAAAGTGCAACTAGCTAGAGATACTGTCCTTGAGCCTTATCCATTCTCAGCATATTATTTTCAATGGCCCCTGCAGCTGTCTGTTTGACTTCTTTGCAATGTGTGGATTCATCTTTCAGAGTTAAACATTTCACTTCATTTATCAGGTTGGAAACACTCTTTTAGTGGAATCTACAATGGACATTTGCGATCCCTTTAAGGTCTATGATAAATAACCAAATAGCACCAGATGAAAACTAGAAAGAAGCTATCTGTGAAACTGCTTTGTGATGTGTGGATTCATCTCAAGAGCTAAACATTGTTCTTGATTCAGCATGTTGAAAACAAAATTTTGGTAGTATCTGAGAAGGGACATGTGGGAGCCGATAGAGGCCTATGATGATAAACTGAATATCTCCAGATAAAAACTAGAAAGAAGCTATCTGTGAAACTGCTTTCTGATGTGTGGATTCACCTCACAGAGTTAAGCCTTTCTTATGATTCAGCAGGTTGGAAACATTCTTTTGGTATAATCTGTGAGAGGACATTTTGGAGCCCATTTAGCCCCAGGTGAAACACAGAACATGCCCAGATAAAACCTAGAAAGAAGCTATCTGTTAAAGTGCTTTGTGATGTGTAGGTTCATTTCACAGTAATAAGTCATTCTTTTGGTTTAGCAGGTTGCAAACAGCATTTTGTAGAATCTGTGAAGGGACATTTGGGAGCCCATTGAGACCTATGGGGAAAAAAGAATATCCCCAGATGAAAACTAGAAAATGGCAATCTGTGAAACTGCGTTGTGATGGGTGGATTCACGTCACAGAGTTAAACCTTTCTTTTGATTCAGCAGGTTCGAAACACTCTTTTTGTAGAATCAGAGAATAAACATTTGAGAACCCATTGAGGTCTATGGGGTAAACAAAATATCCCCAGATAAAAACTAGAAAGAAGTTATCTGTGAAACAGCGTTGTGATGTGTGGACTCATCTCACAGTGTTAAACCTGTCTTTTAATTCAACTTGTCAGAAACACTCTTTTCTAGACTCTGCAAAGGGACATTTTGGAGCATATTGAGACCTATGAAAAAATTGATGACCCCAGATAAAACTAGAAATAAGCTATCAGTTGAACTGCTTTGTGTTGTGCAGGTTCATCTCATGGAGTTAATCCCCTCTTATTATTCAGCAGAATGGAAACATGTTTTTGTAGAATCTGCAAAGAAACAATTCGGAGCCCATTGAGTCTATGGGGACAAACTGAGTATCCCTAGATAAAAACTAGAAAAAGTTATCTGTGAAACTACTTTGCTATGTGTGGATTCATCTCAGAATTAAACCTGTCTGTTGATTCAGCACATAGGAAACACTCCTTTTGTTGATTTGTGGAGGGACAAGTCTTATTTGGCAGCTTATTGAGGCCTAAGGGGAAAAATCGAGTAACCCTGGGTTAAAACTAGAGGGAAGCTATCTATGAATCTGTCTTGTTTTGTGGGGATTCACCTCACAGAGATAAATATTCCTTTTGATTCAGCAGGATGGAAACATTCTTTTTGTGGAATCTGCAATAGGACATTTTGGATCCCTTTGAGGCCTATGAGGAAAATCCAATATCCCCAGATAAAAACTCGAAAGAAGCTGTGAAACTGCGTTGTGATGAGTGGATTCACATCATTGAGTTATACCTTTTGTTTTATTCGGCTGGTTGGAAACATTCTTTTTGTAGAATCTCCAAAGGGACACTTGAAAGCCCATTGGGGCCTAATGGGAAAAAAAAAAGAAAACAACGAATATTCCCAAATAAAAACTAGAAATAAGCTACCTGTAAAACTCTGTGGTGTGTGGATTCATCTCACAGAGTTAGACCTCTCTTTTGATTCAGCAAGTTTGGAAATGCTCTTTTGGTCGGCTCTGCAAAGGGATATTTCAGAGCCCATGGATGTCTATTTTGAAAAACTAAATATCCTAGATAGAAATCAGAAAGAAACTAACTGTGAAACCGCTTTGTGATGTGTGGATTCATCTCAAAGAGTTAAAGCATTCTCTTGATTCACTAGGTTGGAAACACTCTTTTTGTAAAATCTACAAATGGACATTATGGAGCATATAGTGACCTATGGGGAAAAACTGAATATCCCCAGATAAAAACTAGAAATAAGCTATTTGTGAAACTTCTTTGTAATGTGTGAGTTTATGTAACAGAGATAAACCTTTCTTTTGTTGCTGCAGGTAGGAAACATTCTTTTTGTTAAATCTGCCTAGAAACATTTTGGAACCTGTTGATGTCTATGGAGAAAAAACGGATATCCCCAGATAAAATCTAGAAAGGAGCTCTCTCTGAAACTATCTTGTGATGTCTGGATTGATCTCACAGAGCTAAACCTTTCTTTTGACTCAGCAGATTGGAAAAACTGTTTGTAGAAACTGCAAAGGGACATTTGGAAGCCCATTGACGTCAATGTGGAAAAAAGAATATCCAAAGGTAAAACTAGAAAGAAACTATCTGCAAAGCTGCTTTGTGATTTTTGGATTGGTCTCACAGGGTTAAACCTTTCTTTGGATTTAGTAGGATGGAAATACTCTTTTTGTACAATCTGTGATGGGACATTTGGTGTTCCCTTGAGGCCTATGAGGAAAACCCAATATCCCTACATAAAACTACAGAGAAGCTATCTGTGAAACTGCTTTGTGATATATGGATTCATCTCACCAAGTTAAACATTTTATTTGATTCAGCTGGTTGGAAAACTCTTTTGTAGAATTTGTGAGGGACATTTGAAAGCCCTTTGGGGCCTATGGGAATAAAAGAATATCCCCAGATGAAAACGAGAAAGAAGCTATCTGTGAAACTCCTTTGTGCTGTGTGGATTCATCTCACAGAGTTAATCCTCTGTTTTGATCAGCAGGATGGAAACACTCTTTCTGTAGAATCTCTGAACTGACATTTGGGAGCCCATTGAGGCCTATGTGGAAAAACAAGATTCCCCAGATAAAAACAAGAAATAAGTTATCTATGATAAATTACAGAAGTAAACCTGTCTTTTGATTCAGCATGTGCGGGAACACTCCTTTTGTTGACCTCTAAAGTTACATTTGGAGCTTATTGAGGTCTAATGGGAAAACCAGATTATCCCCAGATAAAAACTAGAAGGAAGCCATTTGTGAATCTACCTTGTTTTGTGTGGATTCATCTCACAGGGTTAAATCTTTCCTTGATTCGGCAGTTTGGAAACACTCTTTTTGTAGAATCTGCAAAGGGACATGGGAACCCTTTGACGCCTATGGGGCAACACTGAATTTTCCCACATAAAAACTAGAAAAAAGCTATCTGTGAAACTGCTTGGTGATGTGTGGATTCATCTCAAAATGTTAAATCTTTCTTCTGATTCAATAGGTTTAAAACATTCTTTTTTGTAGAATCTGCGAAGGACATTTGGAATCGCACTGAGGTGTATGGGGAGAACACCAACATCCCCAGATAAAAACTAGAAAGCAGCTATCAATGAAACTGCTTGGCGATGTGTGGATTCATCTCACAGAGTTAAATATTTCTTTTGATGAATCACTTAGGGAACATTCTTTTTGCAGAATCAGTGAAAGGACATTTCCTAGCACATTGAGGCCTAAGGGGAAAAACTGAATATCCCAGATTAAAACTGGAACGAAGCTAACTGTGAAACTACTTTGTGATGTGTGGATTCATCTCACATAGTTAAACCTTTCTTTTGATTCAATAGGTTGAAACTACTCTTTTTGAAGAAGCTGTGAAGAGAAATTTGGGAGGGCTTTGAGGCCAATGGTGAAAATGGAATATCCCCAGTCAAAACTAGAAAGAAACTATCCGTGGAACTGCTTTGTATTCCTTGGATTCAACACACAGAGTTAAGCTTTTTTATTTTATTTATTTTATTTTATTTTGATGCAGCAAATTGGAAACATTCTTTTTTTGTACAATCTGTAAAGTGACACTTGGGAGTCCATTGAGGCCTATGGGGAAATCAAAATATCCCCAGAAAAAAACTAGAAAGAAGCAATTTGTGAAACTGCTCTGTGTAGAAAAGATTCGTCACACAGACTTAAACCTTTCTTTTGATTCAGCAGGTTGGAAACACTCTTTTTGTAGAATCTGCAAAGAAACATTTGGGAGACCATTGATGTCTATGGGGTAAAACAGAATATCCCCAGATGAAAACTGGAAAGTAGAAATCTGTGAAACTGCTCTGTGATGTGTGAATTCATCTCACAGAGATAAACCTTTCTTTTGATTCAGCAGGTTGTAAACACTCTTTTCACAGAAACTGTGAATAATCATTTGGGAGCCCATCGAGTCCTATGACAAAAAAAAATTTTCCAGATATAAATTAGAAAGAAGCTATATGAGAAACTGCATTGCAATGTGTGGACTCATCCCACAGAGTTAAACCTTTATTTTTGTTATTCAGCAGACTGGAAACACTCTTTTCTATAATCTGTACAGGGACATTTGGGAGCATATTGAGGTCTCTGAAACAGAAAAAAGATTATGCCTTGACATAAACTAAAAAGAAGCTAACTGTGAAACTGCTTTGTCATGTGTGGATTCAACTAACAGAGATGAACCTCTTTTATGATTCAGTAGGTTGGAAGCACTCTTTTTGTAGAATCTGTGAAGGGATGCTTGGGAGCCCTTTGAGGCCTGTGAGGATAAAGAAAATATCCTGTGATAAAAACTAGAAAGAAGCTATTTGTGAAAGTGCTTCATGATGTGTGGATTCATCTTAAGAGGTGAACCTTTCTTTTGATTCAGCAGGTTAAAGACACTCTTTTTGTAGAATCTGCAAATGAACATTCGGGAGCACGCTGATGCCTATGGGGAATAAATGAGTATTCCCAGATAAAAACTAGAAAGAAGCTATCTTTTAAACTGCTTTGTGATGTGTGGATTCATCTCATAAAGTTAAAAATTTATTTTGACTCAGAAGGTTGAAAACACTATTTCTGTCCAATCTGTGAAGGGACGTTTTGGAACCTATTGTGACCTATGAAAAAAAATATATATATACACTCAGATAAAAAATAGAAGGTAGAAACGTGTGAAACTGCTTTGTGATGTGCGAATTCGTCTCACAGTGTTAACCTTTTCTTTTGATTCATCAAGTTGGAAACACTGTTTCTGTAGAATTGGCGAAGGAAAATTGTGTAGCCCATGGATGTCTAGGGGGAAAAACTGAATATCCCCCAATAAAAACTAGAAAGAAGCTATGCATGAACCTGCTTTGTGGTGTGTGGATTCATTTCATATAGTTAAATCTTTATTTTGATTCAGCAAGTTAGAAACATTTTTTTGAAGGATATACAAAAAGACATTTGAAAGCCCATTGAGGCCTGTGGGGAAAAACAGAATATCCCCAGATGAAAGCTAGAAGGTAGAAATATGTGAAACTGCTTTGCTATGTGAGGATTCATCTCACAGACTTAAAACTTTCTTTTGATTCAGCAGGTTGAAAACACTCTTTTTGTAAAATCTGCGAAAAGACACTTGGGAGTCCACTGAGGCTTTTGGGGAAAAACAAAATATCTCCAGATAAAGACTAGAAAGAAGCTATCTGTGAAACTACTTTGTGATGTGTGGATTCATCTCACAGAGTCAAAGCTTTCTTTTGATTCCGGCTCTTTTTGTAGAATCTGTGAAGGGACATTTAGTACTCCATTGAGGCCTATGGGTTAAAACTAAATATCTCCAGATAAAAACTAGAAATAAGCTATCTGTGAAACTGCTTTTTGAAGTGTGGATTCATCTCACAGAGTTAAACTTTTCTTTTGATTCAGGAGGTTGGCACAATGGTTTTTGTAGAATCTGTGAAGGGACATTTAGGAGCCCATTGAGGCCTATGGGAAAAATCCAAATATCCACAGATAAAAACTAGAATGAATTTATCTGTGAAACTGCTTTGTGATGTGTGAATTCATCTGACCTAGTTAAACCTCTATTTTGATCCAGTAGGTTGGAAGCACGCTTTTTGTAGAATCTGCAAAGAAACATTTGGGAGACCTTGAGGCCTATGGGGAAAACGAATATCCCCAGAAAAGTAACTGGAAAGAATATATCTGTGAAACTGCTTATTAATGTGTAGATTCATCTCAGAGATTTCAAACCTTTTTTTTTGTTTGTTTAAGCAGGTTGTAAAAACTCTTTTTGTAGAATCTACAAAGGGACACTGGGGAGCCTTTTGAGACTTGTGGTGAAAAACGGAATATCACCAGATAAAAACACGAAAGAAGATATATGTGAAACTGCTTGACAATGTGTGGATGCATCTGACAGTGTAAAATCTTTCTTATCATTCAGCAGGTTGGAAAATTTCTTTTTGTAGAAAATGTGAAGGACATTTCAAAACCTATTGAGGCCTAGAGGGAATAAACCAAACATCCCAAGATAAAAACTGGAGCAAAGGTATGTGTAACAGTGCTTTGTGAAGTCTGGATTCACCTCACAGGTTTGAACCTTTCTTTTGATTCAGCAGTTTGGCAAAACTCTTTTCATAGATCCTGCAAAGGGATATTTGGGGAACACTGAGGAATATGGAGGAAAAACTGAATACCTCCACGTAAAAACAAGAAAGAAACTACCTGCGAAAGTCCTTTGTAATATGTGGATTGAACTCACAGAGTTAAACCTTCCTTTTGATTCAACAAGTTGGAAACACTCTTCTTGTAAAATCTATGAAGGGATATTTTTGCTCATTGAGGCCTAGGGTGAAAAATTGAATATCTCCAGTTAAAACTAGAAAGAACCTATCTGTGAAACTGCTGTGTGATGTGTATTTATCTCACAAGGTTAAACCTTTCTTTTTTCAGGAGATTTGAAAACTTTTGTAGAATCTGCGAATGGACATTAGGGAACCCTTTCAGGTCTATGGGTCAAGACAGAGTATCCCCAAATAAAAACTAGAAAGAAGTCGTCTGTGAAACTGCTTTGTGATGTGTGGATTTATCTCACAGGGGTCAACCTTTCTTTTGATTCAGCATGTTTGAGAACTCTGATTTTTAAAATCTGTGAAAAGACATTTGGTAGTTCCTTGAGGCTATGGGAAAAATCTGAATATCCCCCAGATAAAAGTAGAAAGAATCTATCCTGTGGAAACTGCCTTCATGATGTGGTGATTCAACTCACAGAGTTAAACCTTTTTTTTTTTTTTATTCACAAGGCTTGAAAACACTTCTTTCTAGGGTTTTCAAAGGGATGTTTCAGAGCTTATTGTGGTCATTGGGGAATAATCTAATATTCCCAGATAAAAACTAGAAAGAAGCTATCTGTGAAACTGTTTTGTGATGTGTGGATTCACCTCACCGAGTTAAACTTTCTTTTGATTCAGCAGGTTGGAAACAGTCATTTTATAGAATCTATAAAGGGACATTTGGGAGCCCTTTGATGCCTATTTGGAAAAACTGCATATCCCTAGATAAAATCTAAAAAGAAGCTACCTGTGAAATTTCTTTGTGATGTGTGTATTAATCTCACAAAGATAAACTTTTTTTTGATTCGGCAAGTTGGAAACAATCTTTTTGGAGAATCTGCAAGGGGACATTTCAGAGTTCATTGAGGCCTACAGGAAAAAACTGAATATCCCCCCCAAAAAATACAAGAAAAATGCTGTCTCTGAAAGTGCTTTGTGATATCTGGATTCATCTCAGACAGTTAAACCTTTGTTTTGATTCAGGAAGTTGGAAACACGCTTTTTGTAGAATCTCTGAAGGGACATTGGGGAACACATTAATACCTATGCTGAATAATTGATTATCTCCAGGAAAAAACTGGAAAGAAGCTACCTGTGAAACTCCTTTGTGAAATGTGAATTCATCTCAAAGTGTTAAAGCTTTCTTTTGATTCAGCATGTTGGAAACACTCCTTTTGTAGAGTCAGCCAAGGGACATTTGGGAGCACATTGTGGCCTGTGGGGAAAAACCGAATATTCGCAGATAAAACCTGGAAAGAAGCTAGCTGTAAAACTCTCTTTTGATGTTTGGATTTATCTTATAGAGTTAAAATTTTCTTTTTATTCCACAGTTTGGAAAGACTCTTTTTGTAGAATCTGCCAAAAGATATTTCAGAGCCCATTGTGGCCTATGGGAAAAAAAATGAATATTCCCAGATAAAACTAGAAAGGAGCAATCTGTGAAATGGCTTTGTGATGTGTGAATTCATCTCACAGAATTCAACCTTTTTTATGACTCAGCAGATTGGAAACACTCTTTTTGTACAATCTGTGAAAAGACATTTTGGAACCCATTGAGTCCCATAAGGTAAAACTGAATATCCCCAAATAAAAATGACAAAGAAGCCATCTGTGAAACTGCTTTGTGATGTATGGATTCATCTCAAAGGGTTCAAACTTTCATTTGATTCATCAGATTGAAAACACTCGTTTCGTAGAATCTGCAAAGGGATATTTGGGAGCTCATTGAGGCCTATGGTAAAAAACAGAACATCACAAGATAAAAATGAGAAAGAAGCTATCTGTGAAACTGCTTTGTGACGTGTGTATTTATCTCACAGAGCTAAACCTTTCTTAGGATAGAGCAGGTTGGAAATACTCTTTTTGTAGAATCTGTGAAGGGACGTTTGGGAGCCCATTGAGACTTAGGTGGAAAAATGGAATATCCGCAGTATAAACTAGAAAGAAGGTATCTGTGAAACTGCTTTGTCTTATGGACATTCACTTCACAGAGTTAAACCTTTCTTTTGATTCAGCAGGTTGGAAACACTTTTGTTTGTAGAATCTGCAAAGGGATATTTGAAAGCCCATTGAGTCCTATGGGGAATAATCTAATAACCACAGAAAAAAACTAGAAAGAAGCTATCTGTGAAACTGATTTTTGAAGTGTGTATTTATCTCACAGAGCTAAACCTTTCTTAGGATACAGCAGGTTGGAAACACTCTTTATGTAGAATCTGTGAAGGGACGGTTGAGAGCCCATTGAGACTTAGGTGGAAAACTGGAATATCCCCAGTATAAACTAGAAAGAAGGTATCTGTGAAATTGATTAGTGATGTGTGGATTTATCTCTCAGGGTTAAACCATTCTTTTGATTCAGAAGGTTGGAAACGCTCTTTTTGTAGAATCTGCCAAGGGACATTTGGGAGGCCATTGAGACCTATGGGGTAAAATAGAATATCCCCAGATAAAAGCTAGAAAGAATCTATCTGTGAAACTGCTTCATGACATGTGGATTCACCTCACGGAGTTATACTTTTGTTTTAATTCAGGAGGTTGGAAAAACTATTTTTCTAGACTCTGCCAAGGGATGTCTCAGAGCCCATTGAGGCCATCAAAAAAAAAAAAAAAAAAAAACAAATATCTCAAGATGCTCAAGATGAAACTGAGAAAGAAGCTATCTGTGAACTGTTTTTCGATGTGTGGATTCATCTCACAAAATTAAACCTTTTGTTTGGTTCAGCAGGTTGGTAGGACTCCTTTTGTAGAATCTGCGAGGGAACTTCTGAGAGTCCATTGAGGTCTAGGGGGAAAAATAGAAATCCCCAGATACAAACTAGGAAGAAGCTATCTGTGAAACTGCTTGATGATGTGTGGATTCATTTTACAGAGTTGAACCTTTCTTTTGATTCAGCAGGTTGAAGTCACTCTTTTTGTAGAATCTGAGAAGGCACATTTAAAATCTCATTGAGGTCTATGGGGTAAAACATATTGTTCCCAGATAAAAACCAGAAAGAATTTATCTTTGTAACTGCTTGGGGATGTGTGGATTCATCTCTCCAAGTTAAACCTTTCTTTTGATTCAGCAAGTTGGAAACATTCCTTTGTAGAATCTGCAAAGGGACAACAGGGAGCCCATTGAGGCCTATGGGGTAAGACAGAATACCACAAATAAAAACTAGAAAGAAGCTATCTGTGAAACCACTTGTTGATGTGTGGATTCTTCTCAAAGTTACAACTTTCTTTTAATTCACTATGTTGGAAACACTCTTTTTGTAGAGTCTGCAAAGTGAAATTTGGGAGTCCATTGAGGCCTACGAGAAAAAAAAAAAAACAATATCCCTAGATAAAAACAACAAAGAAGCTACCTGTGAAACTGATTGGTAATGTTTGGATTCATCTCACAGAGTTAAACCTTTTTTTTTTTTTCTTTTCATGCAGCACTTTGGAAACGTTCTTTTTGTAGAATCTGTCAAGGGACATTTAATAGCACATTGAGGCCTATGGGGAGAAACCAAATATCCCCAGAAAAAAATTAGAAAGAAGGTACCTGTGAAACTTGTAAGTGATGTGTGGATTCATCTGACAGAGATAAATTTTCTTTTGATTCAGCAGGTTGGAAACACTCTTTTTGTAATATCTGTGAAGGGACATTTGGGAGTCAGTTGAGGCCTTTGTGTAAAAACCTGATACGTATGTATTCATCTCACAGTGTTAAACCTTTCTTTCGATAAAACAGGTTGGAAGCACTTTATTTGCAGAATCTGTGGAGAGACATGTTGCAGCCCATTGAGGTATATGGGGAAAGTGGAATATCCCCAGATAAAAAATAGAAATAAGATATGTGTGAAACTGCTTTGTGATGTGTGGATTCATGTTTCAGAGTAAAACCTTTGTACTGATTCAGAAAATTGGAAACACTCTTTTTGTAGAATCTGTGAGAGGACATTTGGGAGCCCATTGAGGCCTATTCATACAAACTGAATATCCCCAGATAAAAAATTGAAATAATCTATCTGTGTAACTGATTGGTGATGTGTGGATTCATCTAACAGAGTTTCTTTTGATTCAGCAGGTGGGAAAGAGTTTTATGAGGAATCACAAAGGGATGTTTTTGAGCCCATTGAGGCCTATGTGGAAAAACCAAATATCCCTAGGTATAAACCAGAAAGAAGCTACCTATGAAACTGTTTGGTGACGTGTGGATTAGTCTCACATAGTTAACACCTTTCTTTTGAATCAGCAGGCTGAAAACACTGTTTTGTAGAATTTGCAAGGGTATATTTGGGATCCCGTTAAAGCCTAAATTTAAAAAGGGAATATCCTCAGATAAAAACTAGGAAGATTCTATTTGTGAAACTACTTGGTGATGGGTGGATTCATTTCACAGAGTTAAACCTTTCTTTTGTTTCATCTCACAGAGTTACACCTTTCTTTTCATACGGCAGGTGGAAAACACTCTTTCTGTAGAATCTGTAAGGGACATTTATAGCCCATTAAGGTCTATGGGAAAAAACTACATATCCCCAGATAAAAACCAGAAAGAAGCTATTTGTGAAACTGGCTGGTGATGTGTGGATTTACCTGACAGCGTTAAACCTTTCTTTTGATTGAACAGATTGGAAACACTCTTTTGTAGGATCTGAGAGGAAAATTTCAGAATGCTTTGAGGCCTATGGGGAATAAGCAAATATCCACAGATAAAAAGAATCACGAAGCTATCTGTGAAAGTACTTGGTGATGACTGGAATCATCTCACAGATTAAACCTTTCTTTTCATTCAGCAGGTTGAGGACACCGTTAGTAGAATCTATGAAGGGACATTTGGGAGCCCATTGAGACCTATGGGGGAAAAAATGAATATCCCCAGATAAAAACTAAAAGTAGCTATCTGTGAAACTGCTTGGTGATGTGTGTATTCATCTCAGAGTGTTAAACCTTTTTTTTTTTTTTTGATTGAGCAGGTTGAAAACATTCTGTTTGAAGAATCTGTGAAGGGCCATTTGGGGCCCTTTGAGGCCTATGGGGAAAACTGAATATCCCCAGATAAAACAAGAAAAAAGCTATCTGTGATACTACTTGGTGATGTGTGGATTCATTTCACAGAGTTAAAACTTTCTTTTGTTTCAGCAGGTTGGAAAACAGTTTTTTCTTTGTTTTGTTTGTTTGTTTGTTTGTTGTATAATCTGGCAAGGGACATTTGGGAACCCATTTAGGCCTATGAAAAAAAGCCAAATATCCCCAGATAAAACTACAAAGAAGATATCTGTGAAACTGTTTGGTGCTGAGTCGATTTTCTCACAGAGTGAATGGTTTCTTTTGATGCACCATGTTGGACACACTCTTTTGTATAATCTGCGAAGGGAAATTAGAGAGCTAATTGAGGCCTATGGGGAAAAGCCAATACCCAAAGATAAAACTGAACAGAAGCTATCTGTGAAAGTGCTTGGTTTTGTGTGGATTTATCTCACAGAATCAAACCTTTGTTTTGATTCAGCATCTTGGAAACACCCTTTTGTAGAATACACTAAGGGACGTTTGGGAGCCCATTGAGATCTATGGTGAAAAAAATGAATATCCCCAGATAAAACTAAAATAGCTACCTTTTCAAGGTGTGAAACTGCTTGGTGATGTGTGTGTTCATCTCCAAGGGTTAAACTTTTCTTTAGATTCAATAGATTGGAAACATTATTTTGCAGAATCTGCAGAGAGATATTTGAGGGCCCATTGATGCCTATGGAGAAAACTGAATATCCCCAGATAAAAACAAGAAAGAAATTATCTGCGATACTGCTTGGTGATATGTGGATTCATTTCACAGAGTTAAAACTTTCTTTTGATTCTGCAGGTTGGAAATAGTCTTTTTGTAGAATCTGTGCAGAGATATTTTGGAGCCCTTTGAGGACAATGGGGGAAAACTGAATATGGCATTTGGGAACCCATTGAGGCCTATGGGGAAAAACCGAATATCCTCTGATAAAATATAGAAAGAAGCTATCTGTGAAACTGCTTTGTGTTCTGTGAATTTATCTCGGAAAGTTGAACCTTCCTTTTGATTCAGCAGTTTGGAAACACTCTTTTTGTAGAATCTAGAAAGGGACACTTGGGAGCCCATTGAGGATATGGGGTAAAACAGAATATCCTGAGTAGAAATCTAAAAATAAGGCATTAGTGAAACTGCTTTGTGATGTGTGGATTCATCTCACAGAGTTAAATATTTCTTTTGATTCAGAAAGTTGGAGACCCTCTCTTTGTAGAATCTGTGAAGGGCAATTTGTCAGCACATTGATGCCTATGGGAAAAAAATGAATATGCCCAGATAAAAACTAGAAGGAAGCTATCTGTGAATCTCTTTTGTGATGTGTGGATTCATCTCAAAGAGTTAAAACTTGTTTTGATTCCGCAGCTTGCAAACACTCTTTTTGTAGAATCTGTGAAGGGACATTTAGGAGTCCATTGAGGCCTGAGGGGAGAGACAGAATATCCTCAGACAAAAACTAGAAAGAATCTAGCTGTGAAACTGATTTGCGATGTGTGGATTCATCTCACAGAGCTAAACCTTTTTCTTTTGAATCAGTATGTTGGAAACACTCTTCTTGAAGAAACTGCAAAGAGACACTTGGGAGCCCATTGAGGCCTGCAGGGAAAAAATGAATATCCCAGATAAAAACTAGAAAGAAGCTATCTGTGAAACTGCTTTGTGATGTGTGGATTCATCAAACCAGGTTAAACATTTCTTTTGTTTCAGCAGGATGAAACACTCTTGTTGTAGAATCTGGAAAGGGACATTTGGGAGCCCATTGAGGTCTAAGGTGAAAAACTAAATATCCCCAGATAAAAACTTAAAAGAAGCTATTTGTTAAACTGCTTGTTGATCTGTGGATTCATCTCATAGAGTTAAACCTCGCTTTGATTCTGCAGGTTGGAACCACTCTTTTTGTAGAATCCGTGAAGAGACGTTTGGGAACCCATTGAGGCCGATGGGGAAAAACTTAATATCCCCAGATGAAAACTAGAAAGAATCTATCTGTGAAACTGCTTAGCCCTGTGTAGATTCACCTCAGAGAGTTAAGCCTTTATTTTGATTCAACAGGTTGGAAACACTGTTTTTGTAGAATATACAAAGGGACATTTAAGAATTCATTGAACCCTACGAGGAAAATGAAATATCTTCAGATAAAAACTAGAACGAAGCTATTTTTGAAACTGCTTGGTGACGTGTTGATACATCTCACAGAGTTAAAACTTTCTTCTGATTCAGCAGGTTGTAAACACTCTTTCTGTAGAATCTGTGTAGGGACATTTGGGAGCCAATTGAGGCCTACAGGGAAAACTTAGCATCCCCAAATAAAACTAGAAAGAGGCTATCATTGAAACTGCCTGTGATGTCTGGATTCATCTCACAGAGTTAATCTCTTCTGTTGATTCCACAGGTTGGAACCACTCTGTAGAATCTGCAAAGGTGCATTGGAAGTCCATTTTGACCTGTGGGGAAAAACTGAATATCCCCAGATAAAAACTAGAAAGAATCTACTTGTGAAAGTTCTTTGTGATTTGTGGATTAATCTCACTGAGTTACACCTTTCTTCTGATTCAGCAGGTTGGAAACACTCTATTTGTAGAATCTGCAAAGGGACATTTGAGAATCCATTGAGGCCTATGGGGAAAAATTTAAATCCCCGGATAAAAACTAGTATGAAGCTATCTGTGAAACTACTTGGAGATTTGTGGATTTTTCTCACAGTAGTAAGCGTCTGCTTTGATTCACTATGTTGGAAACACTCTTTTTGTAGAATCTGTGAAGGGATATTTTGGAGCCCCATAAGGCATATGGGGAAAAACAGAATATCCCCAGATAAAACTAGGAAGAACGTGTCTATGAAACTGATTGCTGACGTGTGGATTCACCTAATAGTGTTAAACTTTTTGTCACTTTCAGCAGGTTGGAGACATTTATTTTGTAGAATCTGTGAAAGGACATTTGGGAGCCTGTTGAGACCTACGTGGAAAATCTAAAATCTCCAGATAAAACAGGAAAGAAGCTAAGTGTGAAACTGCTTGATGATTTGTGGTTTCATCTTGCAGAGTTAAATCTTATTTTGATTCAGCAGATTCGAGACACTCTTCTTGTAGAATGTGCGAAGGGACATTTGGAAGTCCTTTGTGGCCTGTGGGGAAAACCCAAATATTTACAGATAAAACTAGAAAGAAACTATCTGTGAAATTCTTTTGTGATGTGCGGATTCATCTCACAGAGTTAAACCTTTCTTTTGGTTCAGTAGATTGGAAACACTCTTTTTGTAGAATCCTCAAAGGGACATTTGGGCACCTGTTTTGCCTAGGGAAAAGTGAATATCCGCAAACAAAACTGGAAAGAAGCTATCCGTGATGTTGCTTTGTGATTTGTGGATTCACCTCACAGAATTAAACCTTTCTTTTGTTTCAGCACATTGGAAACAATGTTTTTGTTTTGTAGAATCTAGAAAATGACATTTTGGAACTCATTGAGGCCCAAGGGGAAAGACAAAATATCCCCAGATAAAAACTAGAAAGAAGTGTTCTGTGAAAGTGCTTGTTGATGCGTGGATTCAGCTCACAGAATTAAATGTTTCTTTTGATTCAAGAAGGTGGAGAACTTCTCTTTGTAGAATCTGCAAAGGGACATTTGTGAGCACATTGAAGCCTATGGGAAAAAACTAGAAAGCAGCTGTCTGAGAAACTTTGGTGATGGTTTCATCTCATAGACCTTAAAACATTTTTTTTTTTTTTTGATTCAGACGTTTGAACACCTTTTTAATAGTATCCTGCAAAAACAAACAAACAAAACAAAACAAAACAAAAACCTTTGGGAACCTATTGCCCTAAGGGGAAAAAAAGAAATCCCCAATTAAAACTAGAAACAAAATCTCTCTCAAACGCTTCATGATGTGTGAATTTCATCACACAGATTTACACATTTCTTTGACAGAAGGTAGACAACATTTTTCTTTGTAGAATCTGTGAAGGGAAAAATTGGATCGCAGAGTCCTTTTGTTGGAGAAAAACTGTATCTCCCCAGATAAAAACTAGAAAAGAATCTATCTGTGAAACTGCATTTTGATGTGAGGATTCATCTCACAGAGTTAAACTTTTATTTTCATTCAGCAGGTGGGAGAAATTAGTTTTGAAGAATCTGCAAAATTCGGGAGCCCTTTAAGACTTTTGGGGAAAATCTGAATAACCCCAGATAAAAATGGGAAAGAAGCTAAATGTGAAACTTCTTGGTGATTTGTGGTTTCGTCTTGCAAAGTTAAAACTTATTTTGATTCAGCAGGTTGGAGACACTCTTTTTGTAGAATGCGTGAATGGACATTTGGGAAGCCTTTGAGGCCTATGGGGAAAAAACAAATATTTCCAGAATAAACTAGAAAGAAAATATTTGTGAAACTGGTTGTGTGGATTAATCTCTCAGAGTAACACCCTTCTTTTGATTCAGCAGGTTGGAAACACTCCTTTTGTAACATCTGCGAAGAATTTTCACAGTCCATTGAGGCTTATGGGAAAAAAAAAGCTGAATATGTCCACATAAAAACTAGAAAGAAGCAACAGTGAAATGCCTTGGTGGTATGTGGATTCATCTTACAAAGTTAAACATCTATCTTGATTAAACATATTGGAAATACACTTTTTGTAGAATCTGAGAATGGACATATGGGAACTCATTTAGACTTAGGAAGAAAAACAGAAAATCCCCAGAAAAAAACTAGAAAGCAGCTATTTGAGGAACTGCTTGGTGATGTGTGGATTCATCTCACAGATTTAAACCTTTCTTTTTGTTCAGCAGATTGTTAACACTCTTTTTGTAGAACCTGCGATGGTACATTTGGGAGCTCATTGTGGCCTATGGGGGTAAATTGAATATCCTCAGATAAAAGCTTGAAAGAAGCTAACTGTGAAACTGTTTGGTAACGTGAGAATTCATGTCACAGAGTTGAACCTTTCTTTTCATTCAGCAGGTTCAAAACACTTTTTTTGTAGCATCTGCAAAGGGACATTTGGGAGCCCATAGAGGTCTATGGGGAAAAACCAAATATGCCCAAATAAAATCTACAAAGAAGCATTCTGTGAAATTGCTTGGTGATGTGTGGATTCATCATGTGGTGATAAAACTTTCTCTGATTCAGCAGTTTGCAAAAAATTCTTTTTGTAGAATCTGAGAAGGGATATTTGAAAGCCCACTGAGGCCTATGGGAAAAATTGCATATATTCAGTGAAAACTAAAAGAAGCTATCTGTAAAACCACTTGGTGATGTGTGGATTTGTATCACAGACATAAACCTTTCTTTTGATTCAGCCAGTTGGAAACACTCTTTTTGTAGAATCTGCAAAGAAATAGTTTGGAGCCCCTTGAGACATATGGGGGAAATCCGAATATCACCTGATGAAAACTAGACATAAGCTATCTGTGAAACTGCTTGGTGATGTGTGGATTCACCTCACAGAGGCAAACCATTCTTTTGATTAAACAGGTTGGAAACACTCTTTTAGAAGTATCCACAAAGGGATGTTTGATAGCTCATTGAAAACTATGGGGAAAAAATGTATATCCCAAGATAAAAATTAGAAAGAAGGTATCCGTGAAACTGCTTGGTTTTTGCATTCATTTCACTGTGTTAAACCTTTCTTTGGATTCAGCAGGTTGGAGACTTTTTTTAAAAAAATCTATCAAGGGACTTTTGGGAGCCCATTGAGGTCAATGGGCAAAAACTGAATACACCAAATAAAAACTAGAAAGAAACTATCTGTGAAAGTGCTTGCAGATGTGTGGATTCATCTCACAGAGTGAAACCTTTCTTTTGATTAACCAGGTTGGAAACACACTTTTTGTAAAATCTGCAGACGGACATTTTGGAACCACCTGAGGTCAATGGAAAAAGCTGAATATCCCGAGACAAAATCTAGATAGAAAATATCTGTGAAATTTCTTCATGAGGTGTGGATTCATCTCACAGAGTTAAAGCATTCCTTTGATTTTGTAGGTTGGAGACACTTTTGTTAAAAAATCCGTGAAGGGACCTTTGGGAACATTTTGAGGCCTGTGGGAAAAAACAGAAAACACCCATATAAAATATACAAAGAAACTATGAAACTGCTTGTTGATGTGTGGATCCAGGTCAAGGAGTTAGACATTTCTTTTGATTCAGCAGGTTGGAAACACTCCTTTTGTAGAATATACGAAGGGGTCTTTGTGAGCCCATTGAAGTCAAAAAAAAAAAAAAAAACAGAATATACCCAGATAGAAACTAGAAAGAAGGTATCTGTGGAACTGCTTAGTGACGTTTGGTTAATCTCACACAGTTAAACCTTTCTTTTTATTCAGCAGGCAGGACACACATTTTGTAGAATCAGTGAAGAGATGTTTGGGAACCCATTGAAACCTATTGGCAAAAACTGAATATCCAAAGATAAAAACAAGAAAGAAGCTGTCTGTGAAACTGCTTGCTGATGTGTGGTTTAATCTTACAGAGTTATACCTTTCTTTTGATTCAGCAGGTTGGAAGCACTCTTTTTGTAGAATCAGTGCATGGACATTTGGGAACACTTTGAGGCCTATAAAAAAAAATTCGAAATATATTCAAATAAAAACTGGAAAGAAGCTATCCGTGAAACTGCTTGGTGATGTGTACATTCATCTCACAGATTTAAACCTTTTTTCTTGATTCAGCCGGTGGGAGACACTCTTTTTGTAGAATCTGTAAAGGAACATGTGAAAGTCCATTGAAGAATAAGGGGAAAAACAGAATATCCCAAGATATAAACTAGAAAGAAACTATTTGGTAAACCGTTTGGTGATGTGTGGATTCATCTCAAAGATTTAAATATTTCTCTTGATTCAGCAGATTGCAGACACTCTTTTTGTAGAATCTGTGAAGGGACATTTGGGAACCCATTTAGGGCTATGGGCAAAACCCAAATATCCCCAGATAAAAACTCAGAAGAAACTATTTGTGAAACTGCTTGGTGATATGTGGATTCATCTTACAGAGTTAAAACTTTCTTTTGATTCATTAGGTTGGAAATCCTCTTTTTGTAGAATCTGCAACGGTATATTTCACAGCCCATTAAGGCCTATGGGGAAAACCGTATATCCTCAGTTAAAACTAGAAAGAAACTATCTGTGAAACTGATTTGCCATGTGTGGATTCAACTCACAGAGTTAAACTTTTCTTTTGATTCAGCAGGGTGGAAACACTTTTTTTTGAAGAAACTGCAAAGAGACTTTTGGGAGCCCTTTGAGGCCTATAGGGAAAACCAAATATCCCCAGATAAAAACTAGAAAGAAGTGATCTGTGAAACTACTTTGTGACATGTGGATTCATCGCACAGGTTTAAGCCTTTATTTTGATTCAGCAGAATGGAAACACTCTTTTTTTAGAATCTGGAAAGGGACATTTGGAAGCCCTTTGAGGCCTAAAGGGAAAACCAAATATCCCCAGATAAAATTAGAAAGAAGCTATCTGTGCAATTGCTTGTTGATGTGTGGATTCATCACATAGAGTTATACATTTATTTTGATTCAGCAGCTAGGAAACATTCTTTTTGTAGATTCTGCAAAGGGAAAATTGGGAGCCCATTGAGGTATTTGGAGAAAAACTGAATATCCCCACCTAAAACTAGACAAAACCAATCAGTCAAACTACTTTTTGATGTGTGGGTTCATCTCACCGAGTTACACCTTTCTTTTGACTTGGCAGGTTTGGAAACACTCTTTTTGTAGAATCTGCAATGGGACATTTTGGAACCCATTGAGGCCTAAGGTACAAACTAATTATCCCCAGATGAAAACTAGAAAGAAGCTATCTGTGAAACTGCTATGTGATGTGTAAATTCATCTCAGAGAGTTAAACCTTTATGTTTATTCAAAGGATGGAAACTCTCTTTTTGTAGAATCATGAAGGGTTATTTTTTATTGCATTGAGATGTATGGGGAAAAAACAAATATCACCAGATAAAAAGAAAGAAACCCCTGAGAAACTGCTTTGTGATGTGTGGATTCATCTGTAAGAGATAAACCTTTTTTTATGATTCAGCAGGTTGGAAAACACTTTTTTAGCATAATCGGTGAAGGGACATTTGGGAGCCCACTGAGGCCTATGGGGAAAAACAGAATATCCCCAGTTAATAAGTAGAAAGAAGCTATCTGTGAAAGTGCTTTCTCATATGTGGCTTCATCTCACAAAGTTAAACTTTTCTTTTGATTTTTTTTATGTTGGAAACATTGTTTTTGTAGCACTTGTGAAGGGACATTTGGGAGCCCATTGAGACATATGGGAAAAAACTGATTATCACCAGATAAAAACAAGAAAGAATCTATCTGTGCAACTGCCTTGTGATGTGTGGATTCATTGCACAGAGTTAAACCATAGTTTTGATTCAGCTGGTTTGAAACACTCTTTTATTTTTTTGTAGAATCTTTGAAGGGACTTTGGGGAGTCCATTGAATTCTATGGGGAAAAACCAGATAGAAGCTCTCTCTGAAACTGCTTTTTGATGTGAGGATTCATTTCATAGAATTGAACTTTTCTTTTGGTTCGGCATATTGAAGAAATACGGCATACCATATTTCTTTTGATAGAATTTGTGAAAGGACATTTGGAGCACTTTGATGTTTACGGGGAAAACTGAAAATCACCAGAAAAAAACTAGAAAGAAGGTCTCTGTGAAAATGCTTGGTAATGTGTGGATTCATCTCACAGAGTTACACCTTTCTTTTGACTCAACAATATGGAGACACTCATTTTGTAAAATCTGCACAGGGATGTTTTGGAGCCCATAGAGGCTTATGGGGAAAAACCAAGTATCTCCAGATGAAAACTTGAAAGAAGTTATCTGTGAAACTGCTCTGTATTCTTGGGATTCATCTCAGAGAGTTAAAACTTCCTTTTGATTCAGCAGGTTGGAAACACTCTGTAGAATTGGCGAAGGAACACGTGGGGTCCATTGGGACCTAAGGGGAAAAACAGTATATCAACACGTGAAAACTAAAAGGAAGCTTTCTGTGTATCTGCTTTGTGATGTTGTATTCATCTCACAGAGATAAGCCTTTTGATTGATTCAACTAGTTGGAAGCACTCTTTTTGTAAATCTGCAATGGGACTTGGAAGCATATTGAGGCCTGTTGGGAAAAACTGAATATCCACAGATATAAACTAGAAAGAAGCTCCATGTGAAACTGCTTGGTGATGAGTGAATTTGTCTCACAGAGGTATAATATCTTTTTGATACAGCAGGCTGTAAACACTCTTTTTGTAGAATCTGTGAAGGACAGTTTGGAGGCCTTTGTGGCTTGTGGAAAGAAACTGAATACCCCCACATAAAAGCTAGAAAGAAGCTATCTGTGAAGCTGTTTTCCGATTTGTAGTTTCATCTCATTGAGTTAAACATTTATTTTTATTCAGCAGGTTAAAACAATCTTTTGGAGAACCTGTGAAGGGACATTTGGGAGCACATTGAGGCCATATAGAAAACCGAATATCCCCAGATAAAACTAGAAAGAAGCTCTCTGTGACACTGCTTGGTGATGTGTGAATTTATCTCACAGAGTTAAAAGTTTTATTTTATTTTATTTATTTTTTGTTTGATTTAGCAGTTTGGAAATACTCCTTTGGCAGAATCTGTGAAGGCACATTTGGGAGCCCATTATGGCCTATGGGGAAAACTGAATGTCTCCAGATAAAAGCTAGAAGGAAGCTGTCTGAGAAACCTCTTTGTGATATGTGGATTCATCTCACAAAGTTAAACCTTTCTTTTGATTCAACAGGTTAGAAAAAATCTATTTGTAGAATTGCAAAGGGACACTTTTGATTGCATTGATACATTTGGGGAAAACCCCAATATCACCAAATAAAAAGTAGAAAGAAGCTATCTGAGAAACTGCTTTGCGATGTGGGGATTCATCTCTCAGAATTAAAGCTTTCTTATGACACAGCAGGTTGAAAACACTCTTTTTGTATAATCAGCGAAGAGACATTTTGGAGTCCCTGGAGGCCTATGGGGAAAAACCGAATATCCCCAGATAATAACTAGAAAGAAGCTATCTGTGAAACTGCTTTCTCATGCGTGGATTCATCTCACAGATTTAAACTTTTCTTTTGACTTTTAGATTGGAAACACTCTTTGTAGAATCTGCGAAGGGACCTTCAGGAGCACATCGAGGTCCTTGGAGAAAAACTGAATATCTTCAGATAAAAACTAGAAAGAAGCTCTCTGTGAAACTACTTGGTGATGTGTGGATTTATTTCACATATTTAAAACATTTGTTTTGATTCAGCAGGTTGGAAACACTCCTTTTGTACAATCTGCGAAGAGACATTTGGCAGCCCATTGTAGCCTATGGAGAAAAACTTAATATCCCGACATGAAAACTAGAAAGAACTATCTGTGAAACTGCTTTGTGATGTGTGGATTCATCTCAGTGGGCTAAACCTTTCTTTTGATTCAGCATTATGGAAATACTCTTTTTGTACAATATGGAAAGGGACATTTGGGAGCCCATTGAGATCTATGGAAAAAATCATAATATTCCCAGACAAAAACTATAAAGAAGTTGTCTGTGAAACTACTATGTAATGTGTGGATTCATTTCACAGAGTTAAACCTACCTTTTTTTGAATCAACAGGTTGGAAATACTTTTTTTTGTAAAATCTGCAAGGGGAAATTTGGGATCCCATTGAGGCCTATAAGGAAAAACTGAATATCCCCAGATAACAACTTGAAAAAAAGGTTTCTGTGAAACTGCTTTGTGATATGTGGATTCATGACACAATGTTAAACCTTACAATTGATTCAGTTAGTTGGAAAGACTCTTTTTGTAGAATCAACAAAGGGACCTTTGGAAGCCCATTGTGGCCTATGGGAAAACACTAATATCCCCAGATAAAAACTAGGAAAAAAGCTATTTGTTCAACTTATGGGTTGATTAATCTCACAGATTTAAACCTCTCTTTTGATTCACCCAGTTGGAAACCCTTTTTGTAGATCTGCAAAGAGACATTTGGAAGCCCATTGAGTCCTACAGGGAAAACTGAATATCCACAGATAAAACTTGAAAGAAGCTCTCTGTGAAACTGCTTTGTGATGTGTGGATTTATCTCATGGATTTAAAACATTTTTCTTGATTCAGCAGATTGGAAACATTCCTTTTGTAGAATCTGTGAAGGGACGTTTGGGAACCCTCTGTGGTTGTTGGAAAAAATCCAAAGAAAGGAAAGCTAGAAAAAAGCTACCTGTGAAACTGCTTTGTGTTCCTGTGAATTCATCTCACAGTGGTTAAATGTTTTCTTTTGGATTTCAGCAGTTTGAAACACTCTTTTTGCAGAATCTGTAAAGTGACACTCGGACCCCATTGAGGCCCAAGGGAAAAAAAAATAATTCCCAGTAAAATTCTAGAAAGAAGGCATTTGTAAAATTTGTTTGTGATGTGTGGATTCATCTCACAGGGTTAAACAGTTCTTTTGATTCAACAAATTTCACAAGTTGGAGATCTTCTTTGTAGAATCTGTGAATGGACATTTCGGAGCACATTGATGCCTATGAAGAAAACAGAATATGCCCAGACAAAACTAGAAAGAAGCTAGCTGTGAAACTATTTTGTGATGTGTGGATTCATCTCACAGAGTTAAAACATTTTTTTGATTCAGTAGCTTGGAGACACTCTTTTTGTGGAATCTACAAAGGGAGAATATTGGGGCTTATGGGGAAACACCACACATCTCCAGATAAAAACTAGAAAGAAGCTATCTGTGAAACTGCTTTGTGACATGTGGATTCATCTCACAGAGGTAAACGTTGCTTTTGATTTAGAAGGTTGGAAAAACTATTTTTGTAGAATCCTTGAGGACACATTTTGAAGCCTATTTTGACCAAGGGGAAAAGTGAATATCCCTAGATAAAACTAGAAAGAAGATATCTGTGATACTGATTTGTGATTTTGGATTTATCTGACAGAGTTAAACCTTTCTTTTTATTCAGCAGTTTGGATACACTCTTTTGTAGAATCTGGAAAGGGACATTTGGGAGCCCATTGAGGGCTTAGGGGAAAAACAAAATATCCACAGATTAAAAACTAGAAAGAAGTTTTCTGTGAAAGTGCTTGTTAATGTGTGGCTCACCTCACAGAGTTAAATGTTTCTATTGATTCAAGAAGTTGAAGAACCTCTCTTTGTAGAATCTGTGAAGGGACATTTGGGAGCATATTGATATCTATGGGGAAAAACAGTATCTCCCTAGATGAAAACTAGAAAGAAACTATCTGCAAAACTGCTTTGTGATGTGTGGATTCACCTCTCAGAGTTAGACCATTTTTTATGATTTACTAGGTTTGAAACACTTTTTTTGTGTGTAATTGGCAAAGGAACATTTTGGAGCTGATTGAGATCAATGGGGAAAAACCAAATATCCCCATAATAACTAGAAAGAAGCCATCTGTGAAACTGCTTTCTCATGTGTTTATCCATCTCACAGAGTTAAACAGTTCTTTTGATTTTTTAGGTTGAAAACACAATTTTTGTAGAATCTGTGAAGGGACATATGGGAGCCCATTAGAGCCTATGGAGAAAAACTGAATATCCTCACACGGAAACTAGAAAGAAGGTATCTGAGAAACTGCTTTGTGATGCGTGGATTCATCTCACAGAGTTAAATCTTTCTTTTGATTCAGCAGGTTCAAAACTCTCTTTTCATAGAATCTGGAAAGTGACATTTAAGAACACGTTAAGACCAATGGTGAAAAACTGAACTACCCAGATAAAAACTAGAATGAAGTTATTTGTGAACTTGATTGGTGTTGTGTGGATTCATCTGACAGAGTTAAACCTTTCTTTTGATTCAGTAGATTGGAACCACTTTTTTTGTAGAATCTGTGAAGTGACATTTGGGAGCCCATTGACGCTTATGGGGAAAAACTCAATGTCCCCAAATAACAACTAGAAAAGAGGTATTTGCGAATCTGCTTTGTGATGTGTGGATTCATCTCACAGACTTAAGCATTTTGATTGATTCAGCTAGCTTGAAACACTGTTTTATATAATCTACCAAATGATATTCAGGAGCCCATTCTGGCCTATGGGTATAAACCTAATATCTCCATATAAAAACTAGAAAAAAGCTATCTGTTCAACTGCTTTGTGATGGTTTAATTCATCTCACAGACTTAAACTTCTCTTTTGATTCACCAAATTGGAAACAGTCTTTTCATGAAACTTGCAAAGGAACATTTTGGAGTCCATTGAGTCCTGTAGGGAAAACAAAATATCCCCAGATAAAACCAGAATGAAGCTCTCTGTGAAACTGCTTTGTGATGTGTGGATTCATCTAACAGAATTGGACCTTTCTTTGATTCAGCAATTTGGAAGCACTCTTTCTGTAGAATGTGCAAAAGGACATTTTGGAACACATTGAGGCCTATGGGGAAAACCAAATATCCGCAGGTAAAACTAGAACAAAGCTACCTGTGAAACTGCTTTGTGTTCTGTGAATTCATCTCACAGGGTTAAAACTTTATTTTGATTCAGCATGTTGGAAACACTTTTTTGTAGAAACTGTGAAGGGACATTTGGGAGACCATTGAGGCCTATGGGGAAATTCAAATATCCCCAGATAAAAACTAGAAAGAAGTTGATTCTGAACCTATTGGTTATGTGTGGATTCATCTCACAGATTTAAAGATTTCTTTTCATTCATCAGGAAGGAAACACTCTCTTTTAGAATCTGCTAAGTGATATTTTAGAGCCCATTGTGGTCTATGGGGACAAAAAATATTTTCGGATAAAAACAAGAAAGAAACTATCTATGAAACTTCTTTTTATTCTGTGGATTCATCTCACAGAATTAAACATTTTTTTTGATTCAGCAGTTTGGAAAACTATTTTGGTAGAATTGTCAAAGGGACACATTTTGCCCATTGAGGCCTATTGGGAAAAACCAAATATACCGAGATAAAAACTAGAAAGAAGGTATCTGTGAAAGTACTGGCTATTGTGTGGATTCATCTTACAGAGTTAAACCTTTCTTTTGATTCACCTAGTTGGAACCACTCTTTTTGTAGAATTTGTGAAGAGGAATTTGGAAGCCCAATAAGGCCCATGGGGGAAAAAATGAATGTCCCCAGATAAATACTGGAAAGAAGCTATCTGTGAAAATGCTTTGTGTTGTGTGGAATAATCACACAGAGATAAACCTTTCTTTTGATTCTGCAGGTTGGAGCCCCTCTTTTTGTAGAATTTGTGAAGAGACGTTTGGAAGCCCATTGAGGCCCATGGGGAAAACAGAATACCCCAGACAAAACTAGAAAGAAGTTATCTGTGAAGCTGTTTTGTGCTGTATGGATTCATCTCACAGGGTTAAATTTTGTTTTATTCAGCAGGTAGGAAACATTCTTTTGTAGAATCTGGAAGGGGACATTTGGGAGCCCATTGAAGCCTAAGGGGAAAAAGAATATGCCCAGATGAAAACTAGAAAGAACCTATCTGTGAAATTGCTCGTTGATGTGAGGATTCATCTTATAGAGGTAAAACTTTTTTTTTATTCAGAAAGTTAGAAACACTCTTTTTGAGAATATATGAGGGAACGTTTTGGAGTTCGTTGAGGTCTATGGGGAGAAACAATATCCAGAGAAAAAAGCTAGAAAGAAGCTATATCTGAAACTGCTTTTCCATGTCTGTATTCATATCAGAGTCAAACCTTTCTTTTGATTCAGTACATTGGAAAAACTTTTTTCCTAGAATCTATGAAGGGACATTTGAGAGCCTACTGAAGTATATGGGGAATAACAGAATATTCACAGACAAAAACTAGAAAGAAGCTATCTGTGAAACTGCTTTGTGATGCGTGGATTCATCTCTCGGGGTTAAAACTTTCTTTTGATTCAGAAGGATGCAAACACTCTTTGTAGAATCTGAGAAGGGACATTTGGGAGCCCATGAGGCCTATTGGGCAAAACTGAAAATTTCAGATAAAAACTTTTTAAAAAAGCTATTGGTGACACTACTTGATTATGTGTAATTTCATCTCACAGAGTTAAACCTTTCTTTTGATTCAACAGGTTGAAAACACTCTTTTTACAGAATCCATGAAGGGACATTTAAGATGGCATTGAGGCCTATGGGGAAAAAAAAACAAACAATATCCCGAGATAAAAACTTTACAGAAGGTATCTGTGAAACTGTTTGTGACATGTTAATTCATCTTACAGAGTTAAACTTTTCCTGTGATTCAGCAGGTTGGAAACACTCTTTTTGTAGAATCTGCAAAAAGACATTGGGAGCCCATGGAGGCCTATAGGGAAAATCCGAATATCTCCGGATGAAAACTAGAAAGTAACAATATGTGAAAGCGTTTTGTTATATGTGGATTCATCTCACAGAGTTATAGCTTTCTTTTCATTCAGCAGGTTGGAAACATATATTTTTGTAGACTCCATGAAAGGACATTTGGGAGCCTATTGTGGCCTGTGGGGAAAAGTGAATATCCCCAGATAAAACTAGAAAGAAGCTGTCTTTGAAACTACTTTGTAATATGGCAATTCATCTAACAGAGTTAAACCTTTCTTTTGATTCAACAGGTTGGAAACACTCTTGTAGAATCTGCCAAGAGACATTTTGGAGCCCATTGAGACCTATGGGAAAAACTGAATATCTCTTGATAAAAACTAGAAAGAATATCTGTGAAACTGCTTTGTGATGTGTGGAATCATCTCACAGAGTAAAACCTTTCTTTTGATTCGGCAGGTTGGATATACTCTTGTTGTAGGATCTGCAAAGGTACATTTGGGAGCACATTGAGTCCTATGGGGAAAAACAAAATCTCCCCAGATAAAAACTAGAAGGAAGCTATCTGAGAAACTGCTTGGTGAGGTGTTGGTTCATCTCACAAAGTTAATTTTTTTTTTTTTGATTCAGCAGATTGGAAAGTTTTTTTCACAGAATCTTTGAGGGACATCTTTGAGCCCTTGGGGACCTATGGGGCACAACTGAATTTCAGATAAATACTGATAAATACTAGAAAGAAGCTATCTGTGAAACTGCTTTGTGATGTGTGGATTAGTCTCACAGAGTTAAGCCTTTCTTTGGATTCAATAGGTTTGAAACACTGTTTTTGTAGAATCTGCAAAGGGACATTTGTGATCACATTCAGGCCTATGGGGATAAACCCAATATCCCCAGATAAAAACTAAAAAGAAAGCATTTGTGAAACTGCTTGGTGATGTGTGGATTTATTTCATAGAGTTAAAATATTTTTTTGATTCAGCAGGTTGGAAACACTATTTTTAAAGAATCTGCAAAGAAACATTTAGGAGCCCATTGTGGCCTAAGGGGAAAAACTGCACATCCTCAGATGAAAACTAGAAATTAGCAATGTGTGAAACTACTTTGTGATATGTGGTTTCATCTCAGACAGTTAAAACTTTGTTTTGATTCAGCAGATTGGAAATGATTTTTTGTAGAATTGCCAAAGGGACAGTTGGGAGCCCATTGGCGCCTTTGGGGAAAAACTGAATATCCCCAGATAAAAAATAGAAAGAAGCTATGTGTGAAACTTCTTGGTGATATGTGGGTTTATCACACAGGATTAAAACTTTCTTTTGATTCAACAAGTTGGAAACACTTTTTGTAGAATCTGTGAAGGCACATTTGGGAGCACATTGAGGCCTATGGGATAATACTGCATATCTCCAGATGAAAACTAGAAAGAGGCAAGCAGTGAAACTACTTGGTGATGTGTACATTCATGTTTCAGAGTTAAAGCTTTATTTTCATTCAGCGGGTTGGAAACACTCTTTTTTAGGATCTGCAACAAAAGAAACATTTCCTGAAGCCCTTTGAGGCCTATGGGGAAAAATGAATATCGCCAGAAAAAAACTGGGAAAGCTTTCCTGTAAAACTGCTTGTTTATTTTGTGATCATCGTATAAGTTATAACCTTTCTTTTGATTCAGCAGGTTGGGAAACACTGTTTTAATAGAATCTGTGAAGGGACATTAGGGTGCCGATTTAGGTCTATGGGGAAGAACGGAATATCCCCACATGAAATCTAGAAAGAAGCTATCCGTGAAACAGCTCTGTTATGTGTGGATTCACCTCACAGAGTTAAAGGTTCTCTTTATTCAGCAGGTTGGAAACACTCTTACTGTAGAATATGTGAATGGACATTTTGGATCACAAGGTGACATGTGGGGAAAAACCGAATATCCCCAGATAAAAAGTAGAAAGAAGTTATCTGTGAAACAGCTTCATGATGTGTGCATTTATCTCCCAGAGTTAAACTTTTCTTCTTATTCAGCATGTTGGAAATAGTCTTTTTGTAGAGTTTGCAAAGAGACATTTGGAAGGCCCTTTGAGGCCTATGGGGAAGAATGAATATCCCCAGATGAAAACGAGAAATAAGCTATCTGTGAAACTGCTTTTTGATGTGTGGATTCATCTCACAGAGTTAAAACTATCTTTGGGTTCAACAGTCTAGAAACACTTTTTTTTTTTTTTTTTGAGAGTCTGTGAAGAGACATTTGGGAGCTCATTGATGCCTATAGGAAAAACGGAATATCCACAGATAGAAACTAGAAGGAAGCTATCTGTGAAACTCCTTTTTGACATGGGGATTTATCTCATAGGATAAGACCTTTCTTTTAATGCTGCAAGTTGTAAATACTCTTTCTGTAGAATATGCAAAAGGGTGTTTGGGAGCTCATTGTGTCCTATGGGGAAAAGCAAAATATCCCCAGATAAACACTGGGAAGAAGTTATCTGTGAAACAGTTTTGTGATGTGTGGATTCATCTAGTAGAATTAAACCTTTCTTTTAATTCAGCACGTTGGAAACAGTCTTTTTGTAGTATCTGTGAAGCTACATTTGAGAGCCCTTTGAGGCCCATGGGGTTATACTGAATATCCTCAGGTGAAAACTAGAAAGAAGCTTTCTACAAAACTGCTTGGCGATGTGTGCATTCATATCATGGAGCTAAACCTTCCTTTTGATTCAGCAGGTTGGATACACTCTTTTTCAGAATCTTCAAAGGGACATGTGGGAGCCCAGTGAGGCCTATGGGGAAAAACAGAATAGCCCTTGATGAAAACTAGAAAGTAGCAATGTGTGAAACTGCGTTGTGATGTGTGGATTCATCTCACAGAGTTCAAGCTTTCTTTTGATTCAGTATTTTGGGAACACTCTTTTTGTAGATTCTACAAAGGAGCATTTGGGAGCCTATTGAAGCCTAGGGGAAAAAGGGAATATCCCCTGATTACAACTAGAAAGAAGCTATCTGTGAAACTACTTCATAATATGTGGATTCGCCCAACAGAAATGAACCTTCCTTTTGATTCAACAGGTTGGAAACATTCTTTTGAAGAATCTACAAATAGACATTTTGGAGCACACTGAGGCCTATGGGGAAAACTGAATAGCTCACAATAAAACTATAAAGAATCCATCTTTGAAACTGCATTCTGATATGTGAATTTATATCAGAGAATTACACCTTTCTTTTGATACAGAAGTTTGGAAACACTTTTTTGGTAGAATCTGCAAAGGGACATTTGGGAGCCCTTTGAGGCCAAATGGGAAATACTGAATATCCCCAGATGAAAACTAGAAAGAAGCTATCTGGGAAACTGCTTGATGAAGTCTGGATTCATCTCACAGAGTTAAATCTTTCTTTTGATTCAAAAGGTTGTATACACTCTTATGGTGGAATCTGTGAAGGGACATTTGGGAGCCCATGGAGGTCTAAAAATACTCTTTATGTAGAATCTGTGAATAGACATTTGGCAGGCCATTGAGGCCTATTAGAAAAAACAAAATGCCATCAGATAAAATCTAGAAAGAAGCTATTTGTGAAACTGCTCATTGATATGTGGATCCACCTCACAGAGATAAACCCTTTCTTTTTTGATTCAACCAGTTGGAGACAACCTTTTTGTATAACCTGTGATGGGACACTTGAGAGTTTATTGAGACCTAAAGCAAAATACCGTATATCCCCAGATTAAAAATAGAAAGAAGCTATCTGTGAAACTTCTTGGTGATGTGTGGATTCATCCTATAGAGTTTAACCTTTCTTTTGATTCAGCAGGTTGGAAACACTCTTTTTGTAGAATCTGTGAAGGGACATTTGAGGCCATATAGAGGCCTATGGGGAAAAAGGGAATATCCCCAGATAAAAACAAGAACTACTCTATCAGTGAAACCACTTGGAGATCTGTGGATTCATCTCACAGATTTAACACTTTCTTTTGATTCAGGAGGTTGGAACTACTCTTTTTGTAGAATCTGAGAAGGAACATTTGGAAGCCCACTGTAGCCTATAGGGAAAAACCAAAACTTCTCAGATAAAAACCAGTAAAAAGTTATTTGTGAATCTTCTTGATGGTGTGTAGATGCATCTTGGAGAGTTGAACCTTTCTTTTGTTTCTGCAGTTTGGAAACCCTTTTTTTGTAGTATTTGAGGAGGGACATTTGGCAGCCCATTGAGGTATATAGGGGAAAACCAAATATTCCCAGATAAAACTAGAAAGAAGTCATCTGTGAAACTGCTTAGTGACGTGTGGATTCATATCACAGAGTTAAACCTTTCCTTTGATTCAACAGATTGGAAACACTCTTTTTCTAGAATCTGTGAAAGGACGTTTGCAAGTCCTTTGAGGCCTATGTGGAAAAACAGAAATTCCCCAGAAAAAAACTCAAAAGAAGACATCTGTGAAATTGCTTTGTAATGTGTGGTTTCATTTCATCGAGTTAAGCATTTCTTTTGATTCAGCAGGTTGGAAACACTCTTTTTGTAGAATCAGTGAAGGGACATTTGGGACACCATTGAGGCCTGTGAGGAAAACTGAATATCCCCAGAAAATACTACAAAGAAGCAATCTGTGAAACTGCTTGATGATGTGTGGATTCATCTCACAGAGTTAAACTTTTCTTTTCATTCAACAGGTTGGAAATTCTCTTTTTGTAGAATCTGTGAATGGAAGTTTGGGAGCCCCTTGAGGCCTATGGGGAAAACTGAAAATCCCCAAATAAAACTAGAAAGAACATATCTCTAAAAGTGCTTGGTGATGTGTGGATTCATCTCATTAAGGTAAAACTTTCTTTTGATTCAGCAGTTTGGATACACTGTCTTTGTAGAATCTGTAAAGAGACATTTGGGAGCCCATTGTGGCCTAGGGGAAAAACAGAATACACCAAGACAAAAACAAGAAACAAGCTAAACTTGAAACTGTTTTTTAATGTATGGATTCATCTCACAGAATTAAACCTGTCTTTTGATTCAGGGGGTTGGAAATACTCTTTTTCTAGAATCTTTGAAGGGACATTTCAGAGCACATTGAGGCCTATGGTGAGAAACGCAATGTCCCCAGATAAAAACGAGAAAGAACCTATTTGTTAAATTACTTGGGGATGTGTGGACTCATTTCATAGAGTTAAATCTTACTTTTGACTCAGCGGGTTGGAAACACTTTTTTTGTGGAATCTGTGAAGGGACATTTTGGAGCCCATTGATGCCTATGTGAAAAATCCAATGTCCCCAGATAAAAAGTATAAAGAAACTGTTTGTGAAAGTGCTTAGTAATGTGTGGATTCATCTCACAGAGTGAAACGTTTGTTTGATACAGCAGTTGGAAACATTCTTTTCTTAGAATCCACAAAGAAATTTGGGAGCTTATGGATGCTTATGGGGAAAACCAAATATCCCCAGTTAAAACTAGAAAGAAGCTATTTGTGAAACTGGTTGGAGATGTCTCACAGAGTTACACCTTATTTTGACTCAGAAGGTTGGAAACACTCTTTTGTATAATCTTAAAGGGACTTTTGGGATCACTTTGAGGCCTATAAGGAAAAACAGAATTTCCCAAGATAAAAACCAGAAAGAGGCTATGTGTGAAACTACTTCGTAATGTGTGGATTCATCTCATAGAGTTAAACCTCTCTGTTGATTTGACAGGTTGGAAACACTCTCTTTGTAGAATATGCAAAGGTACATTAGGGAGTCCATTGTGACCTATTGGGGAAAACAGAATATCGCCAGATACAAAGTAGAAAGAAGCTATCATTGAAACTGCTTTTTAATGTATGGATTCATCTGATAGAGTAACACCCTTTTTTGATTCACGAGATTGGAAACACTCTTTTTCTAGAATCTGCAAAGGGACATTTCAGAACACATTGAGGTTTACGGGGAGACATGGAATGTCCCTAGATAAAAAGGAGAAAGAAGAAGTCTGTGAAACTGCTAGCTGATGTGTGGATTCATCTCACAGAGTTAAACCTTACTTTTGATTCAGCAGGTTGTAAACACTGTGTTTGTAGAATCTGTAACGTGAAATATGGGAGACCATTGAGGCCTAGGTGGAAAAACCAAATTTTCCCAGACAAAAACTAGAAAGAAACTATCTGTGAAATGGCTTGGTAATGTGTGGATTCACCTCACAGAGTTAAACCTTTCTTTTCATTCAGTAGGTTGGAAACACTTTTTGTAAAATCTGCAGATGGACATTTGGGAACCCATTAAGGCCTATGGAAAAAACTAGATGCCCCCAGATTAGAAGTAGAAAGAAGCTGTCTGTGAAACAGCTTGTTATGTGTGGATTCATTTCACAGAGATAAATTTTTTTGTTGATCAAGGAGGTTGGAGACACTTTTTATGTAGAATCTGAGAAGGGACATTTGGGAGTGCATTGATGCCTAAGGGGAAAAGCTGAACATCCCCAGATAAAAACTAGAAAGAAGTCATGTGTGAAACTGCTTGGTGATGTGTGGATTCATCTCACAGAGTTAAACTTTTCCTTTGTTTCTGCATGTTGTAAACATTCTTCTTTGAAGAATCTTTTTTCAAAGCCCTCAATGGGTTCCATCATTGATGCCTAAGGGAAAAAACACAATATCCCCAGATAAAAGCTGGAAAGAATTTATGTCGGAAATTGCTTGGTGATGTGTGAAGTCATCTCACAGAGTTCAGCCTTGCTGTTGATTAAGCAGGTTGGAAATACTTCTCTTGTGGAATCTGCAGGGGGACATTTGGGAGACCCTGGAGGCCTATGGGTAAAAAATGAACATTTCCAGATAAAAACTAGAAAGAAACTATCTGTGAAACTACTTGGTGATGTGTGGATTCATTTCACGTACTTAAAACTTTCTTTTGATTCAACAGGTTGGACATACTCTCTTTCTAAATCTGCAAGTGTACATTAAAAAGTCCTTTGTAAACTACAGAAAAAATTGAATATCCAGAGATAAAAACTAAAAAGGAGCTATATGTAAAAGTGCCTTGTATTTTGTGCAATCAACTCACCAAGTAAAAACTTTCTTTTGATTCAGGAGGTTGGAAACGCTTTTTTTGTAGAATCTGTAATGCGATATTTTGGAGCCCATTTAGGCATACGGGGAAAAAAAATCCCCAGATAAAAACTGGAAAGAAGATGTCATGAAACTGCTTGGTAATGTGTAGATTCATCCTACTGAGATAAACCTTTCTTTTGATTCAGCAGACTGGAAACACTCTTTTTGTAGAATATGTGAAGGGACATTTGGGAGACCATTGTGGCCTATGAGGAAAAACAAAATATCCCCAGATAAAAGCTAGTGAGAAACTGTCATTGTAACTGATTTTTGAAGTGTGGATTCATCTTACAGAGCTAAACCTTTCTTTTGATTCAAAAGGCTGGTATCACTTTCCTTGTAGAATCTGTGAAGGGACATTTGGGACATTTGGGAGCATATAGTGGCCTATGGGGAGAAATGGAATATCCCCAAATAAAACTAGAAAGAAGCTATCTGTGAAACTTCTTGGTGATGTGTGGATTTATCTCAGAGAGTTGAACTTTGTTTGACACAGTAGATTGGAAACACCATTTGAGGAAAAATTGAATGTCCCCAGATAAAAACTATAAGGAAGCTATCAGTGAAAGTGTTTTGTGATGTGTGGATTCATCTCTCAGAGTTAAAACTTTCTTTTGTTCAGTAACTTGGAAACACTGTTTTTCTAGAATATGCAAGAAGACATTTGGGAAACCATTGAGGCCTATGGGAAAACACAGAATGCCCCATATGAAAACTAGAAATAATCTATCTGTGAAACTGGTCGAGAATGTGTGGATTCGTCTCACAGATTTAAATCTTTCTTTTAATTCAAAATGTTGGAAACACTCTTTTTGTTATATCAGCAAAGGGACAATAAGGAGCCCCTTGAAGTCTCTGTCAAAAACCCGAATATTCCCATATAAAAACTACAAGAAAAGCTATGTGTTAAAATGTTTGGTGATGTGTGGATTCATCTCACAGAGTTAAACCCTTCCATCAATTCAGCAGTTGGAAAAATTCTTCACGTAGAATCTGCAAAGGGACATTTCAGAACACATTGTGCTCTATGACAGAAAACAGAATGTCCACACATAAAAACTAGAAAGAAGCTGTCGGTGAAACTGCTTGGTGATGTGTGGATTCATATCACAGAGCTACGTCTTTCTTTTGATTCTGCAGTTTGGAAACACTTTTTTTCTTTTCTTTTTTTCTTTTTTTTTAGACTCTATGAAGCAACAGTTGGGAACCCATTGAGGCCTGAGGAGGGAAACCGAATAGCCCAAGAAAAACAATTAGAAAGAAGTTATCTGTGAAACTGTTTGAAGTTTGCGGGTTCACCTCACAGAGTTAAACGTTTATTTTAATACAACAAGTTGGCAACACTCTTTTTGTAGAGTCTGAGAAGGAACATTTAGGAGCCAATTAAGGCTTATAAGAAAAGCCAAACATCCCAATATACAAACTAGAAACAAGCTCTCTGTGAAACCGCTTGGTGATGTTGGATTCGTCTCACAGAGTTAACCCTTTTTTTTTTTCTTTTGATTCAGCAGGTTGGAAAACTCTTTTGAAGAACCTGTGAAGGGACATTTTGGAGCCCATTGAGGCGTATAGGGAAAATATATATGTGTATATATATATGTGTGTGTGTATATATATATATATATGACAGAATCTATCTGTGAAACTGCCTTGTGTTGTCTGGATTCATCTCACAGAGTTAACCCTTTCTTTTCATTCAACTGGATGAAAACACTGTTTTTCTAGAATCTGTGAAGAGACATTTATTGGTCCATTGAGACCTATGGGGAAAAACCAAAGATACCCAGAAAAAAACTAGAAAGAAGCTACCTGAGAAACTGCTTTGTTATATGTTTATTCATATCACATAGTTAAACCTTTATTTTGATACAGCAGGTTAGAAACACTCTTTTTGTAGAATCTGAACAGACATTTGGGAGATTATTCAGGCCTATGGGGAAGAACAGAATATCCTCAGATAAAAACTATAAATAAGCTACCTGTGAAACTGCTTTGTGATGTATGGATTCATCTCACAGAGACAATTTTTTCTTTTGATTCAGAGGTTGGAAACACTCTTTTTGTAGAATCTGTGAAGGGAAATTTGGGAGCCTGTTGAGACCTGTGGGGAAAAACCTAATATCACCAGAAAAAAAAACAAGAAAGAACCTGTCTGTGAAACTGCTTGGTGATGTGTGCATTCATCTCACTGAGTTAAACTTTTTTTTGATTCAGCCATTTGGAAACACTCTTTTTGTACAATCTGCAAAGGTACATTTGGGAGCCCCTTGACTTCCATGGGAAAAACAATGAATATCTCCAGATAAAAACTAGAAAGACATAAGAATGCATTTGGGGGGTGGACCAAGATGGCCGAATAGGAACAGCTCCAGTCTCCAACACCCAGCGCAAGCGACACAGAAAACCGGTGATTTCTGCATTTTCAACAGAGGTACTGGGATCATCTCACTAGGGAGTGCCAGACAATCGGTGCTGGTCAGCTGCTGCAGCCTGACCAGCGAGAGCTGAAGCAGGGCGAGGCATCACCTCACCTGGGAAGCACAAGGGGGAAGGGAATCCCTTTTCCTAGCCAGGGGAACTGAGACACACA
>NW_016814749.1:4485-14505 GCF_001698545.2 Rhinopithecus bieti | reverse complement strand
TGGCATTGACACTCTAACATCACAATTAAAAGAACTAGAGAGGCAAGAGCAAACACATTCAAAAGCTAGCAGAAGGCAAGAAATAACTAAGATCAGAGCAGAACTGAAGGAGATAGAGACACAAAAACCCTCCAAAAAATCAATGAATCCAGGAGTTGGTTTTTTGAAAAGATCAACAAAATTGACAGACTGCTAGTAAGACTAATAAAGAAGAAAAGAGAGAAGAATCAAATAGATGCAATAAAAAATGATAAAGGGGATATCACCACCGACCCCACAGAAATACAAACTACCATCAGAGAATACTATAATCACCTCTTTAGGGACACATTTTGACCTATGGGAAAAATTGAATATCCCCAGATAAAAACTAGAAAGAAGTTATCTGTCAAACTGCTTGTAGATTAATGGATTCATCTCACAGAGTTAAATCTTTCTTTCGGTTCAGTAGGTTGGAAACACTTTTTGTAGAATCTGTGGAGGGACACTTGGAAACCCATTTAGGCCTATGGGAAAAAACCAAATATCCCCAGATAAAAACTAGAAAGATACTATCTATGAATTGCTTTTTAATGTGTGGATTGATCTCACAAAGTTAAACCTCTCTTTTGAATCAGAGGTTGGAAGCACTCTTTTTGTAGAAATGCAAAGGAAAATTTGGGAACTCTTTGAGGCCTGTTGAAGAAAATTGAATATCCATAGATATAAACTGGAAATAGCTGTCTTTGACACTGCTTTGGGATATGTGGATTCCTCTCACAGAGTTAAACTTTTCTTTTGAGTCAGCAGGCTGGAAATACTCTTTTTGTGGAATTTACTAAGGGATTTTGAAAGCCCATTGAGGACTATGGGAAAAAACAAAATATCACCTGATAAAAATTCTGATGAGGCTATCTGTGAAACTGCTTTGTGAGGCGTGGATTCATCTCACAGAGTTAAAACTTTTCTGTGATTCAGTAGGTTGGAAACACTCTTTTGTAGAATCTGCTGAGATACGATTGAAGCCTATGAGGAAAAACTGAATATCCCTACATAAAAATTAGGAGGAAGCTGTCTTTGAAACTGCTTTGTGATGTGTGCATTAATCTCACAAAGTTAAATCTTTCATTTGATTCAGCAGATTAGAAAAACTATTTTGTAGAATCTGTGAATGGACATTTGGGAGCACCATGTGTCCTATCAGAAAAAAATAAATATCCCCAGATAAAAATGAGAAAAAAGCTGCCTATAGAACTGTTTTGTGATGTGTGGATTTATCTAAAACAGTTAAATCTTCCTTTTTTTTCAGCAATTTATTAACACTGTTTGTGTAGAATCTACAACGAGACAGTTGGAAGCCCTTTTAAGCCTATAGGGAAAAGAGAATATCCTCAGATAAAACCTGAAGAAAAGCTATCTGTGAAAAGTGGATTCATTTCATAGAGTTAAAACTTTCTTTTGATTCTGCAAGTTGGAAAAAAAACTCTTTTTCTAGAATCTGCAAAGGGACATTTGGGAGTCTATTGAGGCCTATTGGGAAAACTGAATAAACTCAGAAATAATCTAGAAAGAAACTATCGGTGAAACTGCTTTGTGATGGATGAGCTCATCTCACAGTTAAACCTTGCTTTTGAACCAGCAGTTTCGACACACTCTTTTGGTAGAATCTGTGAAGGGACAATAGGAAGCCCATTAAGGTTTATGGGGAAAAATTGAATATCTCCAGATAAAAACTAGAAAGACGTTATCTTGGAAACTGCTTTGTTATGAGCGGATTCATCCAACAGAGTTAAACCACTCTTTTAATTCAGCAGTTTGGAAACACTTTTTTTTTAGAATCTGCATAGACACATTTGGTACCCCGTTGAGGCCTAAGGGGATAACCTGAATTTCCTTGTATAAAAACTAGAAAGAAGCCTCAATGGGCTGTAAGTGAAACTGCTTTGTGATGTTTGTGATGTGTCTATTCATTTCACAAAATTAAACTATTTTTTGATTCAGCAGTATGGAAACTCCGTTTTTGTAGAACATGCAAAGTGATATTTGAAACTCCATTGAGGCCTATAGGGGCAGAAAAAAAAACCCTAGAAAATACCCAGAAAAAATAAAAAAATAAAAAGAAGCCATCTGTGAAAAAGCTTAGTGGTGTGTGAATTCATCTTTCAGAATTAAACCTTTCTTTTCATCCACCGGCTTGGAAAAAAACAATTGTATACTCTGTGAAGGGACATTTTGGAGCCCTTTGAGGCATATGGGGGAAATAGGGAATATGCCCTGATAAAATCTAGAAATAAACCATTCGTGCAACTACTATGTGTTGTGTGGATTAATCTCACAGAGTTAAGCAATTATTTTGATTCAACCGGTTGCAAACACTCTTTTTGTAGATCTGTGGAGGGACATTTTGGAGCCCATTGAAGCCTAAAGGTACAAGCAAAATATCCTGAGATAAAAACTAGAAAGAAGCTGTCTCTGAAACTGCTTGGTGATGTGTGGATTCATCTCACAGAGGTAATCCTTTCCTTTGATTCACCAGGGTGGAAACACTCTTTTTGTAGAAACTGCAAAGGGACAATTGGAAACCTATTGATGTCTAGGGGAAAAACTGAATATCCACAGATAAAAACTAGAAAGAAGCTTTCTGTGAACTGCTTAGCTATGTGTGGATTCATCTCACAGAGATAAAGCTTTCTTTTGATTCAGCACATTGGAAACACTATTTTTCTAGAATCTGTGAGGGACATTTTAGAACCCGTGGATGTCTATGGAAAGAAACCAAATATCCCCAGATAAAAACTAGAAAGAAGCTGTCTCTGAAACTGTTTTGTGATATGTCGATTCATCTCACATATTTAAAACTTTCTTCTGGTTCAGAAGGTTGGAAACATTCTTTTTGTGAAATCTGTGACAGGACATTTTGGTGCCCCTTGAGACATATGGGAAAAATGGAATATTTCCAGATAATAACTAGAAAGAAGCTCTCTGTGAAAGTGATCTGTGATGCTTGATTCATCTCACATACGAAAATTTTTGTTTTGATTTAGCTTGTTGAATACACGAGTTTTGTAGCATCTGTGAAGGGATATTTGGGAGCCCATGTAGGCCTATGGAAAAAAACAGAATATCTCCTGATGAAAACTAGATAGAAGCCACATGTGAAATTACTTTGTTATGTGTGGATTCACTTAACACAGTTAAACCTTTCTTTGATTTAGCAGTTTAAAACACTGCCTTTGTAAATTCTACAAATGGTCATTTGGGAGCCCGATGTTACTTAAGGAAAAACAAAATATCCCTAGATAAACACTAGAAAGAAGCTATGTATGAAACTGCTTTGAGATGTGAGGATTTATCTCACAGAGTTAAACAATTGCTTTGATTCAACAGGTTGAAAAAAAATTTTTTGTGAAATCTGTGAAGGAACATTTTGGAGCCCATTGAGACCTAGGGGGAGAAATTGAATATCCCCACATAAAAACTAGAAAAAAGCTGTCTGTGAAATTGCTTTTTCTTATGTGGATTCATCTCACAGCGTTAAACATTTCTGTGGTTCAGCAGGTTGAAAACACAGTTTTTGCAGAATTTGCATAGGGAAATTTGGGAACCAGTTGTGACCTATGGAGGAAAAACAAATATCTGCAGAAAAAACTTATAAAGAAGCTATCTGTGAAACTGCATTGTGATGTGTGGATTCAACTCACAAAGTCAAATTTCTTTTGACTCAGGAGTTTAGAAGCAATCTTTTTCTAGAATCTGTGAAGGGATATTGGGGAGTTCATTGAGACCTGTTGGGAAAACCCTTATATCCTCAGAAAATAACTAGAAATAATCTATCTGTGAAACTCCTTTGTGATGTGTGAATTCATTTTACAGAGATAAACGTTTTTTTTTTTTTTTTTTGTTTCAGCGGGGGGGAAACACTTTTTTTGTAGGATCTGTGAAGGAACTTTTTGGAGCCCATGGAGACCGATGGGGAGAAACTGAATATCCCTGATAAAAATTAGAAAGAAACTATCTGTGAAACTGCCTTGTTATGTGTGGATTCAGCTCATAGAACTAAACTGTACTTTTGATTCAGCAGATTGGAAACATTCTTTTTTTAGAACCTTCAAAGGGATATTTGGGAGCCCATTGAGGCCTATGGGGAAAAACACAATATCCCCAGATAAAAACTAGAAGGACGCTATCTGTGAAACTGCTTGGTGGTGTGTGCATTCATGCCGGAGAGTTACAACTTTACTTTGATTCAGCAGCTTGGAAAAATTCTTTTTGTAGAATCTGCAAAGAAGCATTTGAAATCCCACTGGGCCTATGGGTAAAATACAATATCCCCAGATAAAAAGTAGAACTGCAAAACTGCTTTGTGATGTTTTAATTCATCTCACACATTCAAACATTTGTTTTGATTCAGCAGGTTGGAAACAGTATTTTGCAGAATCTGCAAAGGGACATTTTGAGCCAATTGAAGCCTATGAGGAAAAATCAAAATGCCCCAGAAAAAAACTAGACTGAAACTGTCTGTGAAACTTCTTGTTAATGTGTGTATTCATTGCACAGAGGTAAACCTTTATTTTGATTCACCAGTTTGGAAACACTGTTTTTGTACAATGTGCAAAGGGACAATTGGGAGCCAATTGAGGCATATGGGTAAAAGAGAATATCCCTAGATAAAAATTAGAAAGAAGCTATCTGTGAAACTCCCTGGTGATGTGTGGATTCATCTCACAGAGTTAAATCTTTGTCTCGATTCATCACTTACAAAACACTCTTTTTATATAATCTGCTAAGGGACATTTGGGAGACCATTGAGGCTTACAGGGAAAAAATTGAATGTCCCCTGATAAAAACTAGAGAGAATCTATCTGTGATGATGCTTTGTGATGTATGGTTTATCTCAGAGAGTGAAACCTTTCTTTTGATTCAGCAGATTGGAAACACTCTTTTTGCATAATCTGTGGAGGGACATTTTGGATCCCATTGAGCACTATGGGGAAAAGCGAATATCCCCAGGTAGAAACTAGAAAGAAACCTTCTGTAAAAGTGATTTGTGATGTGTGAATTCATCCAACCATGTTGAAGCTGTCTTTGATTCAGTTGGTTGCAAACACTCTATTTGTAGTATCTGCAAAGGGACATTTTGATGCCCATTGTGGCCTGTGGGGTAATACTGAATATCCCCAGATAAAAACGAGGAAGAAACTATATGTGAAACTACTTAGTGGCATGTGGTTTCATCTCACAGAGTTAAAACTTTCTGTTGATTCAGCCAGTTGACACTCTGTTTTGTAGAATATCAAAGGGACATTTGGAAACCATTGATGCCTAAGGGGAAAAAACGAATATGCCCAGTTAAAAACTAGAAAGCAGCTGTCCGTGAAACTGTTTTTTTATGTCAGTACTCATCTCACAGATTTAACCCTTTCTTTTGATTCACCCGATTGGAAACACTTTTTTTTTTTCAGGATCTGTGAAGGGATATTTGGGAGCCCATTGAGGCCCATGGGGAAAATCAGAATATCCTAGATTAAAAAAAAGAAGAAGAAGAAAAAGGAAGCTGTCTGTGAAACTACTTGGTGGTATGTGGATTCATCTCACAGAGATAAACATTTTTTTTTATTCAGCGGCTTGGAAACAGGCTTTTTGTACTATCTGCAAAGTGACATTTGAGAACCCTTAGAGGCCTAACTGGGAAAACAGAATATCCCCACATAAAAACTATAAAGAAGCCATCTGTGAAACTGCTTAATGATGTGCTTATTCATCTCACATAGTTAAACTTTCTTTTGCTCTAGCAGATTGAAAACCCTCTTTTTGTGGAATCTGTGAATGGATATATGGGAGGTTATTGAGGCCTATGGGGAAAAAGTGATTATTCCCAGATAAAACTATAGCTATCTGTGAAACTGTTTGTTGATGTGTGGATTCATCTCACAATTAAACCTCTCTTTTGATTCAGCAGTTGTTGGAAACACTTTTATTAAAATCTGCAAAGGGAATTTTTGGAGTCCATTAAGGCCTATGGGAAAATTGGAATATCTCCAGTGAAAACTAGAAAAAAACTATTTGTGAAATGCTTTGTGATGGTGTGGATTGATCTCACAGAGTTAAATTACGTTTTGTTTCAGCATACTGCAAACATTTTTTTTTGTAAATAGCAAGCAGTGATGGGACATTTGAAAGGCCAATTGAAGGCCTATGGAAAAAAATGAATGTCCCCAGAAAAAACTACAAAGAAGCTATCTGTGAAACGATTGTGTGGGTGGATTCATCTAATCATGGTTAAATCTTCCTTTTGATTCGCAAAGATGGAAACACTGTTTTTGTAGATTCTGTGAAATGAACATTTTGGAACCCTCTGGAGGCCTTTGGGAGAAACAGAATATCCCGATAAAAACTAGAAAAACTATCTGTGAAAACAGTTTTCTGATATGTGGATTCACCTCACAGAGTTTAAAAACTTTTTATTCAGCAGGTTGGAAATACTCTTTATGTAGAATTTGTTGAAGGATAGTTGGGAGCTTATTGAGGTCTATGGGAAAAAAGATTATCCTTAGATAAAAACTAGAAGAATCTATCTGTGAATCTGCTTTGTTATTTCCTGATTTCAACTTACAGAGTTAAAACTTCTTTTAGTGAGCGATTGGAAACTTCTTTTTGTAGAATCTGGGGAGGGACATTTTGGGAACCATTAAGATCTAAAGGGAAAAAGGGAATATCCCCAGGTAAATACTACAAAGAAGTATCTGAGAAATGCTTTGTGATGTGTGGATTCACTTCCCAGTGTTAAAAAAGTTTTCTTTTGATTCAGCAGGTTGGAAACCACTCTTTTTGTAGAATTTGTGAAGGGACTTTTCAGAACTCATGGAAAGTGATAGGGAGAAACCAAATATCAGCTGATAAAAACTAAAAAGAAGTTATCTGTGAAATTGCTTTTTTATGTGTGGATTTATATCACAGAGTTAAGTCATTCTTTTGATTCAGCACGTTGGAAACATTCTTTTTTTAGAAACTGTGAAGGGATATTTGGAGCCCCTAGAGGCCTATGGGAAAACACTGAATATCCCCAGATAAAAACTAGAAGGAAGCTATCTGTGAAACTGCTTTGAGATGAGTGGATTCATCTTACAGTGTTAAAACTTTCTGTTGATTCAGCAGGCTGGAAACACTCTTTTTGTAGAATCTGTGAAGGGACATTTGGGAGTCCCTTGTGGCATATGGGGAAAATTGAATATCCACAAATAAAACTAGAAAGAAGCTAATTATGAAACTGTTTTGTGATACATGCATTTATCTCACAGTATCAAACATTTCTTTCGATTCAGCAGTTTAAAATACTCTTTTGTAGAATCCGCAAAGACACATTGAGAGTCCATTGTGGCCTACAAGTAAAACCGAATATCCCTAGATAAAACTAGAAAGCAGTTATCTCTGAAATTGCATTGTGATGCATGGATTCAACTCACAGAGTTAAAACTTTCTTTTGATTCAGCAGGTTGGAAACACACTTTTTGTGGAACCTGCAAAGGGACACTTGGGAGCGAATTGAGGCCTATGGGGAAAAACTGAATATCAGCAGATAAAAACTACAAAGAAGCTATATGTGAAACTGAACATGATGTGTGGATTCATCTCACAATGTTAAACTTTTCAATTGATTTTGTAGGTTGGAAACTTGCTTTTTGTATAATCTGAAAAGGGATATGTGAGAGTCCATTGTGGCCTATAGGGAAATTCCAAATATCCCCAGATAAAAACTGGAAATAAGCTATCTGTGAAACTGCTCTGTGACAAGTGAATTTGTCTCACATAGTTAAACTTTTCTTTGGATTCAGCAGGTTGGAAATGCTTTTTTTGTTGAATATGTGAAGGTACATTTTGAAGCCCATCAAGGTTTAAGGAAAAAATCCAATATCCCCAGGAAAAAACTAGAAAGAAGCTATATGAGAAACTGTATTGTGATGTGTGGATTCATGTCACACAGTTAAACTTTTTTTTGTTTTATTCAGCTGGTTGGAAGCACCCTTTTTGTAAGATATATGGAGGGACATTTGGGAGTTCATTGGAGTCTATGCAGAAAAACCAAATATCCCCAGATAAAAAAATAGAAAGAAGCTATCTCTGAAACTGCTTTTGATATGTGGATTCATATCACAGAGTTAAACCTTTCTATTGAATCAGCAGGGTGAAAACACTCTTTTCGTAGAATCTGCAAAGAGAAATTTGAGAATCTACTGAGGCCTGTGGGGAAAAACAAAATATCCTGAGAAAAAAACTAGAAAGAAACTATCTGTGAAACTGCATTGTGATGCATGGATTCATCTCACAGAGATAAACCTTTCTTTTGTTTCAGTAGGTGGAAACACTCTTTTTGTAGAATCTGTGAAGGGAGTATGGAGAAAAGTGAATATCTAAAACAAAAGCTAGAAAGATTAATCTGTGAAATTGCTTTTGATGCTTGGATTCATCTCACAGATTTAAACCTTTCTTTTGATTCAGCAGGTGGCAAACAGTTTTTTTGTAGAATATGCAAATTGACATTTGGAAACACATTGAGGGATATGGTGGCAAACCAGATAAAAACTAGAAATAAGATACTTTGAAACTGCTTTCTGATTTGTTGATTCATCTCACTGAGCTAAACTTTTCTTTTGATTCAGCAGTTTTGAAACACTGTTTTTGCAGAATTTTCAAAGGGACATTTGGGAGCTCATTGAGGTCTATGGTGAAAAAGCAAATAACTCCAGATAAAACTAGAAAGAAGATATGTGTGAAACTGCATTGTGACGTGCGGATTCATCTCAAAGAGTTAAACCTTTCTTTTAATTCAGCAGTTTGGAAACATTGTTTTTGTAGAATCTGTGAAGGGACATTCGTGGACTCATTGAGGCCTATGGTGAAAAATCAAATATCCCCAGAAAAAAAACTGAAAGATGTTATATGTGAAACTACTTTGTGATGTGTGGATTCATCTCACAGAGCCAAGCCTTTGTTTTGATTCAGCAGGTTGGGAAATTTTTTTTTTCTTTAGAATCTGCATAGGGACATTTGGGAATGCATTGAGGACTCTGGTGACAAACTGAATATCTCCAGATAAGAACTAGAAAGAAGCTATCTTTGAAGTTGCTTTGTGATGTGTTGATTCATCTCACAGAGTTAAACCTTTCCATTGATACAGCAGTTTGGAAACACTGTTTTTGTAGAATCTTCAAAGGGACATTTGGGAGTTCATTGAGGCCTATGGTGAAAAAACGAATATCCAAACATAAAAACTAGAAAGAAGTTATCTGTGAAACTGCTTTGTAATGTGTGGATTCATCTCATGGAGTTAAAACTTTCTTTCTATTCAGCATGTTGCAAACAGACTTTTGTAGAATGTGCGAAGGGACATTTGGGAGCACATTGAGGGCTATGGTGACAGACCGAATATCTCCAGATAAATACTAGAAGGAGGATATCTTTGAAACTGCTTCTTGGTTTATTCATTTATCTCACTGAATTGAACTTTTCTTTTGATTCAGCAGTTTTGAAACACTGTTTTTGCAGAATGTGCGAAGAGACGTTTGGGAACTCATTGAAACATATGGTGAAAAAGGAAATATCCCCAGAAAATACCTAGAAAGCTATCTGTGAAACTGTATTGTGATGTGTGGATTAATCTAACCAAGTTAAACCCTTCTTTTGATTCAGCAGTTGGGTAAATTATTTTTGTAGAATCTTCAAAGGGACATGTGGGAACTCATTGAGGCCTATGGAGAAAATGCAAATATCCAAAAATAAAAGCTAGAAATAATTCGTCTGTGAAATTGCCTTGTGATATGTGGATTCAACTCACAATGTTAAGCCTTTCATTTTATTCATTTTATTCAGCAGGTTGGAAACACTCTTTTTGTAGGATCTGTGAAGGGACACTTGGGAGTGCATTGTGGCTCATGGGAAAAACTGCATATCCTCAAATTAAAACTAGAAAGAAGATATCTGTGAAACTGCTTTGTGATGTGTGGATTCATCTCCCCGAATTAAAGCCTTTTTTTTTTTTTTTTT
>NW_016814749.1:0-4073 GCF_001698545.2 Rhinopithecus bieti | reverse complement strand
AAGTTATCTGTGAAATTGCTTAGTGATGTGTTGATTCATCTTACAGAGTTCAACCTTTCTGTTGATACAGCAGGTTGGAGCCACTCTTTTTATAGAATCTGTGAAGGGATATTTGAAAACCCATTGAGGTCTATGGGGAAAATTGAATATCCTCAGATAAAACTAGAAAGAACCTATCTGTGAAGCTGCTTTGTGATGTGTGGATTCATCTCACAGAGTTAAAATTTTCTTTTGATTCTGCATGTTGTAAACACTCTTTTTGTAGATATTGCATAGGGACATTTTAAAATCATTTGAGGTCTATGGGGGAAAAATAAATATCCCCAGATAAAAACTGGAAAGAAGCTGTCTGTGAAAGCTTTGTGAAGTGTGGATCCATCCATGAGAAAAAAACATTTATTTTGATTCAGCAGATTGGAAACACTCTTTTTGTACAAGTTGTGAAGGGACATTTAGGAACCCATTGAGCCCTATGGGGCAAATCGAATATCTCCAGATAAAAGCTAAAAAAAGGTTTATGTGAAAGTGCTTTGTGATGTGTGGATTCATCTCACAGAGTTAAACTTTTCTTTTGATTCAGCAGGTTGAAAACACTCCTTTAGAAGAATATGCAAAGGGTCATTTGGGAGCCCATTGAGGCCTATGAGGAAAAACAGAATATCCACTGATAAAGATGGAGGAAGAAATTATCTGTGAAACTCCTTAGTGATGTGTGGATTCATCTCATAAAGTTAAGCCTTTATTTTGATACAAAAGTTGGAAACACTCTTTTCTAAAATCTGCGATGGGATATATGAGTCTGTTGAGGACTATGAGGCAAAACAGAATATCCCCAGATAAAAACCAGAAGGACGCTACCTGTGAAACTGTTTTGTGACATGTCAATTCATCTCACAAGTTAACTTTTCTTTTGATTTAGAAGTTGCAAACACTCTTTTTGAAGAATCTGTGAAGGGCCATTTGGGAGTCCATTGAGGCCTAGGTGGAAAAACAAAATTTCCCCGTTTAGAAACTAGAAAGAAGTTTTCGTGAATCTGCTTTGTGATGTGTCAATTCATACCACTGAGTTAAAGGTTTCTTGTGATTCAGCGGGTTGTATACATTTTTTTTGTGGTAGAATCTGAAAAAGGACAATTTAAAGTCCACTGAGGTCTGTGGGGAAAATTGAATATTCTCATATAAAACTCAAAAGAAGCAATTTGTGAAACAGCTTTGTGATGTGTGGATCTATTCACCAGAGATAAACCTTTCTTTTGATTCAACAGCTTGGAAACACCCTTTTGTAGAATCTTCAAAGGGACGTTTTGGAGCCCATCGAGGTCTATGGGGAATAATCAAATATCCCCAGATAAAAACTAGAAAGAAGATATGGGTGAAACTGCTTTGTGATGTGTGGATTCACCTCAAAGTGTTAAACATTTATTTTGATTCAGCACATTGGAAACATCCTTTTTGTAGAATCAGTGAAGGGACATTTGTGAGTCCATTGAGACTTATGGGGAAAAACCATATATCCCCAGGTAAAAACTAGAAAGTCACTATCTGTGAAACTGCTTTATGAGGTGTGTATTAATCTCACAGAGTTAATCCTTTATTTTGATGCAGCATGTTGGAAACACTTTTTGTAGAATTAGCAGAAGGACTTTAAGTTAAACCAGTCTTTTGACTCAGCACTTTGGAAACATTTGTTTTATAAACTCTGTGAAGAAATATTTTGGAGCTGATTGAGGCCAATGGGGAAAACTGAATATCACCATTAAAAAAAAAAACTATAAAGAAGCTATCTGTAAAACTGTTTTGTAATGTGTGGATTCATCTCACAGAGGTAAACTTTTCTTTTGATTCTGCAAGTTGTTAAACCTCCTTGTGTAGAATCTGGGAAGGGACATTTCTAAGACCATTGAGGCCTGTCCCCAAATAAAATATAACAGAATATCCCCAAATAAAAACTAAGAAAAAAGCTATCTGTGAAACTGTTTTGTGATGAGCAGATTCATCTCACAGAGTTAAAGCTTTCTATTGATGCTGCAGTTTGGAAATATTCTTTTTGTAGAATCCGCAAAGGGACATTCGAACGTCCATTGAGGCCAATTGGGAAAACCAAATATACCCAGATAAAACTTGAGAGGTTTTACCATCCAACAGAGGTAAACCTTTCAATTGATTCAGCAGGTTGGGAACACTCTTCTTGTAGAATCTGCAAGAGGATATTTGTGAGCACATTGAGGCTTACAGAAAAAACAGAATATTCCCAAATAAAAACTAGAAAGAAGCTATCTGTGAAACAGCTTTGTGATGTGTGCATTCATCTCACAGAGGCAAATTTTTCTTTTGATTCAGCAGATTGGAAACACTCCTTTTGTAGAATCTGTGAAGGAACATTGGGGAGCCCATTGAGGCTTATGGAGAAAAACAAAATATATCCAGATGAAAACTAGGAAGATGCTATCTGTGAAACTGTTTTGTGATATATGGATTCATCTGACAGATTTAAACCTTTCCTTCGATACAGTAGGTTGGAAACACTTTTCTTGTAGAATCTGTGAAGGTATATTTGAGAACCCATTGTGGCCTACAGGAAAAACAAAACATCTCCAGATAAAAACTGGAAAGAAGCTATATGTGAAACTGATTTGTGTGTGTCAATTCATCTCAAAGAGTTAAACCTTTCTTTTGATTCAGCAGGTTGGAAACATTCTTTTGTAGAATCTGTTAAGGGACAATTGGGAGCACTTTGAGGACTATGGGGAAAACAAAATATCCTCAAATGAAAATTAGAAAGAAGTTATCTGTGAAACTGCTTTGTGATGTGTGGACTCACCCATCAGATATAAACCATTCTTTTGTTTCAGCAGCTGGGAAACACTCTTTTGTATAATGGGCAAAGGGATATTATGGAGCCCATTAAGGCCTATGAGGAAAAACAAAATATCCCCAGATGAAAACTTGAAAGACGCTATCTGTGAAACTGCTTTGTAACTTGGGGATTCATCTAACAGAGTTAAAACTTTGTTTTGATTCAACACGTTGGAAACACTCTTTTTATAGAAACTGCAAAGGTACATTTTGAAGCCCATTGATGCCTCTGAGGAAAAACAAATATCCCCAGGTATAAACTAGAAAGAAATTATCCGTGGAAGTGCTTTGGGGTGTGTGGGTCCATCTATCAGAGATAAACCTTTCTTTTGATTCAGCACGTTGGAAACACTCTTTTTCTAGAATCTGAAAAGGGACACTTGGGAGGCCATTGTGGCCTACGGAAAAAAACTGAATATCCCCGGTAAAAACTAGAAAGAAGCTCTCTGTGAAACTTCTTTGTGATGTGTGGATTCATCTCACAGAGCTTGTGATTCAGAGGTTTGGAAACACTCTTTTTGTAATATCTGCGGAAGTGCTTTTCAGAGCCCATTCAGGCCAATGGGGAAAAGTTGAATATCCCCAGATAAAAACTAAAAAGAAGCTCTCTGTGAAACTACCTTGCAATATGTGGATTCATCTCACAGAGTTCAACCTTCCTTTTGATTCAGCAGGTTGGGAACACTCTTCTTGTAATATCTACGAATGGACATTTGGAATCTCATTAAGGCCTATGGGAAAACCTGAATATCCCCTGAAAAAAACTAGAAAGAAGCTATTTGTGAAACTGCTTTGTCATTTGTGGATTCATCTCAAACAGTTAAAACTTTCTTTTGATTCAGCAAGTTGGAAACACTCTTTTTGTCAAAATTGCGAAGGAACATTTGGGAGCCTGTTAAGCCCTAAGGGAAACACTTAATATCCCCAGATAAAAAGTAGTCAGAAATTATCTGTGAAACAACATTTTGATGTGTCAATTCATCACACAGAGGCAAACCTTTGCTTTCATTCAGCTTGTTGGAAACACTCTTTTTGTAGACCCTAGGACGAGATATTTGGAATCCCATTGAGACCTATGGGAAAAAAACTAACATCCTCAGATAAATATAGAAAGAAGCTATGTGTGAAACTGCTTTGTGATGTGTCAATCAATCTCTTAGAGTTTCACCTTTCTTTTGAATCAGCAAGTCAGAAAAACCCTGTTTGTAGAATCTGCA
>NW_016814748.1:12149-13455 GCF_001698545.2 Rhinopithecus bieti | reverse complement strand
GCGATGTGTGTTTTTTCTCTTTCCTGAAAGCACAGTGTAAATGAAACTTATCATTTGATTTTATATCCATTATTGCTACTTCTTTTTTTGCATATCTGCCCTCCAACTACTGATTATTACTACTTCTTTCAAATATTCTCATTCAACAGTGAGTATGTTCATTTAAGAGTCAGAATTTTGTACCCTATTATTTCATTCTTATAAATGCAATGCATGATTTAAAACAGAGGCCTATTTGTAATGTTACTGTTAAGGGCCGTAAAACAGGGAACTAACATGCAATTTTACTACAAGGGCTTTGTCTTAACAACGTTACTAACTGTGACATTTAGACTGCTTAACCTCACCCAATGTACCCTGGGGAAATGTCAGCATAGTCCTATACTGCTAATAAAAATGAATTATTGAAGGGTTTTGACAATCTACTCATCAAAATATATTACACTTTTGTAATGAACATATGCTACAGGAGTTTGGAATTAATTTAATATAGCAATTAAATATAAAATGGAATAGTTATACTTTTATATGTTGTAGACATTTAAATTATGCAATGCAAGTGTCACAGTTTCAAAATAGTGTCATGTTTTTAAATATCAATAATTTTAATTTCACTGTGGTCATTATATTATTTCTAGATGCTTGCTATAAATATAACTCAATTGGCAAAAATAGATTGTTCCCTATACAAACAAGGAAAAGATTGTTCCCTTTGAGTTATGTATATTGAGTTAAATTCCTGCCAATTATTTTTCAAAACTGACTTACAATAACTCTTTATAGTGAGTATTTTCAACTCCATTTATTGAGAAGGTGAATTTTAAATTTTTCTCTCATGACTATAATTAATTTATTTGACATAGAATGGCATATAAGTTTTATGAGGTACGGGAACAATCCTCTTTACAAACTCTCTTTTCTTCCAAGTAAAATTGCTATGAAGACTTAGGGAAAATAAAAACTTACAACTAGATAGATAATTAAGGCTTGTTTAAAATTAATAAAAATATATACATTTCTTCTCATAGAAAAAGACAAACGTCAATGAAGATTATTTTTAAATAAGAGAACAAATGCAAAGCAAGCAAACCAATATGCCAAGAATGATCTAATATTCTCTGGCAATGAAACACAAGCTGAATGTAGTCAGCAAGCTACTTTATAACACGTTATTCTTTATTCCTTAAATTAGAGGCCCAAAACTTGTACTTAGCAGGAAATTGGGGACTAAATAGGTGATAATTTTTGATGCAGTCATATTAATGCTCTTGTGAGAATAAAAAAAGAAAGAACCTGGGCACTGTGA
>NW_016814748.1:0-8589 GCF_001698545.2 Rhinopithecus bieti | reverse complement strand
AAAAAAAAAAAAAAGAAACCAAATTAAAATTACATTTAATCAGTGATAATAATTTGACCTACCGAATTATTACAATACTCAATGGCACATAGTGCAAAATAGAATGAGATTTTTATTTTTTAGATAATTAAAAGTTAAATTAAAGTGATAATATCTCTATTCTTTTAAACTATTAATAGTATTTCATAATTCAGAACAAAGCATCTTTAAGAGAAAGCATCATAGTTTTTATAGGTGTGTTTACTTTTACTTGGGGACCTACTGTAAAATGGCTTTTACTTTGTTCTATGATTTGGATAATAATGGAAAGAAATAGAAAAATTACAGTTATTTCACTCTGCTATGTAATATAACCTTTCTCTTCAGAAGAGCAAATTAATTATTTTTGTAAATCTTATGAATTCACGTAATGGTTTTCTGATGCATAAATATATATGCACACCATTTACTTTACGTTAAACCATTAAATTGAAACTTTAAAATTGCAATGATGATAAGAGTCGAAACTAATAGAAATTTGGTTTCATGTTGGCAGATGAAGCTTCCTGGAAAAATCTACTCTGTACACCCGTCATATAAAGTTGAGCAAATGGGAAATAATTGCTTAAAAGCAACCTCCATAAGTAACAATCAACAATCCAACCTCTAGGTAGTTGAGAGTAATAGTAAGATATTAAATACTGGCTTGCCGAGTGTATATATTGAGTACATATATTATGATAAGCAGAAGGGTTTACCAAACACATTCACACTCATTGACATTTTATTCTCACAATAAATCTGAGAGTAAAGTATTATTTCTTCATGTTTTGGTAAGGAAACTGAGTCTCAGAGGAAATGAATGAAGTTTGTGGAGAAGGTAATTTGCTAAGTGATAAAGGCAGAACTGTACTTGGGGTATACGTGGCTCCACAGCCCATGATCATTCTACTCCATCTTTAAATGCAAAGTTAATACACGACCAACGTAAATTTTGTTAATTAAAATAAAAAACATTAAAAGTTTAAGTTTTGAATGGTTGTTGAACTTCCTATAAAAGTTTGGAAGAATAGATATTTAAAACAATTTATTCTTCACAAGTGTATCTAGGGGTAATCCTACTTAAAATGAGATGTACTAGCAAATTTAGAAGTATGACAGAAGTAATTATATCATGTTAATGTATTCACATAGTAGGGAGAGAATCAAAATTCAGTTAACTGAAACTAAACTGATTTGAACCTGTGGTAGGCAGAATTCTAAGATTGCTCTCAAGATTCTCACTTACTGGTGTATACATCAGGTATAATTCCCTATACTTGCATGTGGGTGAAACCTGTGACTATGATAGGATAGTCTGTCTTTTGATTAGATGACATTATGTGGTCAGTGGTGGTTGAAGATCACTCCTGTAAGTAGGTTACAATTATATGAGGCTCTTTTCTGGCAAATCAGAGAGGAGAATATGTTAGAGGGATGTTGTTCTGCTAGCCAGTAAGAAAGCAAACAGCATTGTTGTAAATAGCATGGCTTATAGGGATTATGTGACAAGAAAATGCAGTGATCTCTAAGAGCTAAAAGACCAATAGTTACCAAAAAATAGCCACAATCAACTAATGTGAGCCAACAACCACTGGGAGAGAACCTAAGCTTCAGGTAAGAACACAGCCCTAGCCAATACCTTGTTTTCAGCCTGGTGAAACCTGAGTAAAAGGACCTAGCCATATGAGGCATGGATTCTTGATCCATGGAAACAGTCATGTTGTTGTAAACCACTAACTGCATGGTAATTTGTCACAAAAGCAATGGAAAACAAATACAAGTCCCTTGACTAGTCATTCAATTTTACTTTGCATTCCAATTTGCAGATGAGCAAAGTGTGATCAGAAAGCCTAGTAAGGCCATACTTCTAGGACCTTGCTTTATATATCAACGTGATTAAATAATGTTTCAGTTATATTTCCATTGAGGTCAACGATTAAATTTATTTAGAAATATGACATCCTAAGATTTTATGTAGAAAGCATTGGGGTTATTCAAGGGTTGAGAAAGAGAATATCAAAATGTTTGACAAACATTCTAATTAAGAGTTAAAGTTCTAATTAGTCCCAATAATAATAAATTTGATCAGCAAATCAACTTAACTCAGTTGAGAGCGAGAGAGTAATTGTCAATCTTATTTTGTCAACTAAGTATAGCTCTCCCAAAACTCATAAATCCTTAGGTATAACTTAGAAAATATTTACGGACTAGAACTTTAGATGTGATAAAATAGTTTTGGCATTTACCCCATAAATCATCTTCCATCGAAAGGAAGAAACGTCTATAAAAGTCTATATCAATATTCAAATGTCACATTACATTTATTCACTACTCATCTAACCCAAGTCTTTTCAATGGGCCCTAAAGAAAAGTGATTCGGCTACATGTGACTTTCACAATATCAAAAACATAAGAAAGACCGGTCTTTAAAAACACATTAGCACAACTACTTTAAAATAAGCAATGAAAAGATCCAAAACTGTTTTGTGTAGCTTAGCATAGCTTCTCTCTTTAGTTTTTATTTTCCCATGTAAATTTAAATTTATTGCATCTTCACTACTGTACAAAAATAAAACATAACTATTATGTTTTTCTTCCTAGTGTCACACATTTATATAGTGATAATGAACATTAGATAATTTTTATCACATAAATATGCATACATAGCAAATACTCAACTCAAGTATTGTAACAAAATGCCAAATAGAGTTCTAATAATTTGTAATTGGTGTGTTTAATTTGTAAAGAAAAAATATGTCTTATTATGCTTTTAATTTTGTAAATGAGAAGGACCCTTGAAACCATTGAAATCACATTGTGGAATCTCATTATCATAGGTTATGTAACAACTTGAACACATACAATATCGTTGTGAAATATATTGTTCTTCATCTAGCCTTGGTTCAAATAATAATGAATTGAAATAAATGAAAAAGTTAACAAAGATTTGGAGTACTTGACTAGATAAATAATATGTTTTAAATATAGATTTATGATATATAACTATTATTAATAAAAACAAGTGACAAAAAAACTATTAATAAATGCTAGAATACAGTGAAATTGATGTTTAATTTATAACATAGTCCTTAAATTGAATAAATTCACTTCTCACAATTTTATTATTATTAACCAGAAACCATAAGATGCATATTTGTCCCTTTAAAGCAATATAGTAAAGGAAATGTTCCTTTTTAATTACCATATAAGTAGATTACATTGACCTTTTCATTTAAATTAATTTTAAAAAGTGAAAACAACTTAATTTATACCAGGTAACAGATGATATTCAAAAGAATAATAAATCTTTATAAATCAAATAAAGCTTGCTCTTAGTTTAATTTTAGAGCATCTGCCCTGTTTACAACCTCAAGTGTTGTAAGAAAAGTAGAGAAAGTTATTAAAAACCAAGACCAAAAGCAACAAAATCTAATGATCGGCAATCACATTCAGTTTGAAAGTTGAGTGCTTATATTCCCAAGGTAATTAGATTGATTGGTTATTTTAATGGTTATGAATATAAAATACATGTATGTTTAAAACATAGACGTACAATAAACAATGAAATGTGTTTGCATTTCTCTTTCCAGACTCTAGTTTCTAGCCTTTGTACAAAAGAGGTAAAATGTTTTAACATTTTCTTGCTGATTTTTCCAGGATATATGTTGTGCCCCAAAATTTATGCAAGCATTCCATTGCAGAGTGAGTATGCATTCTTTTATTTATGATCAGCTGAAAAAGTAGAACAAAACTGAAAATGTTTTGATGAAAACGGTGTTTAGCCATGCAATAAAATATAATTCAGTAATGAAAAAAGGAATGAAGTGTTGTATCATACAACAACAGGGATGAATCACATGAAACTATACAATACCATTGAATTGGCGGACATGTTTTTTTAAACAGCTGCAAATGTCCCCCATGGTTAAAAATAATTATTATTTTGTTAGTACTAATTACATTTAAATAGTTTCTAGTCTTGTTTTTACTATTACAGACGTTTCTGTGATTAAACCATCATTCTATACATTTGTTTATACATTATAAAGGTTATTCTAAAAAAATGTACACTCAAGATTCTTCTTGGTTAAAATAATGAGGCTCATTTTAAGTTTCATATATAGTATAACAATGTTCCCTTGAAATAATTGAACTAGGTTTACAACTAAATTGTGTGTTTAATATCTTGTGTATGTTTAAAATGTTTTAGGTAGCAGAGCCCATAAAATGACCTAAAGAATACACAGTGGACATACAGGAAGGTGGACGTGTCTGCCCTTAAGTGCATTTGTTATATAGTAAGGTGCACAAGCTGACAAATTAATCCAATAAATCAAAAGATTTCAGGTAGTAAAGCAAATAAGACAGGTAGCTGACAGAGAATGATAAGGGGGCAGGGGGAAGTTAGATTAAGATAGGTGACATTTTGCTGAGACTCCAATAACAAGAAATGACTACCTGTTAAGATAATCGGGGAGAGGAATTCCAGGCAGAGAAGATAAAGGGAAGGCATGAGCTGTATCGCGTATGTTTGATAAATAAGAAAAGAAAGAAAAATAAAAGACTATTGTACGATAAAAGTATAAGCATATGAGGATGAGTGAATACAAGGTGAGTCTTAGAGGTTGGCGGTGATAGAAGTGATAAAATAAATAAGAATACTGCTATTTTTTCTGAGCACAATGGGAAAGACATTGGGATTTGGAAAAGAGAAATCACCAGACCGTTTTATTTCAGGAAAATTCCTCTGTGGCTGAATGATTACAGAACTAATTTTCAGAGGTGAAAGCAGATAAAGAATCTACCTAAAATAGTTTTTTACATGTATTCCACTTAAGATAATATAATAACTTATAGACCTGGGGGGCCGCTGGTGGCTCAAGCCTGTAATCCCAGCACTTTGGGAGGCCAGAACGTGGCGGAATCATGAGGTCAGGAGGATGGAGAGCCATCCCTGGTAACACGGTAAACCCCGTCTTATAAAACTACAAAAAAACTAGCCGGGCGAGGTGGCGGGGGCCTGTAGTCCCAGCTACCCGGGAGCTGAGGCAGGAGAATGGCCGTGAACCGGTGAGGTCGGAGCTTTGCATGAGCTGAGATCCGCCACAGCAACTCAACCCTGGGGACAGAGCGAGACTCTGTCTTAAAAAAAAAAATAAAAAAAAAAAAAGTATATAATAACTTATATTGAAAGACAGAGATTGGAAAAAGCTAAAGAGAGGGCTGATTCTAACTATTTGTGGATGTAGAGGTTGATAGAATTCCCTGATACTGTTGCAATGTGGTGGTGATAAAAATAGATCAAAATTTGTTTATAATCAGTTTAGAGGGTAGTGCTTCTTTCATTGAATCATTAATTCATTTTTTTTCTAGCTCTCTTCAGATATTTTTAATAGAATTTAGTATTTAGAGCAATTTTAGGAATCACACCAAAATTGGGAGCTGAAGGTATTTGGAATTTTCCCATATACCCGCCACTCCCATACATGCATAACCTCCCCCATTCTAAAATCCCCCATCAGAGGTGATATATTTGTTATTAATTGGGATGACCTAAATTGACCATCATTATACTGAGAGCCCATAGTTTACATTAGGATTCATTTTTGTGTACATGTCTATCAGTTTGGACAAATGTATAATGATCATATGTCACCCATTACATGTATAATCAGAGTAGTTTGACCCTCTGGAAATCCTTCGTCCTCCCACTACTCAGCTTTTTTGCCCCTAATACTTGGCAAAACTGAATTTTTAATTGTTCCAATACTTCCAACACTGTTATGCCTTTTCTAGAATGTATCTAGCTAGACTTATATGGTTACGAAACCCTTTTCAAATTGTTTATTTTAACTCGTGATAAGTGGGCATTATTAAGTCTTCCATGTCCTTCATGGCTTAATACCTCCATTTACTTCTAGCTCTAAATAATAGTCCGATTAGTCTGGGGGTAGCATAATTTTTGTATCCACCTGTTATTACCTCTAATACACCAGATTTATTTATTTATAAAAATGGTGGAAATTAAGATTACTTATATATGATGAGTCCCACAATAATGGATAAAATAAAATGAGTATTTGTACTTGCACTTAACATAGATGAGTCACAAATAGGATTTAAATTAATAATGCCATTGTAGCACAATGTCCGGAAATGAATAGACAAAAAACAAATACCTAGCCATTAGTATTAATAGTGGTAAGTATAACAGTATAGCATAAGTAATAGTAGTAGCAAGAGTAACGGCAGTATGTAAGACAGCAGTACAAACTTTTGCAGAGAATCTAGTATCTTGTAGTATAAATGATTATACAAAATATATGAAAGTTCAGCATTACAAAATTATAATCAAATATATAATTATATATATATTATATAATTATAATTCAAAAAATTAAATTCAAAAATATAATTCAAATATATAATTCCCATATTTATATATAATAATGGATTTGAAGGTGCAAGGTGCCTTGCAAAAGTTATATGATTGTTTGTAAAATTAAGGCTTATATTAGATATGAATGGACTATTTATGAAGGTTTTATGAGTCATAAAACTTTTCCAAGTTAATGAACAGATTATCTACTAGAATTGTTGGTAACAAGGCAACTGTGTCTGAGTAATTAATTTCCATTAATAATATAATTTTAAACATGACCTTCTGGCACATTTTCTTCTACATGTGGGGAAATAGTTTTATAGTCTTTTGCAATAATGTTTTAATATATTTATATCCAAGTGATGTTTTTACTAGAGTTCATATATAGAAAATTTTCCATCTTAATCTGTTTGTATTGCTGTAGCAAAGTACCCAGGACTGGGTAGTTTATAAAGAATGGAAATTTATTTCTCACAGTTCTGGAAATCCAAGGTCAATGTGCTGGCAGATATTGAGTATCTGCCAAAAACCGCAATCCTAATACTGCTTTTGCTTAGCCCATAGTTTTTGGTATGTTGAGTTTCCATTTGAATCTCCACTTCAAAGACAGCATCATTTTGTTGTATCTTCCAGAAGGGAAAAACACTGCAATCTCACATGGAAGAAGGAACAAAAGGATCAATCCACTCCCTCATGTCACTTCATAAAGATCTGCCCTCATGACTTAATTACATCCTAAAGGCTCCACCTCAAACTTATCACATTGGTGGTTAAGTTTCAACATATGAATTTTGAAAGACAATTTATCCCACAGTACTATATTTTATATGTAAGTCAGCAGATTTATCTATTAGTCAAAAGGCTGTATGCTCTTATCAACTACAGAACTAGATCCACTATAGCACATTTGTATATCATCAGTTTTACTGGCAACATAATTAGCAAGGTAAATGTGTACCTTGAATGAGTTTTCAATTAAAAATAATGAAGTAATTGATAATACAAAGAATTTCATGTGTAATCTGTGGCCTAAATATTAATCCTGCCAACGGGAGGAAGGCAGACTGGGAGACCATTTGAAAATTGCCATCTTCATTTTCAGTGATGTTCTTTGATTACTGCATGGAATGCTTTAATGAATTATATTCTAATAGCTTTATTCATTACAATTTACATGCCACAGAATTATGAATGTACAGTTGAATGATTTTTTTTAGTAAATGAGTTATGCTGCCATGACCATAAATCACTTTTAGAACATTCCCATCACTTCAAAAAGTTGCCCTGTACTCATTTGCAGTCTACTGTCACTAATCCTTCCAGCCACCCACAAACAATCTGCATTATGTCTCTATAAAGATGTCTTTCCTGGATATTTAATTTTAATAGAATCATATAAAACATAGTATTTTGCATTGATTTATTTATCTGGTTGGAACATCTCTCCTCTTTGACTGGAGGATATAGTCCATTAGAATTTGTTGCAGTTATTGATATGATTAGATTTATGTCTCAAATTTTGCTCTATGTTTGGCTATTTTATGTTTTACTTTCTTTTAAAAAATTAATTTTTTTGTTGACAAAACTTGCATAAATTTGTCATGTGCAATAAGGTGGCTTGAAATATTGTGGAATGGCTAAATCAAGCTAATTAACGTCCGCATTACTTCACATGTTTATCACTTTTTTGTGGTGAGAACACTTAAAATCACTCTTTCAGTGATTTTCCAAAAACACATAAATAAGTATGTTGAAAAAATATCTGCAGGCCTATGGTTATTGCATCATTGTTCACAATTTCAAGGATATAGAACTAACCTAAGTGTCCATCAACAGATGAATACAGAAGATGAGGCATATATACACAAAGGAATATTACTTAGCCTTTAAAAAGAATTCAATTCTGCTATTTATGAGAACATGAATGAAGCTAGAGGACATTATATTAAGTCAAATAAGCCAGGAAAAGAAATACTAATACTATAGGACCTCACTTACCTATGCATTTTAAATAGATAAACTCCTAGAAGTAGAGAGTAGGATGGTAGTTAACTGGGGCCAGGGGAATGAGGTGGAAATATATTGGTCAAATAATACAAAATGTCACAAAATGTCATCATATAGGAGGAATAAATTCAAGAGATCTATTGTACAACGAGAAGACTTCACTTAATAATCTATATCTT
>NW_016814747.1:33940-43706 GCF_001698545.2 Rhinopithecus bieti | reverse complement strand
CCTGAAGGAAATTGCTACCCTGAATGGAAGGGCTTTCAACAAGGCCCAGTGCTATGCTTGTTTCTGGTCTGATCCAGCATGGTCCCCTTGGTGGTGGCCACAGGGGTGCTTGTATCACCACACCCTCACTTTCAGGTGGCTCAACACATAGAGAGAGACTGTGTATGCTTGCAAGAAAATAAGGGAAAAGAACAAGAATTTTTGCCTGGTAATCCAGAGAATTCTTCTAGATCTTATCCAAGACCACCAAGGTGGTAACTCTACTAGTATGCAAAAACCGCAGCATTACAGGACTTTGGGTCTAAGTTCCTTCAAATACCCGGAAAGCCTTCCCAACAAAGACAGGCACAAATAAGCTCAGACTGTAAAGACTGCAATAAATATATAACTCTTCAATACCCAGACACTGAGGAACACTAACAAGCATCAATACCATTCAGGAAAACATGACCTTACCAAATGAAATAAATAAGAAATCAGGGACCAATCTTGGAGAAACAGAGATCTATGACCTTTCAGACAAAGAATTTAAAACAGATGTTTTGAGGAAAAGCAAAGAAACTCAACATAACACAGAGAAGGAATAGAGAATTCTATCAGGTCAATTTAACAAAGAAATTGAAATAATTAAAAGAATCAAGCAGAAATTCTGGAGCCGAAAAATGCAATTGGCATGCTGAATATGCATGAGTCTCTTAATATGAGAATTGATCAAGGAGAATAAAAAATTAGTGAGCTTGAAGATAGGCTACTTAAAAATACACAGTCAGAGGAGGCAAAAGGAAAAAAATAAAAAAAAAAAGGAACATGCCTACACGATCTAGCAAATAGCCTCGAAGGGGTGAATTTAAGAGTTATCGACCTTAAAGCAATATGGAGAAAGAGATGAGGGTAGAAAGTTTATTCAAAGACATAATAACAGAGAACTTCCCAAACCTAAAGAAAATATAAATATCCAAGTACAAGAATGTTATAGAACACCAAGCAGATTTAATCCAAAGAAGACTACCTCAAGTCATTGAAAATCATCCTCCTAAATGACAAAAGATAAAGGATCCTAAAAGCAGCAAGAGAAAAGAAAAAAAAAAATAAATAACATGCAATGGAGCTCCAATATGACTGACCCGGACTTTTCAGTGGAAGCTTTACAGGCCAGGAGAGAGTGGCATGACATATTTAAAGCACTAAAACGAAAAGAAACTTTTAGGCTAGAATAGTATATCTGGAATAAATACTCTTCAAACATGAAGGATAAATAAAGACCTTCCCAGCCAAACAAATGTTGAGGGATTTCATAAACACTAGACCTGTCATGTAAAAAATGCTAAACAAAGTTTTCGATCAGAAAGAAAAGGATGTTAATGAGCAAGAAGAAATCATCTGAAGGTATAAAACTGACTGGTAATAGTAAGCATACTGAAAAAAAAACCCAGAATATTATAACACAGTAGCTGTGTTGTGTAAACTTTTCTTAAGTAAAATATTAAATGATGAACCAATCAAAATAATAACTACAACAACTTTTGAAGACACAGACTGTTCAGAAAGACATAAAGAAAACAACAAAACTCAAAAGTCATGGGATGAAGTTAAAGTGTAGAGTTTTATTGGTTTTCATTTTGCTTGTTTGTTTATGTAATCAGTGCTAAGTTGTTACCAGTTTCCAGTGATAGGTTATAAGCTATTATTTGCAAGGCTCATGGTAACCTCAAATCAAAAAATATTTGTGTAATGAATACACAAAAAATAAGAAGCAAAACTGAATCATATCACCAGAGAAGATCACCTTCACTAAAGAAAACAGTAAGGACAGAAACAAAGAAGGCCACAAAACAACCAGAAAACAAATAGCAAAATGGCAAGAGTGAGTCCTTACTTACTAATAATAAAGTTGAATATGAATGAAAATAAGACATACAAATGGTAAATAAGCATATAAAAGGTGCTCAATATCACTGATCATCAGATAAATGCCAATCAAACTACAGTGAGACATCTCACCCCAATTAAAATGGCTTATATCCAAAATACAGGCAATAAAATATGCTAGGGAGAATGTGGAGAAAAGAATCTTGTATACTGTTGGTGAGCATGTAAGTTAGTACAACCACAACGCAGAACAGTTTGGAAAAGGAAATCAGTATATTGAGGAGATACCTGCACTTCTATGTTTGTTGCAGCACCATTTACAATGACTGATTTGGAAGCAACCGAAGTGTCCATCAATAGATGAATGGATAAATAAGATGTTGTACATATACATGATGCAGTACTATTTTGCCATAAAATAAAAGAGAGTCAATCATTTGCAACAACATGGATAGAACTGGAGATCATGTGTTAAGTGAAAACAAGCCTGGCACAGAAAGACAAACATAACATGTTCTCATTTATTTGTAGGATCTAAAAGTCAAAACAATTGAAACCATGGACATAGAGAGTAGAAGAATAATTACCAGAGGCTGAGAAGGGTGATGGGGGGGTTGGGAGAAAGAGGGGTAGACAATGAGTATAAAACAAAGAAAGAATGAATAAGGCCTAGTATTTGATAGCACAATAGGGTGACTTTAGTCAATAATAACTTAATTGTACATTTAAAATATCTTACAGAGTGTAAATGGATTGCTTGTCATTCAAAGGATAAATGTGTAGGAGATGGATATCCTATTCTCCATGATATGTTTAGTTCACATTGCATGCCTGTATCAGAACAGCTACTCCAAAACAAAGCATGTACTCTACAAATATATATACCTACTACATACCAACAAAATTTTAAAATTAAAAAATAAAATCTGCTGTTTGGTTCAATAGCTACATCTGGAGAATTGTTAAATTCCTCAAGTTAATGTTGTAATTGATAATAAAAAAAGACTATTAAATGTCTTAATTAATATATTTGATCTGTATAAAAATATTTTATTTTAATTATTTTCAAAGATTCTTGGTAGTTAACAAATTGACGAAAATATAAGTTAAGTTACCTCCGTATGCTTAAAAGGAAGCAATATAGTTCAAGAGAAGATAAAGGCTACATTAGGCACATTAGACAAACATCATATACTAATTGTATTAATGCAAGAAAGGATGTTATGATTAAGTTACCTAATAAAAGAACTAAGTCAGTTTGCTTATATATATTTCAGTAGGAGGGTTAAACAACATGACTCAGTTTTTGCCTATGACTTAAAGTTTTGGTCAACAACATATAAACCTGTATAATATATTTTTCTTTCCTATCACATTGACATAATTTTTTAACTTTACACATGGAAAAGTTTGAATAACACCTAGAAAGAGTTGAATAACAAAAGCATGGTTTCAAACTTGCAGTACAGTCTCACTAGATGTGCTCTTGCTTATTTCCATTTATTTTAGTGTATGTGAAGTAACTTGTACAATTAGAATAAAGCAATGAGATCTCTACCTGCCAGCAGGTAGAAGTGAGACAGAGTCTCGCTCTGTCACCCAGGCTGGAGTGCAGTAGTGCAATCACGGCTCATTGCAGGCCAGGCTTGACCTCCCCAGGCTCAGATGATCCTCCCACCTCAGCCACCCTAGCAGCTGGGACTACAGGTGTGTGCCACCACACTCAGCTAATTTTTGTATTTTTTTGTAGAGACAGTTTCACCATGTTTCCCAGGCTGGCCTTGAACTCCTGGACTCAAGCAATCTACTCACCTTGGCCTCCCAAAGTACAGGGATTACAAGCATGAACCACCATGCCCAGCTGAAGGGTACTATTTATTATATTACAGAGGCAAACTCTTTCAATGTCTAGAACATAACAAATTTCCTTCCAGATGCCTGGAGTAATGGCATATGGGGGTAAGGGTGGCAAGGCCAGAGGCTCTGGGTAGTGAGAATAAGAAGAAAATCACTAGTTTAACACCCAGCATGCTATTTATCAGATTATAGGAAAATAAGAAGCAAAAAACTAACAACGTACAAGATTTTCTACCCTACAAATAAGAAAGATGAGTAGTCCAAGCATCTCAAGAGAAAAGTGTTTGACAGCAAAGCAAGATGAAACTGTGAGGAAGGGTTTCAAGTATTTATTGGCACGGAAAGAAGGAAAGACATTGAAAGAAAGGAGAGATGTGTTTTTCCTTTAATGCCAAGATTGACACAACTTCAGATATTCTGTTTCTACAAGGGATAGTGAGGAAACGTTAGAAGTGACTGGGTCCTTCTTCCCAGAGCTTGCATTATGCAATAAGGACAGTAAGTTTATATTATAGTCAATACTGTGAGGTTTCTGTGTATCCAAAACTAAAAGTGAAAAGAAAATTATGGCATTGACTGAATAAAAGGCTACCTTTCATATAGGAAAGGTTATTGCTGATCTATATGTACTAAGATTTGAATTTTACAAGTGATTTTCTTAATTTTTTAAAGTAGAAGGAATAGATTCTCTCTGATCTAGCCACATTTTATCACCAGTAATCTTTCAACCAGCAACGTGCATCTGCAAACAAATGGCTGGAATCAGAAAGAGAGTCTATATCATTTGAACAGAGTAAGTTAACTGATTTCTGCTGAGATAGAATCCCTAAATTTGAAGTTTCCAGGTTTGGTTTCTAGAATAATGGTTCCCAAATGGCAATCCATGGATCATGGTTCTGACTAAGGTCTCTACTTTTTACTGTTCTGTGGTAAAATTACAAAAAGTGCAATTCTATATGGTCAGTTTATTCACTGCCTCTATTTCAGAAGATTGTTCTTAATCTTTTCTACTTTTTTTTTTTTTTTAATTTTTTTTTGAGACGGAGTCTCGCTCTGTCACCCAGGCTGGAGTGCAGTGGCCAGATCTCAGCTCACTGCAAGCTCCGCCTCCCGGGTTCAAGCCATTCTCCTGCCTCAGCCTCCCGAGTAGCTGGGACTACAGGCGCCACCACCTCGCCTGGCTAGTTTTTTGTATATTTTTAGTAGAGACGGGGTTTCACCGTGTTAGCCAGGATGGTCTCGATCTCCTGACCTCATGATCCGCCCGTCTCGGCCTCCCAAAGTGCTGGGATTACAGGCTTGAGCCACCGCGCCCGGCCAATCTTTTCTACTTTTTTGAAGTTAATATACCCTTTCTTATATGAAACGATGATAATAATATATGACAATATGTGTTACATACAGTATACGTGCTTGGTAAAATGAAAAGCTGGCAATCTTAGTCTTCAAATTTTGGGGAGGGCTATTCTATTTCAACTTCAAAGTTTTAAACCCAATAGATGTTCCAATTTTCTGATATATCAATTTATAAGAGATGTAGAATCAATTGTGTATTTTTTCTAATGCCTTTGAATAACTCTGCCTACCATTCTCCCCAATCGATAAGTCCCAGAATAGCATATCAGATAATTGACTGTCACATATTTTTATACAGGCAGGTATTTGTTATTTATCAATGAATCAAACACTTTTCATATGCTAATGGATGTATGTAAGATATCAATAAACTATGAAACTTTCATTTTTGCTGGTATGACCATCCAATTACTATGACAATCGTTTTTTTTTTTGTTTGTTTGTTTTGTTTTGTTTTTTTGAGACAGAGTCTCGCTCTATTGCCCAGGCCGGAGTGCAGTAGCAGGATCTTGGCTCACTGCAACCTCTGCCTCCCAGGTTCAAGCAATTCTCCTGCCTCAGCCTCCTGAGTAGCTGGAATTACAGGCCTGTGCCACCATACCCAGCTAATTTTTGTATTTTCAGTAGAGATGAGTTTTCACCATGTTGGCCAGGCTAGTCTCAAACTCCTGACCTCAGGTGATTCACCCAACTTGGCCTCCCAAAGTGCTGGGATTACAAGCGTGAGCCACCATGCCTGGCCGACAACCTTTTAAAAAGGAAAACCAGAAAGCAATATCATGACTGAGAACCAACAGTAACAGACAACAAAATATTAACCCATCAAGACATCAGGAATTGGAACTATAAGACACATAATGATAGTGGTTAATATTTCAAAAAAATAAAGGTGATACCTAAAAATATTACAAGTGTCAAGTGAACACAATGTCAGAATATGGCAATTTGATAATTTTAAAATATCATTTTGGGTAACATCATTAAATACAATTAACAGCATAGAAAACTGGAAGACATCTTAAGAAATTGGTATGCCACATGACATGGAGAAACATAAATATGAAAAATAGTAAAAGGGATTTAAAAGATGTGAAATATGGAGTGAAAAGTTTTACCACCCATATAATTGGAGTTCCAAAAAGAGAGGAGGGAGAGAAAGAGGCAGGTATAACGTTTGAAGATTTAACTGCTGAGAATATTATAGAATTTAAAACAATAGTTCGACAAGCACAACAAATCTCAAAGAGTTTACATAAAAGGAATCCATTCTTGTATGCTTCATAGCAGAAGTAAAGAATACCACAAAGAGAAAAATATTAGATGCAGCCAGAAAAGACAAGACAAATCACATACTAAAATGTGTAAGCATACTGATGGCTGACTTTCCAAAAGCAACATTGTAACCCAGAATACAGTGAATTTGTATTTTCTTTGTGCTGAGGGAAAAAAAGAGACAACAACCTAGAAATCTATTCCCAGGAGAAATATATTTTAAGAAGGGATGTAGGCCAAGTGTGGTGGCTCATGCTTCTAATCACAGCACTTTGGGAAGCCAAGGTGGGAGGATCCCTTGAGCCCAGGAGTTCAATACCAGCCTGGGCAGCATAGTGAGACTTCATCTCTACAACAAAAAATAAACAAAATTAGCCAGGTGTGGTGTCACAGGCATGTAGTTTCAGCTACTCAGGAGGCTGAGGTGGGAGGATCACTTGAACCTGGGAGGTTGAGACTGCAGTGAGCCATGATTTTGCCAGTACACTCCAGCCTGGGTGACAGAGTGAGACCTTATTCCTGACTGCAAAAAAAGAAAAGGATGGAATAAAGAGAATTTAAGGCCACCCAAAACTTACTGAGATTTATACCAACAGACCGCCACTAAAAAAATACCAAAGGAAGTATTTCAAGCAGGAGGAAAATGATCTCAGATAGGAGGCTCAAGATAAAACAAGGGAAGAATAGTAAAGAAAGTGGTAAATATGGACTCTGTAAAAATAATATTTCATGAAGTTATTACCTAGAATTACACTACTGTCAGTAATGTGCTCTAATATTCTCATATTAATTAGGGAAATTTAAAGAGGTTCATTAATTTAGACATTGATAAATTAAGCACATTAAATATCCTGAGCTTATAATTTAAGAAATAGGTGCAGAGTATATAAATTCTAAAATAATAGAGGAAAAATAAATGGGAAAAAAATAAACCAAATGAAGTCAAAGAATAAGATAAAAATAAAATAAATATATAAAAGTACAAATAGAAGGCATAAAATAAGATGATGCAGATAAGTTTAAATATAGCAATACTTAACTGTAAATGAACTAAATGGTTCATTTACAGTTTTTAAAAGAAAAAGACCATCATACATTTTTTCCATCTAGCCATACTTTGTTCTTAAGAGATACAACTAAAAGGGAAAAATGACTGTAAATAAAATTGTGAGAAAAATTTTAAAAAATACTATTTCAAATAAAACTAGTTTAGCTATATTGATAACAAATACATTGAACTTTATGGCAAAGTGATAAAGGGGACAACTACATAATGATGAACGGTAAATTTACCAAGAACATAAAAAAATTCTAAATATGTATGTACCATTAAGAGCCAAAAATTATATAAAGCAAGCAATTATGCATGTAAAACAGAAATTTTAAAATCCACAATTGTTATTGGAGGTTTTTAGTGGATGTTGTTCCCATTAATTAGTAAATTGAAAAGCCAAAGAATTCTGCAAGAGTATAAAATATTTCAACAATGTAACTAGCAAATCTCATCTAATGGATAAGTATAAATACTACAGAGTACCAGTTATTTCAAACACTCATCAAAAAGTATTTACATTCTGTGTACAAATTGAAGTCTCAATAAACATAATATCCATTGCCATCATACAGAGCAAATCTCCTAATTAATAATATAGTTAAATTATGATAATATCATAAGCAAAGGAGAAATAAGGTCCTTTTCAGAAAAGCAAATGCAGAGGGAATTTGTTGCCACCAGACCTGCCTCACAAGACCTCCTGAAGGAAGCACTAAATATGAATAGGAAAGACCATTACTAGCCACTACCAAACACACTTAAGCACACAAACCAGTGATACTATAAAGTAACCACACCAGCAAGTCTGCATAATAATCAGCTAACATCATGATGACAGGACCAAATCCACACATTTCAATACTAACCTTAAATGTAAAGGGGCTAAATGACCCAATTAAAAGGCACTGAGTGGCAAGCTAGATAAAGAAGCAAGACCCAATGGCATGCTGTCTTTAAGAGACCCATCTCACATGCAACGACACCCACTGGCTCAAAATAAAGGGATGGAGGAAAATCTACCAAGCAAATGAAAAACATAAAAAAGTCAGGATTGCAATCCTAATTTCAGAAAAAAGAAATAGACTTTAAACCAACGAAGGTTAAAAAAAGAGAAAGGAGGGCATTATATAATGGTAAAGGGTTCAACTGAGCAAGAAGACCCAGCTATCCTAAACATATAAGCACCCAACACAGGGGCACCTAGATACATAAAGCAAGTTCTTAGAGACCTTCATAGACACTTAGACTCCCACACAGTAATAGTGGGAGACTTAAATACCCCACTGACAGTATTAGACAGATCACTGAAGTTAAAAATTAACAAAGATATTCAGGACCTAAACTCAGCACTGGACCAAAAAGACCTGACAGACATCTACAGAGCTGTCTACCCCAAGACAACAGAATATACATTCTTCTCATTGCCACATGGCACATACTCTAAAATTGATCATATAATCAGACATAAAACACTCCTCAGAAATGCAAAAGAAGTGAAATCATAACAACCACACTCTCGGACCACAGCACAATTAAAATAGAATTTAAGACTAAGAAAATATCTCAAACCATACACTTAAATGGAAACTGAAGAATCTTCTTCTGGATGATTTGTGGGTAAATAATGAAATTAAGGCAGAAATCAAGAAGTTCTTTGAAACTAATGATAAAAAGATACAACATACCAGAATCTCTGGGACACAGCTAAGGCAATTTATAGCAGTAAAAGTTCACATCAAAAAGTTAGAAAGATTTCAATTTAACAACCTAACATCAAAACTAAAAGAACTAGAGGACCAAGAGCAAACCACGCCTAAGACAGGAAATAACCAAAATTAAGGCTGAACTAAAGGAGACTGAGATACAAATAACTATTACAAAGACCAACAAATCCAGGAGTTGGTTTTTTGAAAAAAAATATTAATAAATTAGACCACTAGCTAGATGAATCAAGGAGAAGATTCAAATAAACACAATCAGAAACAGCAAGGAAGATATTACCACTAACCCCACAGAAATGCAATCATCATAGAATATTAAAAACACCTCTATGCACATAACTAGAACATCTAGAATAAATTGATAAATTCTTGAAAACATACATCCTCCCAAAACTGAACCAGGAAGAAATTTAATCCCTGAATTGTCCAACAGTGAGTTCTGAAATTGAGGCAGTAATAAATAGCCTACCAATCCAGAAGCCCAGGATTAGAGGAACTCACAGCTGAATTCCACCAGAGGTACAAAGGAGAGCTAGTACCATTCTTACTGAAACTATTCCAAAAAAAATGAAAAGAAGGGACTCCTCCCTAATTCATTCTATGAGGCCAGCATCATCCTGATAACAAACGTGGCAGA
>NW_016814747.1:29847-32154 GCF_001698545.2 Rhinopithecus bieti | reverse complement strand
TTTTTTTTTTTTTTAGACAGTTTCGCTCTTGTTGCCCAGGCTGTAGTGCAGTGGTGCAATCTCTGCTCACTGCAACCTCTGCCTCCCGGGTTCAAGTGATTCTCCTGCCTCAGCCTCCCGAGTAGCTAGGATTATAGGCGCCCGCCACCATACCCAGCCAATTCGTGTATTTTTAGCAGAGATGGGGTTTCACCATGTTGGTCGGGCTGGTCTTGAATTCCTGACCTCAGGTGATCCACCCGCCTCGGCCCCGCAAAGTGCCGGGATTACAGACGTGAGCCACCGCGCCTGGCCCCAAATGAGAGATTTGTAAAGGTTTACACATATACGAAAGTATTAGATATTTGCATACATATACCAATCAAATTCACTATCAATCTTGAAATGTTTCAGTTTTTATAATAAAAAAGTGTTATTTGGAGTTAAAAGTTACGGATTTTTGTAATCCCATCTACTCCTGAGGCTGAGACATGAGAATCGCTTGAACCCGGGAGGCGGAAGTTGCAGTAAGCTGAGATCGCGCCATTGCACTCCAGCCTGGGCGACAGTGCAAGGCTCCGTACCAAAACAAAACAAAACAAAACAAAACAAAACAAAAATAATAAACTATGGATTTTTCTATCATTCTTAGTATTTCTACAGATTATTTTTCAGTGTTTTGATATATAGCTATCTCAAACTTATTGGCATACCTCATCTGTGGTATATATGTTATATGCACATAGTAGCAACTCTAAAAAGTAATCAAAGGACACCTAGAAATTACTTTGCTTTTCAGAAATCATTGCTCTAGACTTTTACTGAGTTCAAGGAAACAAAACTCATGTTTGATAAGTAAAAATTTATGGAAATTAATACCAATTCTCAATTCTTTGGGGTCATTAAAGTACTTTAAAAAACTACTAGTGACATAGTGAACTGAAAGAAAAATTGTCTGGGTAATATTTTAAGCAATATTAATAAAATTTCATCTACCATACTTATTCAAATACTTCATGCTCTTACCCCAAATATTTTAAGGATGAGATCATACAAATATGCTGTTTTAATAGTGTATATCGACAATCAGGGCAGCTTATAGCATAAATTCCAATGCCAGATTTTATGACTATCTGAATCAGCAGTCCTCTGAAGAATCAAAATTTAAAGAATTCTCTAAATGTTACCCATTCCCTGGTTCTTTTCAGGGAACACTAAAAGTGCATGCATACACACACACACACACACACACAAATCCATTTTTCCACATCTGAAACTCCCTTGAAAAATACTAGAGAAATGTAGGAGAAAAAAATTCCATGAATTATGAGTACTTTTTTAAAAGCCAGCAGAAGAGGGACAATGCCTCGGTAACTGTGGTAAATAAATGTTGTGCGGAAACTGGGAGAGGCAGACCGGGGAATTCAAGCAGTGCCTCCCTCCAAAAAGCAGACAGAAACATCAAATAAGGTTTACCTACCTGTTTTACAAGGACTTAGGAACTATAGAATTTATGTGACTGAAAAAAAGATGCCACTTGTTAGCAAAACTGTCTTCAATATTGGTTTTGCCAATGGCAAAACCCGTGATTACTTTTGCACCAACCCAATACTATGCGGGAAACATAACATCGTGAGCATATATGAGAGAAAGGAAAATATTTAACTAAGTGTGGTAATGTCTAGATTTGGCTAGGTATGATACAATGAATACATGGAATGAAGCTGCTAACAACAAATTTGCCCCTATGAAACTTTCTTTTTTTTAACCTTGTGTGGCCTTTTAGCCAAATCGAATTTATCTTATTTTATTTTTGTTTACACTACCTAATGGAACAAAATAAATAAATGTCTTATTAAATGAGGGTTTCTTTTTTAACATCTTCTCTTTGCATAGCCTTTTGCAAATGCTTGATTTTTTCAAGAGAGCACATGAGTGGAACATAAATTCCATGGTAACCAATTTCAAGTACTGTTTCAATTACTATAATGGTTCAGCACCAAGCAATGCTGCATGATCAAGTAGTTGCTCACATTTACTTTTTGAGAAATAACTAGACCATAAAGATATCTTGTGGTTCCTTAAGTCATATTAACATTGCTTTACTGATGACAAGTTCAGTCATCAATTAATGCAAAAAGTCAATAAATCTATCAAAACATATCAAAAATCCTCAATATATTCAGGGGATAATACGATATTCCACAAAGAAGATCCAAAATTAGAATAGCCATTTAGTTTTTCTGACAGGAATATATATCCTTTCTGGAAAAAAATTTAAATTTTCTCAGAAAAATACCTCATTTTATAAAAAAAAAAATTAGTGAT
>NW_016814747.1:17112-28412 GCF_001698545.2 Rhinopithecus bieti | reverse complement strand
CAGGATGGTCTCGATCTCCTGACCTCGTGATCTGCCCGTCTCGGCCTCCCAAAGTGCTGGGATTACAGGCTTGAGCCACCGCGCCTGGCCTTGAATTTTTAATAATAGACATTCTGACTGGTGTGAGATGGTATCTCATTATGGTTTTGATTTGCATTTCTCTAATAATCAGTGATATTGAACTTTTTTTATATGTTTTTTGGCCACATGTATGTCCTCTTTTGAGAAGTGTCTGTTCATGTCTTTTGCCTAGTTTTTAATGGGTTTTTTTTTCTTCTAAATTTGTTTAAATCCTTATAGATGCTGGATATTAGAACTTTGACAGGTTCATACATTGCAAAAATTTTCTCCCATTCTGTAGGCTGTCTGTTTACTCTGGTGATAGTTTCTTTTGCAGTGCAGAAGCTCTTTAGTTTCATTAGATCCCATTAGATCTCATTTGTCAATTTTTGCTCCGGTTGTAATTGCTTTTGGCATCCTCGTTATGAAAATTTTGCCAATGCCTATGTCCTGAATGGTATTGCCTAGGTTTTCTTTCAGGTTTTTTTTTTTTTTTTTATAGTTTTGGGTTTTACATTTAAGTCTTTCATCCATTTTGAGTTGATTTTTGTATATGGTGTAAGGAAGGGGTCCAATTTCAGTTTTCTGCATATGGCTGGTCAATTATCACAGCACCATTTGTTAAACAGGGAATCCTTTCCCCAGTGCTTGCTTTTTGTCAGGTTTCTTGAAGATTAGGTGCTTGTAGATGTGCAGTCTTCTTTCCCTTGGTGTCTGTTCTTATAGCAGTACCATGTTGTATTGGTTACTGCAGCCCTGTAGTATAATTTGAAGTCTGGTAGCATGATGCCTCCAGCTTTGTTTTTTGTTTGTTTGTTTGCTCAGGATTGCCTTGGATATTCGGGCTCTTTTTTGGTTCCACATAAATTTTAAGGCACTTTTCTCTAATTCTGTGAAGAATGTCAATGGTATTTTAATGGAAATAGTATTGAATCTACAAATTACTTCAGACAATATGGCCATTTTCACGATATTGATTCTTCCTATACATGACCATGGAGTGTTTTTCCATTTGTTTGTGTCCTCTCCTATTTCCTTGAGCAGTGGTTTGTAGTTCTTCTTGAAGAGGTCCTTCACTTCCCTTGTTAGCTGTATTCCTAGGTATTTTATTCTTTTTGTGGCAATTGTGAATGGGAGTTCATTTGTGATTTGGTTCTCAGCTTGCCTGTTGTTAATGTAAAGAAATGCTAGCGATTTTTGCACCTTAATTTTGTATCCTGAGACTTTGCTGAAGTTGTTTGTCAGCTTAAAAAGCTATTGGGCTGAGATGATGGGGTTTCCTAGATATAGGGTCATGCCATCTGCAAAAAAAGATAGTTTTCCTCTCTTCCTATTTGAATGCCCTATATTTCTTTCTCTTGCCTGATTTTCCTGTGCACAAATTCCAATACTATGTTGAATAGGAGTGGTAAGAGAGGGCATCCTTGTCGTGTGCCGGTTTTCAAGGGGAATCGTTTCAGCTTTTGCCTATTCAGTATGATATTGGTTCTGGGTTTGTCATATATGCCTCTTATTATTTGGAGGTATGTTCCTTCAGCATCTAGCATATTGAGAGTTTTTAACATGAAGGGATGTTACATTTTATCAAATGCTTTTTCTGCATCTATTGAGATAATCATGTGGTTTTTGTCTTTAGTTCTGTTTATGTGATGAATCACATTTATTGATTTATGTATGTTGAACCAGCCTTGCATCCTGGCGTTTAAGCCTACTTGATCATAGTGGGAAAACTTTTTGATGTGCTGCTGGATTCAATTTGCCAGCTCTTCTTTGTACATCTGGTAGAATTCAGCTGTGAATCCATCTGGTCCTGGGCTTCTTTTGGTTGGTAGGCTATTTATTACTGCTTCAATTTCAGAACTTGTTAATGGTCTATTCAGGGATTGAATTTCTTCCTAGTTCAGTCTTGGGAGGGTGTATGTGTCCAGGAATCTATCTATTGCTTCTAGATTTTCTATTTTATGTGCATAGACATGTTTGTATTATTCTCTGATGGTTGTTTGTATTTCTGTGGTGTCAATGGTGATATCCTCCTTATCATTTCTAATTGTGTTTATCTGAATCTTCTCTGTTTTCTTATTAGTCTAGCTATGCTTTGCTTATACTTTCTAAAAGCTATAATATGCCAAAATAACCATAATGCATGATTGGTATACATAAAATATTTATTTGTTCTTTAAATCACTTTTTTTCACTCAAAGTATCTTCTTTACATTCTAGTTTCTTGTTCCAAGTTCTTAGCGGGTAATGACTGACTGAAATCTTCCCAAAGCAGAGATGACTGTCGCCAGAGCACTATATAAGCTTACTAATGCTCAGTCACTCAGAACTACTCCATCTGGGTTTCCATCCATCCAAAGAACCAGCTGCTCTAAACAAATGCCTTACTCATCTTGCCTGTTGTATCACGAGATGAAATATGCTACTTCCATAATTACCATTTCCAACTTCTGAATAGAGGCAGCAACCAACCAACAATGTGTTGGGTACACAGGCTGTTGTTAATTGTTTGGTCATATAATTGGGTATAGGGATCGCTTTATTACTGCTGACTAGAAGCAGCTGTACTCGAAAACCCAATGTGGACATTGCATTACCTTACACATGGAACATGAATCTATGAAACTGTGGTAAGTATCAAGAGCTGACATGTAGAAAACGTTGAGTATTCGAGGAAGTCAATTATTAGAAGAAAATGTTCAGATTAAGAAGGATGACTTACATCAGAAAGGTATAGTTTGCAATTGCTCTTTATTAGCAATAACCTGGGGGTACAATTTTCTGGGAGAAGTGGGACAATTTTTAAGCTGTCCTGAGAGAATTTCTGTACATTCTTCTCTGGCCCCAAGACTAATACTTACAACAATAGTAGCACTAGGAAAAAAGGAAATGCAAGACAGGAGAAATACAGGCAGCCAGATCTATCTTTACTAAGCCTCAGGCATGAATAAATGAGAACAACTATGCAAACCGTCCTTCATATCAACCACATACACTCTGTACTAGAATCGGAGAGAAGAAACTCTGCTGTCTTTCTAATAGATGCTAAAGAAATATTTGCTTAACAAATGTGGAACAACATTTTTCTGTAATTCTTTTTTTTTTTTTTAATTCCGGAGTACATGTGCAGGATGTGTAGGTTTGTTATGTGTGTAAATGTGTGCCATGGTGGTTTGCTGCACCTATCAACCCATCACGTAGGTATTAAGCCCAGCATGCATTAGCTCTTCTCCCTAACGCTCTCCCTATCCACTTTCCCCCTGCAGGCCCAAGTAAGTGTTGTTCCCCTCCCTGTTTCCATGTGTTTTCAGTGTTCAGCTCTCACTTATAAGTGAGAACATTCAGTGTTTGATTTTCTGTTCCTGCGTTAGTTTGCTGAGAATAATGGCTTCCAGCTTCATCCATGTCCCTGCAAATGATATGATCTCATTCCTTTTTATGGCTGCACATGGTGTATATATACCACATTTTCTTTTTCCAGTCTCATTGATGGGCATTTTGGTTGATTCCATGTCTTTGCTATAGTGAATAGTGCTGCAATGAACATATGCGTGTATGTATCTTTATAATAGAATGATTTGTATTCCTTTGGGTATATACCCAGTAATAGGGTTACTGGGTCAAATGGCATTTCTGGCTTTTTATCACTGGGGAATTGCCACACTGTCTTCCACAATGGTTGAGCTAATTTACATTCCCACCAACAGTGTAAAAGCATTCCTATTACTCCACATCCTCGCCAGCACTTTGTTATTTCTTGACTTTTTAATAACTGCCATTCTGACTGGCGTGAGAAGGTGATTTCCATTTCTCTAATGATCAGTGGTGTTGAGCTATTTTTCATGTTTGTGGGCAGCATGTATGTCTTCTTTTGAGAAGTGTTTATGTCTTTTGCCCACTTTTTAATGGGGTTGTCTGGATTTTTTTCGTATAAATTTGCTTAAGTTTCTTGTAGATTCTGGATATTAGCCCTTTGACAGATGGATAGATTGCAAAAATTTTCTTCCATTCTGTAGGATTTTCTGTTCACTCTGATGATAGTTTCGTTTGCTAGGGAGAATCTCTTTAATTTAATTAGATCCCATTTGTAAATTTTTGCTTTTGTTGCAATTGCTTTTGGCAATTTCATCATAAAGTCTTTGTCCATGACTATGTCCTGAATGGTATTGTCTAGATTTTCTTCTAGGGTTTTTATAGTTTTGGGTTTTACATTTAAGTCTTTAATCCATTTTGAGTTAATTTGTGTATAAGTTGTAAGGAAGAGTCCAGTGTCAATTTTCTGCATATGGCTAGCCAGTTCTCCCAGCACCATTTATTAAATAGGGAATCCTTTCTCCATTGCTTGTTTTTGTGGGCTTTGTTGAAGATCAGATGGTTGTAGATATGTAGTTGTATTTCTGAGTTCATTCTGTTACATTTGTCTATGTGCCTGTTTTTGTATCAGTACCATGCTGTTTGGTTACTGTGGCCTTGTAGTATAGTTTGAAGACGGGTAGTGTCATGTCTCCAGTTTCGTTCTTTTTCTTAGGATTGTCTTGGCTATGCAATGTCATTTTTTGTTCCCTATGAATTTTAAAATAGTTTTTTCTAATGTTTTCTAATGTGGAACAACATTTGTTAAGCTTAAATCACAGTCAGCCTTTAGTGTTGAATGTCCACCACATTATCTAATACAATATTAAAACCTAATAACTTATATTTATTGAAATTTAAAATGCACATAAAATTTCAACCAGCAATTCCATTTCTAGGAATTTATTCAGAGATATGCTTGCACATACACACAAAATAAATATGCAAGAATATCTCTTATAAATTTGTTTATGGTATAGACAAACTGGAAACAACCCAAATGTCCTTAATTTGGTAATGAACTACATAAATTATGATACATACATATAATAAAATAACATGCAGCTGTTAATAATAGAAAGCTGTATTTACATTTAAATGGAAGGACATTCAAGATACATTTTAAATTAGAAAAGAAAGATGGAAGTCAAGGTGTAGAGTATGCTTCCATTATGGTTAGAATAAGTGAAGATACACACAGATATCATTGTATATGCATAGACTATTGCTGGAAGAATACCTAAGAAATTGCTCATATAAATTATACCTGAGAAACAGGACAGAAAGCATGAGAATTAGAGTTGGGATGCTCATTTGTCACTATAACTTTTGGGCTATTAGAGTACTTGCCATGTGCATTAATTATCCCAAAGAAAAGTAAAATTAAAACAAAAGAACATAATGTAATTTTCACTACGTAAAAATGTACAGTAGAAGAAATAGCCCACTTTTTTTGTTTGTTTGTTTTTGAGACAGAGTCTTGCTCTGTCGCCCAGGCTGGAGTGCAGTGGCGCGATCTCCACTTACTGCAAGCTCCACTTCCCGGGTTCACACCATTCTCCTGCCTCAGCCTCCCATGTAGCTGGGACTACAGGCGCCCGCCACCGCGCCCGGAAATAGCCCACTTTTTGATGGGATTGTTTATGTTTTTCTTGTTGACGTGTCTGAGTTCCTTGTAGACTCTGGATATTAGTCCTTTATTGGATGAACAGTTTGCAAAGATTTTCTCCCATTCTATGGGTTGTCAGTTTATTCTGCTGATTACTTCTTTTGCTGTGCAGAAGATTTTTTTAGTATAATTAAGTTCCATCTATTTATCTTTGTTTGTGTTACATTTGCTTTTAGATTCTTGATCATGAAGTATTTACCTAAGCCGATGTCCAGAAGTGTTTTCCTGAATATTATCTTCTAGAATTTTTATGGTTTTAGGTCTTAGGTTAAAGTCTTTGATCCATCTTGAATTGATTTTTTTATAGGTGAGAGATGAGGATCCAGTTTCATTCTTCTACATGTGGATTGCCAGTTATCCCCGCACCATTTGTTGAGTAGAATGTCCTTTTCCCACTTTATATTTTTGTTTGCTTTCTCGAAGATCAGTTGGCTGTAATATTTGGATTTACTTCTGAGTTTTCTATTCTCAGTTCCATTGGTCTATGTGCCTATGTTTTTTTTTTTTTTTTCTTTTTGAGACAGAGTCTCGCTCTGTCACCCAGGCTGGAGTGCAGTGGCATGATCTCGGCTCACTGCAAGCTCTGCCTCCCGGGTTTATGCCCTTCTCCTGCCTCAGCCTCCCGAGTAGCTGGGTCTACAGGGGCCCGCCACCTCCCCCGGCTAGTTTTTTTGTATTTTTTAGTAGAGACGGGGTTTCACCGTGTTAGCCAGGATGGTCTTGATCTCCTGACCTCATGATCTGCCCGTCTCAGCCTCCCAAAGTGCTGGGATTACAGGCTTGAGCCACCGCGCCCGGCCTCTATGTGCCTATTTTTATGCCAGTGCCATGCTGTTTTGGTGACTATATCCTTGTAGTACAGTTTGAAGTCAGGTAATGTGGTGCCTCCAGATTTGTTCATTTTGCTCAGTCTTGCTTTGGCTATGCAGGCTGTTTTTTGGTTCCATATGAATTTTAGTATTGTTTTTACTAGTTCTACAAAGAATGATGATGGTATTTTGATGGGAATTGTATTGAGCTTGTAGATTGCTTTTTGCAGTATCATCATTTTCACAATATTGATTCTACCCATCTATGAGAATAGGATGTGTTTTCATTTCTTTGTGTTATCTGTGATTCCTTTCAGAAGTGTTTTATAGTTTTCCTTGTAGAGGTCTTTTACCTCCTTGGTTAGGTATATTCCTAAGTATGTTTTTGAGCTATTGTAAAAGGGGTTGAGTTCTTGATTTGATTTTCATTTTGGTCACCATTGATGTATAGCAGTGCTACTGATTTGTGTACATTGACTTTTTGTCCTGAAACTTTACTGAATTCATTTATCAGTTCTAAAAGTGGGCTAAGGACATGAATAGAAAATTCTCAAAAGAAAATATGCAACGGCCAAAAAACATGAAAAAATGTTCAGTGCCACTGATTATCAGGGAAATGCAAATCAGAACCACAATGTGATATCATCTTACTCATGCAAAAATGGCCATAATGAAAAAAATAAAAAAAAAATAGATGTTGGCATGGATGTGGTGAAAGGGAACACTTTTACACTTCTGGTGGGAATGCAAACTAGTACAACCACTATGGAAAACAGTGTGGAGTTTCCTTAAAGAATTAAAATTAGATCTGCCATTTGATCCAGAAATCCCACTACTGGAGATCAACACAGAGGAAAAGAAGTCATTATATGAAAACGACACTGGCACACACATGTTTGTAGCAGCACAATTCACAATTGTAAAAATATGGAACCAGCCCAAATGCCCATCAATCAACAACTGGAGAATGAAAATGTTATATATATACAAGCACCATGGACTACTACTCACCCATGAAAAGGAACAAAATAATGGCACAGCAACCTGGATGGGCTTGGAGACCATTATTCTAGGTGAAATAAATCAGGAATGGAAAACCAAATATCATATGTTCTCACTTATAAGTGGGAGATAAGCTATGAGGACACAAAGCCATAAGAATGATACAATGGACTTTGGGGACGTTGTGGGAAGAGAAGGAGGGGAGCAAGGCATATAAGACTACACATTAGGCACAGTGTAGGTTGCTCATGGGATGGGCGTACCAAAATCTCAGAAATCACCACTAAGGAACATATCCATATAATCAAACACCACATGTTCCCCAAAAACCTATTGAAATTAAAATAAATAAATAAATAAATAAAAATAAAAATGTACACTGGAAGAAATAGTTAACCAAATTCTTTCAGCACACACATCTTAGTATAATCTGGAAATAAAGCTGACAATTTTTACGTCATTTGAGAATGTAGTATAGGGCTCCCATAATGCCTAGTTTCTTGCTATTCCTGTTCTGCATTATAGTTTTTCAAGTCTGTCCTTCAGTAACGATTTACTGAGAGATATAGAACAAATTGGATTTTAGGTAAAATTATGAAGAACCCTTAGTTAATCTTTAATAAAATCTTTTCACCTCTTCACTTCTGTACAGCTTCAGCCAGGTGCATGCACACCTGTATCTTGACTTCTAAAAGAACTCTTATGCAATATCTTCCCAGTTTTGCAGGAGAAGACAAATAGTGTATTTCATATTCTACTAATAATTAAGTCATTTTTATTCACTTGAGGTCCATTAAAATAAATGGTATAACCTCAAGCCCCACAGGCAAAATTAAAAATGAAAGACTAATATTTAGAAGACAAAAAATAGAAGTAATCCAACTATGTTTAATTATGTGCAGCTTAAATAAATAAAAATAAAAAATAAAAAAGAGGAAAATAAGTCTTCTTCAATAATTTTCATGAGCAATCCTTTTAAAATCAGTGTAAACATTTTTTATTTTCTGTTTCTTCTTCTTTTAATAAATTATAAATCTGTGCCAAAAAAATAGACCAAACAAACACAGTCCTTTCTCAGAGTCAGCATTTATGCACCAAGTAGTCAAAGTAGTCATACTCTAATACTGAAAGCTATCCTTTCAGTTCTCTCTTAGTTGTGTTATCTGAGGTCTTTTCACAATTTAAATTTAAACAATCTGAAAAATTCAACGTACTAATGTCTATTAAAGAATATTGCATTTTACTTTTTATTGCTCATATATTCTATTTCATGATGGGGCAGTGGCAGGGAAGCTGTTTTTTAGTCAGGTACTAGTCCAGGCCAGTCGAGGGAGTTATTTGGAGTCAGGAAGACCTTGTAGATTGCCGACCACGCAGTGAACCTATATAATGAACCATAGTGGCAGGCAGATATTTTATGGTTCAGCAAATCTCTACCCAAAGCTGACAGGAGCTATGAATCAAAAAGAGGAAATAAGATAAAAGCAGAAGGAAATTTGGTTTCTACTGGTGCGTGATTTTGTTCCTTGAAATATGAGAGGAGTGAATTCGGTAAAATAAATCTGGATTTTGGCCTATCATGTGCCTTTGCCACTAGTCTTTCACTACTGGATGGGCTTGATAATGCCGATAAAAGAGCAAGTTTTGATTTTGTTTGACACACCAGTGACATCTCTTAGGAGCCCTGCATATTTGAAGAAAGGACGCTCTCTTTGTTTATAATACATTAGAAGGCAGTAAAGGTGACTTTTAAGAAGGCTTTGAAGTAGGTTCTTTAAAAGTAAAAGAAAACACATGGAAAATCACAAGAATTTTCAAAACATTTAAGAAAGAAAATATAAATCTTCTGGTCTCTCAATCCTGACAGTTTCTTTAAGTAGAATATTGTATTTAATTATATATATGTATACTTAAGGATAAGTATATATTTAATCTTCCTAATTTCCATTGTTTGGTACATTCTGACAGAAGAAAAAATACTTTACCTTTGATACATCATACAGTATATTACATCTATGTATGAAGTATATCAAGTATAATATGCAACAACTGCATTGAGATAATGAATGGAATTTGTTTGTAGTATTTTCTATCCAAGTGGAAAAGAGAAACTAAATATATTGCTTCCTACAAGAATAAAAATATTTACATATCTAAACATAATAAATTAAACACATTTTATGTATGTAAAAGACAAAAATTTGATTTGAAATACGTTTTGTTGGTTTTAATACTATAGATATATGATTTACAAATACTAATTTTGGAAAGTAAGTTCAATTTATGAAGCCAAATGCAATCTACTCACAGTCGTGCACCACTTAACAACGGGGATACGTTCTGAAAAATGTGTCGGGCAATTTGTCTTTATGCAAACATCATAGAGTGCACTTACACAAACCGAGATGGTATAACCTACTGCACACCTAAACTATATAACATTGCTCTGAGACTACAAACCTATACAGCATGTTACTGTTTTGAATACTGTAGGCAATTGTAACATTATAGTATTTGTGTATCTAAACATACCTAAATGTAGAAAAGGTAAAGTAAAAATATGGTATAAAAGATTACACCTTTAAAGGGCACTTACCATGAATGGAGTAACTTTCAAAACTGGAAGTTGCTCTGGGTGAGTCAGTAGTTGAGTGGTGAGTAAATGTGCACACCTAGGACATTATTATTTACTACTGTAGACTTTATTAATACTGTACACTTAGGCTATACAAGATTTACTAAAAAATATTTTTCTTTCTTCAAAATAAACAGCTTACTCTAACTTTTTTACTTTATGAATTTTAAATTTTTAACTGTTTCATTCTTTTGTAATCACGCTTAGCTTAAAACACACATTGTGAAGTTGTACAAATTTTTTTTATATTCTTATCTGATAAGCTTTCTTCTACTTTTAATTTTTAATTGTCTATTTTTCTACTCTTTAAATTTTTTATTTAAAATGAAGACACAAACACACACATTAGCCTGGCTTACACAGGGTCAGGTTCATCAATAACACTGTCTTCTGCCTCCACATCTTGTCCCACTAGAAGGTCTTTGGGGGCAATAATACACATGGAGCTGCCACCTTCTATGATAACAATGCCTTTTTTCTAGTATACCTCCTGAAGGACCTGCCTGGGTTATTTTACAGTTAACTTTTTTAAAATAAGGAGTATATTCTAATCATAAAGGTATAGTATAAAATAGTAGTAATAGTAATAATACATCAACCTGTAACATAATAGTTTATTACCATTATCAAGTATTGTACACTGTACATAATTGTATGTGCTATCCTTCTATATGAGTAGCAGCACAGTAGGTTTGTTTACACTGGCATTGCCATAAGCACACGGTAATGTTTTGGACTATGACATTTTGACAGCTACAAAGCCACTAGGCAACAGGAATTTTTCAGCTTCATTATAATCTTATGGAACCACTATCACATATGTAATCTGTCATTGACCCAAACATTATGGGGTGTATGACTGTATTTGCATTTGTTTTAATGACAAGTAAAAATTCTTCAAAAGTAAAATCCTTATTTTAAATATATTTCTATCCTCTTCAGTGCCTAACACAAGCTCTTGCACATGTGACATTTTACTTAGAGTTTTACAGTTGAGCCCTATTTATTTCCTAAAGGATTTGAAGAAACTATCTGTTTTTGATAGAATGATTGTTTCCCTCCAAAATTCATATGTTGAAACCCTAACTCCCAATGTGATGGTATTTGGAGATGGGGCCTTCCAGAGGTAATTAGGATGAGATGACGTCATGGGAATAGAGCCCCATGATGGAATTACTGCCCTTATAAGAAGAGACACCAGAGCTCGCTCTCTCAGTCTCTGTCTCTCTCTCTCTCTGTCTCTCTCTCTCTCTGTCTCTCTCTGTCTCTCTCT
>NW_016814747.1:9298-14119 GCF_001698545.2 Rhinopithecus bieti | reverse complement strand
TACAAATGCAGAGATGATCAGTGAAATGTCCCATCACCTATTACACAGTCAGCAGTAGGGGACAGAGAGAGGGGTTGCTCAATGTCTCTTCTTTTTGGTAGAAACATGATATCTATGAATGAAGAAGTTAGATGCAGCTCCCTAAGCATTATACGCTACAAAATACTAAGAGTATACTAAACATAATAGCATTCCATTTTAACAGCTTGTATTTATGTTAAATTTTTCCCCATCTCATAGATTCATTTCAAGTTTTAAACCTGGCTGTAACAAAGGATGGCAACAGAGTGGTTTACACTATAAAGATATATTTAATATTTATTTCCTTGTCAGTAATTATATTCTGAGGTCAAAACACAATGGAATAATTATCTGAGTAACATTAGGCAAACATGACAAAAAACAGAATCTGCATTATTCGTATAATAGAATTCTTTAATTCTTCACTTTTTGCTCTGACAGTGGAAATGTGACCTTTCAATGCAATGGTATAGCACAGCTGAAATGGCTCATGTTGTCAGGAATGAAAGAGAGCCCAGTCAAATTCAAATGATGAAATTCTCTAATTACTGAACCATATAGCAGAGCACCTGCCTACTCTCCATCCCTGCCCCAGCACATACAGTACTGTAGTGTATGGCCTTTTGCTGAACACTCAACGCACTCGGTAGCTAGGATGTTGCTTTGCGAACAAAAAGGAGGATGCTTTCTGAAATCGCAGGTCAGGAAGCTTGCATTCACATGCATTAGGGAACAGGTAAAAATCTCACTATTATGAAAAGGGGACTTCAGAATTCATTTTTGTTGTAGTGATATTTCATTAGAGATTCACAGAAGCTGGGAAAAAATAAGCTGATGCCCAGTCGGTTTCTGTATTTGAATTAAAAAGTGAAAAGCAGCATTTTAGATACTGATGGAAGAAAACAAAGAGGACATAATACATGTGGAGGGGTAGTAGGGGGTGGTAAGAGAAGTTTCATGTAGACACCTACAGACACCCCATCTCAATGTCTTACCCCTTTTTTTTTTTTTTTTTTTTAACTTGCAGGTATGTTGTTTTATACTGTTGTTTACATATTTTGTTCTGGGAGGTAGTGTGGAACTTTGTTTCTTTGTTTGTTTGTTTTTTTAAACATATTCCTAGTGGTCAAGAAATGTAATGAACCTTTTGAGAAGAGAAAGGAGGTGTTGGTAACGGCTACTAGGTAGCAATTCAAGAGAAACAAAACAACCAGAGCTAAGGCTGATTTCTCCTCCTTTCCCTTCCTGCTCCTACCAGGAGGCAAACAATGCAAAATAAAAAGTGGGCATTTTTCATACATTGGTGGTAGTCATGTAAAGAGAAATACGTCTGAAATAATAATTCTCACCTAAAAAGTACTGTCTGAAATAACAATAATAAATGACAATATTACATTTCAATCAATTAACTATAGCTTTTATGGCATTGCATATACACGTGTAATTAAGAGCAAGATCAACATGAAACTGCCTGTCTAGCACCTGTTCGAGGTGCCAGGTTAGGCTCTCAATAACCTCACATGTTGCTCCTGTCAAATTTGCCCAGACTGGAATGCTGTACCATTCATGTTCCCTGACCATTCTTTGCTATTTTTTGAAGTCTGTCTTTCTTCAAGTTCTAATTTAATCCCCAACCTGTATATAATATTCACTACATGCCTTACTAATCCACATTTTGGTATGTATATCTCCTCCCATAAATACATATTTCTCTATATTGCCAGGAAATGGTAATGGTGCTGTATATATAGCAGCATTTTAGGAACTTTTTGGTTGCTACTGCTATTAACTCACTTGATTTTTGATATCCAGGATTCCAACTAATTTCTAAAATAAATATGGTGACATAAAAAGCCTTTTACAAAAAATGAACTTGTCCAAGAAATCATAATCTATTAACTAATAACCTGTTAACTGCTAGTATTAGGTAGAGACAGAAGGATGTGTCCATATCAGAGGTGGTGACTAAAACACACTCCTAAAACGGTAGGTTTATGCCATTACCTGTTTATGCCAAAACCAAGATCAATTCTACAACACATGCAGTTTCTAAAGGATATACAACTAAATGCACAGCTGTACAATCTGGAAATCTCATGGAAAATTTTTCTTGTGAGATTAAGCCATCAAAGGCGTGTCATCAAACCTAAGTGGTCGTGATAAGCATACCGCCTTTCAGTCAACTCCAAGTTATATGCAGATCTTTTCATCACAAATTTAAATGGCACACAAATGTGACTGGTGATATAAAATGTGTTGTAACAACTTATTAGTTGAAATTACCATTTAAATCCCTTTAAGACCAAGTTAAATAAAGTAGAAAATCCATACATCCTTTTACTGTGGAAAACACGCTATTACCAAATGTGGGTGGTCTTTGAGAGGGAATGGCAGCAGTGATTACAAGACCATACAATTTCTGCTGAAGTGTAAGGGCTGGAAGATACATTTAACTTAATGCTATTCCAGATAAGTCAAGGCAACTGTCCCAATAGTTTGTATTTATAAACAATTAAGATCCATTTTCTGGCAATTTAATGATTTTCATTTCAAATAATTTCTTGAATACCATAAAAATAAAGGGTTTCATGATTTTGTTTTACCTTTCATTTTACTTTAAGGAAGAACTTTTTTGCCCTTCCTATATTTAATTCTTTTATTTTTTCACTCATTAGAACCAGAATTGCAGAATTGCAATCATAGCAATAGTTAGTAATTGTGGGCAATTTAGACAACACATACTCTATTTCTACTTCAAGTTAAAAATTATTTGCCACACTGGTTAGAGTATGGTAATAAGAAGATTTACATTATGGGGCAAATTCTCATATGGGTCAGTTTCATTTCATATTCTAATTACAGAATCTACCCCTAATTAGTTGTCTGGTTTGTAACTATGTGCCACAGGTCATAAGACACAAGCAATGAAAATGATTTTGCATACAGCCTCATCCTGCTTCTGACAAAACCACTCAAAGCTGAGTACCTATACTATAGATTACTGTGATCTCACAATATTAAGAACATAACATTTCTTATTAAAGCACTTGACCTCCATATTATACAGGCTTACTTAATTTTACTGCACTTTGTTTTTTTATGCTTCACAGATATTGCTTTTTTAAAAACAGTTGAAAGTTTGTGATAACCCCACATCAAGCAAATCTATATTTCCAACACCATGTGCTCACTTCATGTGACTGTGTTACATTTTTGTAATTTTCCCAATATTTGAGGAATTTGCATTATTATTATATCTCTTATGGTGACCTATGATTGGTGATATTTGATGTTACTCTTGCAGTTGTTTTGAAATGCCACAAATAACATCCATATAAGACAATGAACTTAATAAATGTTGTGTGTATTCTGACTGCTCCACTGATTTGGCCTTCCCCCATCTCTCTCCCTCTCCTTGGGCTTTTGTGGTTCTTAAGACTTAACAATACTGAAATTCAACCAATTAATAACCCTACAATGGCCTCCTAGCATTCACGTGAAAGGAAAAGTAGCATGTCTCTCACTTGAAATCAAAAGCTAGAAATGATTGGGCCGGGCACAGTGGCGCACGTCTGGAATCCCAGCACTTTGGGAGGCTAAGGCGGGCGGATCACGAGGTCAGGAGATCGAGAGCATCCTGGCTAACACGGTGAAACCCCAGCTCTACTAAAAATACAAAAAAAAATTAGTGGGACGTGGTGGCGGGTGCCTGTAGTCCCAGCTACTCGGGAGGCTGAGGCAGGAGAATGGCGTGAACCTGGGAGGCTGAGTTTGCAGTGAGCCGAGATCGCGCCACTGCACTCCAGCCTGGGCAACAGAGCTAGACTCCATCTCAAAAAAATAAAGCTAGAAATGATTAAGCTTAGTGAAGAAGGCATGTTGGAAGCTGAGATAGGTGGAAAGTTAGGCATCCTACCACAAACCCTTAGCTAACTTGTAAATGCAAAGGAAAAGTTCTTGAAGGAAATTAAAGGAACTACTGCATTGAACACATGAATGACAAAAAGGTGAAACATTCTGACTGCTATTATGGAGAAAGTTGTATGGGTCTGGCTAGAAGATCAAACCAGCCACAACACTCCTTTCAGCCAAAGCCTAATCCAGAGCAAGGCCCTAACTCTCTTCAATTCTGTGAAGAGGTGAAGAAGCTTCACATGAAAAGTTGGAAGCTAAGAGAAATTGGTTCACAAGGTTCAAGGAAAGAACAGATGCACATAGGCTCAAAATAAAGGGATGGAGGAAGATCTACCAAGCAAAAGGAAAGCAAAAAAATGCAGGGGTTGCAATCTTAGTCTCTGATGAAACAGACTTTAAACCAACAAAGATCAAGAGACAAGGCCATTACATAATGGTAAAGGGATCAATTCAACAAGAAGAGCTAACTATCCTAAATATATATGCACCCAATACAGGAGCACCCAGATTCATAAAGCAAGTCCTTAGATAACTACAAGGAGACTTAGACTCCCACACAATAATAATGGGAGACTTAAACACCCCACTGTCAATATTAGACAGATCAATGAGACAGAAGGTTAAGAAGGATATCCAGGACCTGAACTCAGCTCTGCAACATGCAGACCTAATACACATCTACAGAACTCTCCAACCCAAATCAACAGAATATACATTCTTCTCAGCACCACATCACACTTATTCTAAAATTGACCACATAATTGGAAGTAAAGCACTCCTCAGCAAATGTAAAAGAACAGATATATAGACCAATGGAACAGAACAGAGGCCTCAGAAATAATGCCACACATCTACAACCATCTGATATTTGACAAACCTGACAAA
>NW_016814747.1:6148-8702 GCF_001698545.2 Rhinopithecus bieti | reverse complement strand
GAAACAACAGATGCTGGAGAGGATGTGGAGAAATAGGAACGCTTTCACACTGTTGGTGAGAGTGTAAATTAGTTCAATTATTGTGGAAGACAGTGTGGTGATTCCTCAAGGATTTGGAACTAGAATTATCATTTGACCCAGCAATCCCATTACTGGGTATATACCCAAATGATTATAAATCATGGTACTATAAAGACACATGCACACGTATGTTTATTGTGGCACTATTCACAATAGCAAAGACTTGGAGCCAACCCAAATATCCATCAGTGACAGACTGGATTAAGAAAATGTGGCACATATACACCATGGAATACTATGCGACCATAAAAAAGGATGAGTTCATGTCCTTTGCCAGGAAATGGATGAAGCTGGAAACCATCATTCTCAGCAAACTATCACAAGAACAGAAAACTAAACACCACATGTTCTCACTCATAGGTGGGAATTGAACAATGAGATCACTTGGACACAGGGCTGGGAACATCACACACCAGGGCCTGTTGAGGGTTGGGGAGCTGGGGGAGGGATAGCATTAGGAGAAATACCTAATGTAAATGATGAGTTGATGGGTGCAGCAAACCAACATGGCACAGGTATACCTATGTATCAAACCTGCACATTGTACACATGTACCCTAGAACTTAAAGTATAATAATAATAATAATAATAAAATACTTTTAGTAAAACTATAGCTGTCTCTGCTAGATCTGGGCCAAGTACATTGAAAATCTTTTAGAAAGGATTCACCATTCTACATACCATTAAGAACATTTGTGATTCATTGGAGATCAAAATTAGCAACAGTAAGAGGAATTTGGAAGAAGTTGATTCCAATCCCCATAGATGATTTTGAGGGGTTCAAGACTTCCATGGAGGAAGTAACTACAGATACAGTAGAAATAGCAAGAGAATGATAATTCAAACTGAAGTCTGACAATGTGACTGAACCACTGCAATCTTATGATCAAATTTGAATAAATGAGGAGTTGCTGCTTATGGATGAGCAAAGAAACTGGTATCTTCAGATGGAATCTACTCTTAATGAAGATGCTGTGAACATTGTTGAAACAATAAGAAAAGATTATAATATTTTATAGACAGTTGATAAAGCAGCAATAAGGTTTGAGATTATTGACTCCAGTTTTGTAAAAAGCTCTATTATGGGTAAAATGCTATCAAACAGTATCACGTGCTACAAATCATTTGTGAAAGGAAGAGTCAGTCAACGTGGCAAATTTCATTGTTGTCTTTTCTGTTTATTTTATGTTTTTGAGACGGAGTCTCGCTCTGTCATCCAGGTTGGAGTGCAGTGGTACAATCTTGGCTCACTGCAACCTCCACCTCCCAGGTTCAAGTGATTCTCCTACCTCAGCCTCCTGAGCAGCTGGGATTACAGGCACCCGCCACTACACCCAGATAATTTTTGTATTTTTAGTGGAGATGGGGTTTCATCATCTTGGCTGGGCTGATCTCGAACTTCCGACCTCAAGTGATCTACCTGCCTTGGCCTCCCAAAGTGCTAGAAATTACAGGCATGAGCCACTGCGCTGGGCCTGTTGTCTTCTTAACTTAAGAAATTGTCAGCCGGGCTCGGTGGCTCTCTCCTATAATCCCAGCACTTTGGGAGGCCGAGGCGGGCAGATCAAGAGGAAAGGAGATAGAGACCATCCTGGCCAAGACGGTGAAACCCCAGCTCTACTGAAAATACAAAAAATTAGCCTGGCGTGGTGGCGGGTACCTGTAGTCCCAGCTACTCGGGAGGCTGAGGCAGGAGAATGGCGTGACCCCTGGAGGCAGAGTTTGCACTGAGCGGAGATCGTGCCACTGCACTCCAGCCTGGGCCACAGAATAAGATTCTGTCTCAAAAAAAAAAAAAAAAAAAAAAAAGAAAGAAAGAAAGAAAGAAAAGAAAAGAAAAGGAAATTGTCACAGTCACTCAAACCTTCAGTAATCACCACCCTAATCAGTCAGGAACCATCAACATTGAGGCAAGACCTTCCAGTAGAAAAAAGGTTATGACTCACTGAAAGGTCAGATAATTGTTAGTATTTTGTAACAATAAATGATTTTTCAAATTAAGATATGTACATTGTTTCATTAGACAATGCTATTGCACACTTTATAGTACAGCGTAAGTATGTAAGCATAACTTTATTATGTGCTTAGAAACCAAAATATTTGTGTGACTCACTTTATTGAAGTGATCTGGACCATACCTGCAATATCTCTGAAGTATACCTTTATACCTTTTTAACTATGTGCAAAGCACATATTGTTTTAATATTTACTTTGTGCTAACTTTTCTTATTGACTTTCTTTATAATTTTGTGCACTTAGCTATTGTATTAGAAAAGATTTTTTTGAGGTCTCACTATGTTACCCAGGCTGGCCTCAAACTCCTGGCCTCAAGCGATCCTCCTGCCTTGGCCTTCCAAAGTGTTGGGATTACAGGCATGAGCTACTGTGCCTCACTGAGTCCTGATATTTTTGAGAAACAACTCTGGGAAGTTTGATTAATTTAAGATGGGTTTCTTTGGCTCTGGAAATTAAA
>NW_016814747.1:0-2360 GCF_001698545.2 Rhinopithecus bieti | reverse complement strand
AAAAGCAAAGGGAAAATATTTTGGAATATCATCTATATCTTCTAATAATGAGAATTTTATTTACTTATTCACTGTAACAAGAAAACAATTTCATTATTTCCCTATCTGGCTACGAACTAGAAACAGCCTGAGATTGTTCAAATCTACTGGTTGTTAATTAATTTTGTCTCTGGCCATATTAACTAGTATGATGTCTTGGACAACCTGTAATTCAAAATGAGATGATTCTCAAAAGAGCAACTTTTAAATATCGATAGCTTTATAAAGTAGAGGTAAAATTATGAATAAAGTTACTTTTGCCACTACCATCATCAAAGAAACAAGAGGAGATAGTAGTTAGAATGGAGTTCTATTGTAAATAGAATTGTAATAGAATTGTAAATAGAATTCTATTGTAAATAGCATTGGATACAGAATAGATATCAATTTGTTAACAATGACGTCCTTATAATGGATTGTAGTGGTTCCCTACTACCAAAACGGCAATAAAAGAAGAGAGAATAAATCTGTTTGAACATGTGATGAGTTTTTTTCTGTGATGAGTTCCTGTTTCATAGAAAAAAGTTGAGCAATTTCAAAATAGACCTTGTTCATAAGTTTCTAGTAAGCTAATGTTTTACCAATTCGGAGACAGGGAACATACTTGAAGTGACCTAAGACCTCCACTAAAATATTGTAAAAATATGAACACTGTCAGAAACAGCCTCATCCAATCAGCTGGAAAGCCTTAAGAGGCCGGGCGCGGTGGCTCAAGCCTGTAATCCCAGCACTTTGGGAGGCCGAGACGGGCGGGTCACGAGGTCAGGAGATCGAGACCATCCTGGCCAACACGGTGAAACCCCGTCTCTACTAAAAAAAATACAAAAAACTAGCCGGGCGAGGTGGCGGGCGCCTGTAGTCCCAGCTACTCGGGAGGCTGAGGCAGGAGAATGGTGTAAACCCAGGAGGCGGAGTTTGCAGTGAGCTGAGGTCTGGCCACTGCACTCCAGCCTGGGCGACAGAGCGAGACTCCATCTCAAAAAAAAAAAAAAAAAAGAGAAAAAAATGAGTTTTTTTCTGCCTCAAGATTCCCGCACCAACTCCTGCTTGAGTTTCCAGACTGCTGGCTTGCCCTACAAGCTTCAGACTTGCCAGCCCTTACAATTATGCAAGCCAATCCTTAAGACAATATGCGTGTGTGCGCGCGCGCGTGTGTGTGTGCACCCGCACACGTGCGCACACATGCACGTTCTGAAATCGATATAGAGATATATCCTACTGGTTCTGTCTCTTTTCCTGGAGAACCCTGACTAATACAGATATTTGCACACACACAGACACAGAAGTCTTTAAACATTTTTATAGATGTAAATGTCAAAGATCCTTATTTTGTAATTGCCTGCTAATTGAAATGACATACCACCCAACCCTACAAATCAAGTCTTATATTTCATAACATGGGTCAGTACATACAGGTCAAAAGCTAGGTAAAGTCATCGAAACATGACACTGATTTAAAGCAAACTGAGATTTTGTTCTAAAACAACAGTTTCAAAATTATTTATACACAACCAAACAAACAGACTAACCTGAGGAATAAACAATTTTGTGAGTGACCTTTTTGGTATTCTCATCCTACCTTATTGGAGCATCAATAGAATGGAGGAATGAGTTCCTTCAAGTATCCTCATGTTATTTAGAAACAATACCTTGAGAAAAGAAAAAAAAAGGCCGTGATCCAAAACAAAGCAAAGCCATCTAACTTCCTGGAAAAATTGACTAGACTTTTAAGGATGAATGTATTAATCAGATATATGTAGAGGAGAAAGAAAAACCATTACATTAACAAGATTTCCTTCATAGGCTATTGTTAAAATTAAAAATGGATATTCCCTTAAACAGATTAGAATAGTTTTGAACAAATACTGGAATCAGACAGCATGATTAATTGTGTCCTTCAGAGATTCAGTAGAAACCCAATTTGACTATTTGTCCTTTGCTTAAAACATTTGATGGGCATTCTAAGACAGTTTTATCACTGAAATGCTTATTTCCATTTCACTTTTCAAAATATGTACACTTTTCTGTAAGTCAGATTTGAAATGTTTCTCTACCATTGCTCCTCACATCCTTTTATGTTAGAAATGCAAGTACCTGCACTACACTTGAAATTATGACGGATATGTAGCATCTCTTTTCTTAGAGACAGTTCTCAAGAACTGAGGTCAGCTCTTTGAGAAAGAATATAAGCTTTTCACGGAAGAAGCAAACATAGGGCAACTGGGAGGACAAAAGAAAAGAGAAACAGTTTCCTTTTATCCTAGATTATTTTCTCCTAGGATTCAACAAAACCAGACTACTTGTGAAGTAATGAATATGCA
>NW_016814746.1:203328-215723 GCF_001698545.2 Rhinopithecus bieti | reverse complement strand
GTGAGAGGGAAGCCAGCACATGGGAGCAACAGTCAGGGAGCCCCTCACGCCGGAGCCACCCTCACCCCTGGATCATCCAGAAGACTCTTGGAGGGAGAGGAGCGCCCGGTAGGCAGCTGTCCCTGCACCGCCTCCTCAGAAGACTGCGGGGTTCATGCTCTGGACTCCAGTTGAAAATACAAAAAGGGATTTCAACGAACTTAGGTGAACAGAATACACTGGAAAAGGTTAAAGGAGGTTAAAGGATCCTTTTTAAAAGAAGTCATAATGGCAGAAAGACCAAGGAAGACGGTTTAGTCAAAGTAGGTTCCAGGGACTGCTGCCCAGAATTGGATTTTCTGGATGGATTGTTCTCTCCATCTTTTGGGCAAAAACGAGAGGCTGGGAGCGGTTTTGGTCTCACGTCTATAGTATGCACGTCGCTTTTGGCTCAATTGTGCACGAGAGCCTTGGAGAAGGGGGGACTGCAGCCGAGGAGCAGCCAGGCTCATTCAGGGCCTCCTCAGCCCGAGTTCCCTTTGGGTGCAGAGATCCAGGTCCCTGAGCCTACAGGCCCTCCTGGGTACCACGGTGCTATCATGGCTCTCTCTTCCCCTGGCTTCAGTGCCTTTGCCTAGCATGGTGCCATGGAGACCCCAACACAGACCATGCTCAGGGCGCCCTGAGTGGACCCCGCATGCTCCTTGGCTGGGAGGGAGCCCTGTCTGAATGAGGTGGAGTCAGAGGTGCGGGCAGAGGCCCTGGAGCCGTGACGCTGGAGACACCGTGTGACCCCCACGCTCCCCAAGCCCCCACTGGCCAGGTGGGCTTGGGCGAGTCGCATCGCGTCTCTGACCTGTTTCCCCACTCGTGAGGGGCTAATTCCCCTCCTCACAACCTCGTTGTTCCTTGTGGGGAGTAAATGAAACCAAGTTTGCAAGAAGTGCTGTCTGAATTGTCAGGCGGTGTGAAATGGTGGGAATGTCCCACGGCCACCCCTCTCCAGTGAGAGGCCTGGAGACCCGTCACAGGATGGGACAGAGACAGGAGCCTGAGCTTCCAGGCACGGTCGGAAGCGGGGTTTGAGGCCAGTGTCGGGCGGTGGCCAGGGGCCCTCTCTCAGTGGATGCCCACGCTGAGCTGTTGCCTCCACCCTGCGGGCTCCAGAAGCCCTGTGCGTCCCTGCCTCTGCCCCCGCGCCCTCCTATCTGCCCCCGATGCCCTGCGCAATCCCTGCACCCATGCCCTCCACACCTACCCCTGCCCCGTGCCCCCCCACCTGCCCCGCATGCTCCCGCCCTTGCCGATGCCCTGCGCGTGCGCTGCCTCTGCCCCCGTGCATCCCCCACCTGCCCCTGCACCCCACACCCACCCCTGCCTGCCCTGCCACCCCTCCACCCTTGTGCCCCCCACACCTGCCCCTACCCCACTGCCCCTGTGGCCCCCAACACCTGCCCCCATGCCCTCTGCCCCTGGTGCCTCCCACACCTGCCCACAGCCTGACCCCTGTGCCCCCACACCGGCCACCGGCCGTCCCTCACACCCCCTGCCCCCGTGCCCCCCACACCTGCCCCCATGACCCGCTGCTCCCATGTCCCCACCCCTCATGCCTGCCTGTGTATCTCCTGGCAGGTTCTTCTTCAGCACCGTGGCCTCAGCCACAGCCGGCATGCTTTGCCTGATCACCATCCTGCTGTACATCCTCGTCCAGTACTTTGTGAACCCCGGGGTGCTCCGCACGGACCCCAATTATGAAGGTACGTGGCCGCCACTCTTGGGGGGCCTCAGCCTCACCTCCAGCCATCTTTCCGGGCAGTAGTATCGGATCTGGAGGTGGTTGGCCCCTCTTGCCCCAGGGAGAGGCCAGGGTGGGCAGCACCAGGCAGGCTCTGACCTGGGCCGAAGGCAGTAGCCCAGGGTCCACACAGCCCAGCAGCCCCCAGCGTGCAGGAGGCAGGCTTGGGGAAGGCACTGGCTGCACTGCTCTGTGAATGCTGCAGGTCGCGACAGGTGAGAGACAGTGGGGTCCGGCTCTGCCCTCGCTCTCCACAGTCAGCCCTGCAGCACCTGTCACGCCATCCTGTGGGGCCACATGGCTGTGGGACAGTGGGGGTGTCTGTCCAGCAGGAGCCGCCCACGGGGAGAGAGAGCAGAGGCAGCGCTGAGGGTGCTGGGCTGTAGTCTGCAGAGTGCTGAGGCTCTTGGCCAAGTGGACCCAGAGCCTGGGATGCCCGCACTGAGCCACAGGAGAGACGTGGCGGTGAGGACTGTGGGCTCCAGCGGCAAGTCCACGCCAAACCCGGACCCCGTGATGCCAGTGTCCTCGGAGTCTGTGATGCCAGTGTCCTCGGGAAGTGGGTCTGCTGCTGTGACTTAAGATCTGAAGTGGGAGTCTCATACTGGGTGGTCCCAGGAGGCCCAAATCCAGCCATGAGGGTGCTTATAAGAGAAAGGAGAGACGTAGAAGGGAGACAGCCCCGTGAGGATGGAGGCAGGGTTGGAGTCACACGGCCACAGCCCAGGGTCGCCCAGAGCCCCAGGAGCTGGCAGAGGTGGGAGGACCTCCCTGGACCCTGTGGAGGCAGCGTGCCCGCCTGTCCTGCAGCTGGATGTCAGAGCCCTGCCTCAGACTGCAAGAGTCTGCTGTGGGAGCTGCCTGCACCCGCCACCACTTGTATTTATCGCAGCCGCGCCGGGACCCTGACCAGGAGGACCTGTGCCAGAACAGCCCCTTGGGCTGTGGGTCAAGACTGCCAGTCTCGGCCCCAGGCGTGGCTGCGCCCGCACTGCGCACAGCCCAGGTGGCAAGAGAGGCAGGACTTCCCTGCCCTTTGTTCCAGAACATTCCGGAGCCAACACGATGTGACTTTTTTTTTCAAGGATGAGCTTGGCAGCTCTATGTGGAAGGCCCTAAAGCTCCTCCTTCCACTTTGAAGCGTGACCGATGCCACCAGGGCCTCACAGCCGCTTCTGAAGCCCTTCCTGAATGCCAGCTCCACCCTGGCGAGGCCCTGACCTCAGCGGACCCAAGCCCAAGACGATGCCGTTGTGTTCTTCCCCCCGTAGCAAGTCACCTTCCCCAGCAGCCTCCACATTGTCTGGGCTGTCACCATGGGGGATGCCAGGAGAGTGAGAGGCAAGAGGTGGCCGAGATGGCATGTGCTGGCTTCCCTCCTGGGACATGCTGCTTCCACACGGTAGTGCCAGTGGCTCGCTGTGAGTTCACTGACTGTGGACGGAGCGACTTCCTGGGTTTGCTGTTCCCGATGATTCGGCAGGACTTTAAAACCAGCAGGGCCCTGAGCAAAGCAGCTCCTTGTACCATGGGCTGGACTCATCGTGATGTCACGGCTAAGGGGGCAGTGTGGGGTCCAGCCTGGCCCAGGCACATTGAGCGGCAGTCCCGTCTGGCCGACTGTGGTGTTTGCCTTACTAGGATGGCCCCCGAGGCCACCAGTTCCAGAGAGGGTCCGTCACCCAAAGACATCCACGCTGAGTCACCCAAAGACATCCACGCTGAATCCAACCTTCTGCCATTCTGCCTTACCCGACCCTCTCCCATTCTACCTTGTCTGACCCTCTGCTATTCTGCATTACGCCTGGTTTTTGGAAGTGTTGTGGTTTTGAGTGTTGGCAGCCCAGTGTCTCAGAGGACTGTATCTTAGAAATGACCCCAGGCGAGAGCTGTGGCTTTCCTGTTCTATTTGAAGGCGGCTGTTTTAGGGTGCAGAGGGCCCAGGGACATAGCGTGGGGCATGAGGAAGGGATGGGTGCTGGGGCCCGGCAGAGCCGGCAGGCGCTATGACTCCTGCACTTAGTGAGGAAGGGGTGAGTGCTGGGTCCCTGGCACTTAGTGACCCTGTCGGAGCCTCACCTCCCAGATCCATAAAGAAGGGATCATAAAAACCAACCATAGGCAGCAGGACCCACGGGGCCTTCAGGTACGGGAGGCGTCCACTTGGGCAGGGAGGCATCCCTTGCACCAGCTGTCCCCACGCTGCCCCATCCCCAGCAAGCTGTGGTCTGCGACATCCACCTGATGTGGCACCCGTCAACAGGTGCTGGACACAGTGTCTCTCCCTTGTCTCGACAGATGTCAAGAACACGAACACGTGGCTGCTGTTCCTTCCTCTGTTCCCGGTGCAGGTGCAGACCCTGATAGTCGTGATCATCGGGATGGTCGTGCTCCTGCTGGACCTGCTTGGCTTGGTGCAGCTGGGCCAGCTGCTCATCTTCCACATCTACTTGAGTATGTCCCCCACCCTAAGCCCCCCGATTCCCCCAAGCCTGGGTGGTCAGAGCTGCTCATCTTACACATCTACCTTAGTATGTTCCCAACCCTGAGCCCCCCATGCCTGGGGCCGGTGTCTTTGCCCTCCGTGTTCGCATGTGTTCAGGGTTAACCTGTCCCAGAAATGAGATCATGGACAAAAAGGGCAAATCACAGGAAGAAATTAAAGCCATGAGGGCCCAGCAGGCCCAGCAAGGAGCTAAACTCACACAGAGACCTGCAGGAGCAGTGCCAGGTGCTTGAAGTAACAAGTTTAAAATGTTCAGAGAAAATGAAATGGGATCTATTAGGGAAGAACAGGACATTATGAAATAAGAACAGGACATTATGAAATAAGAGCAGGTGGACTTAGAAAAGCAGCAAGTAGAAATTCTAACAGTGAAAAATATTACAGGCAGGTCACCCACTAACCAGACAACTAAAGCGAGAGTTGGTCCTGCTGAGTCTCACAGCGGGCACAGTGTTAGGCGGTCAGTCATGTTGCTGAACCAGGGAAGGTAAACTCTCCAGTCCCAGGGAAACCTGTTGTTGGAAGTAACAACCTCCCTGCTCCTGGCATTAGCCGTTTTGGTCATGGTGGGCCAGCTGCAAAGCGTCTTCCATTCTCTGAGCAGTGGTGGCCCAGAGGCTGTGGCCTCTCAGGGGGTTTCTTTGGACACGGGCAGCAAAATGTGTCCAGGCCAGCCCCCAAGAATGCCCTGCTCCCGACAGCTTGGCCAAGCCCTGGTCAGGGCGGAGGGAGTCGGGTGGGTCAGGCTCTGGGCTCACCCCTATCTGTAGAGCAGCCCCTGCCTGCAGTTGTGGCGAGAATGCCCGGCTCAGAATGAACGTGCACCACCAAGAGGCTCCTTGTTCATAACCAAAGGTTACCCTACAAACCACCGTCCCCACACAACCGTGGGAACGTTTTATAAGACACACCTCTAACGCACATCTTGCAGTCACTGTTGTCTTGCCTGAAGGTTGAATTTTTTTTTAATGAAAGTGCAATGAAAATCACTGGATTAAATCATATGGACACAGTGCTGAATGTGGTGTTTTCAGAATTTTGATTTTGGACGTCAAGGCCAGTGCCTGTATAGAATAGGTGCTTAGGATATGTTTACTGAATGGAATGGAACTGAAGTCTCAGATGTAACTTCACAGAGACATGCGTCTGCCTTGTAGAATGTCTCAGGCTGCCCGTTCCTGAAGCCTAAACCCTTAAGAGTGAGAAGTCATTTGGGCCTCTTTCAAAACTCTCCACCCCTCTTAGAATCAGGAATATTTTAAAAAGTACTTTCTAGAATTATCTAGCAATCTTTCTTATATTTAAATATTTTGGGGTTTACCACAAAGGCTTTCCTGGAGTTTCACTCCACCCAGAATTCATCATCTCTCCTTATCAGGAAATCTCTCACCCTCAGATGCTCAGAGTCAGGGCAAGTCCCCCCACAACCCGAGAATCGGCCAAGCTTGGGCCGAAGCCCACGTGGTCTTTTCCACACGTGCTGCAGATTAACAGATGCCCAAACTGCCCAGTGATACAAAGTCTGCACTTGTCATTCTTTTCCAACTTTGTGCACAAAATGTTTTCTTGGGTTAAAATAGTCAGTGCCCACTGTGTGCTGAGCACGTGAAGGGGCTACAGGCTTCTGTGGGCGAGGTATGGTCACCTGCACGCTGGGGCGAGAGGGTGAAGAATGAGACAGGAACAAGTGTGGACGGCCCTTGTGCTGTGAAGAAGCTGGCCCTCGCCTCAGGCGGCGGAGGAGCAGGGGGCAGCAGCAGGCATGGGGGTGTGGTCCCAGGGGCCACGGAGACTGTGCCTGACCTGGGCGTCGCCTGGACTCTCCTGCTCGTGGTGGATCCAGAAGCCCCCAGAGGAAGCTTGACCCATGGAAGGTGCTGGAGCCCGAGAGGCCATCCACCCCTGATGCAGGCTGTGCCCGAGTGGCTCTGCCAGCCCCGGCCACGGCCACACAGTGCAGAACATGCCTGGAGCTGGCTGCCGCTCACACATGCACTGTTCAGTGGGCATATGGGGGCAGAAGGCCAGGCCCCCAGCACACGGCCCACCCCAAGGGCCGACACCAGCACCCTGTTGGTCCCAGGTGCCCGGCTGTAGTCCTGGAGGCAAAGTGGGCACCTGTGTGCTTGACCATAGGTACAGACACACAACCTATTGCTTCGCCCCTGCATTTGGGACCAAGCTCAGGGGCGCCGCTGATGGCTACACCGTGTGCCTCTCCTTTCTCAAGGCTTCTGACCCGCACGTGACTCCCACGCTGGCCCTGGACGTGGCACCATTGGTGCTGTGGAAGCCTGTGCTGCTGGCGTTTGGGGAGGCGTGGCCCACACACAGACTGCTTCCTGAAGGGTATGAGGTCCCAGAGGACGAACCTTTGCCATCTGGGGGCATCAGCCATTTGTTCCTGTCTCCTGCAGTAGTACCTGTCCCCACATCAGAGACCAGCGAGGAGATGCCCCCACCAGCCTATGTCAGGCCTGGGGAGAGCAGGGAAGTGCAGTGGGCCTGAAGCCATGTGGGGCTGGGAGGGATGGCCTGGTCTGTCCTCCGAGCCGGGCACTGCGTTTGCAACAGGCTTCTTGAACACAAAACCCAAATCAGGTGTGGGAGAAACATGAAAGGACAGGCAGGTGGCTGCTGTGGGCAGACAAACTCACACGACCACAGCAGACAGCATGATGCCTGGAGGCACGACGCCCTGGCCTAGTCCCGCCCCCATGACCCGGAGCCTCCCTGGGCAGTGACTCCAGGACAGCTGGGAGCTGCTTCTCTACCTGGCAGGGCTCCCGGCTCCACAGCCCCAGGCGACTCCCAGCCTCCCTTGCTTTTGGCCTCTGAGACGGTTGATGCAGGAGGTGTCTCACCACAGCCTCTCCTGGTCACCCAGTTGGCCCGAGGGGCTTGGGAAGGGTCCCCAGAGGAGTCATGCCAAGGAGGGGACCTGCACACAGCAGGGAGGTGTGGCCACGAGCCCTCCCAGCTGGCTCAGGGCTTGTGTGGTGTGGAAGTGCAGAACAGCTGATGGGACCTTCTCTCTCTGCAGGGCCTCGCCCCCAGTGTACCTACCGGCAACCTTAGGCACCTGCCCTTGGCTGGTCAGCCACCCCTGGACCTGGGAGACTGTGGCTCTGGGCATGGGCTAGAGTTCCCTTTCCCAAACAGCTGCTGAGGCTCCAAGGAAGACCCTGGACTCCCGCTAAAATGCGGCTCAGTCCCCACCCACCCATCCTGTGGCTGCCTGTGGCCTCCAGGAGGAGGTGGTGCGGGGTGGCCTGCTGTGGTTGTGTGAGTTTGTCTAGTGTGGAGACATCCCAGCTGAGCCAGAGAAGCCACAGAAACCATGTCAGGGGTCCTGGTCACCGAGGCGTTTCCCGAAGGATCTGAATGTGGGCAGGGCAGGCAGTAAGAAACGCGGGCCACCTTGTGCCCGATGTCCCAGGGGGAAGCCAGGCACATGGAGCTGGCAGGCAGCCTTCAGGGTCAACCATGAATCATGGCGAGCTCGCAAACATGAGGAAGGGTGGCCTGGGGAGCTGTCTGGGACTCAAAACCAGCAGCACTTAAAGGTCCACTGAGGTCAACGTGAGGATGGGGCCTCCGCGGGCCCCTGGGTCCCCACCCGGGCGACTGGAGTGATGAGTGCTTCCATGAGCAGAACACGGGCCACGGGTCTCCCAGACCTTGACAGAGCCAGGGCTGAATGTGTTGATTTTAGGGTATTTAGACATCAAAGAATAGATTTCCAGAACAAAGTTGGTAGATTGGTTATTGTTAGTTGTGGTAAAACTGCCCCATAATGTAGCCGCTCAGTGCATCACCTCAGCCTCTGTGGTCAGGAGGCCAGCACCTCTGAGCTGGGTCCCTGGAGAGGTGTCCACTGGGGCTCTGGGCTATGTTCTCATCCAGAGGCCTGAGAGGCCATCTGCCTCCCACTCCATGAGGCTGAGGCAGCTGTGGAGGGTGGTCCTCGGGGCAAGGACGCCAGTCTCCTGTGCAGGCTCCTGGAGGTGCAGCCTGGCCTGCATGTGTGTTCTGTTCATCTAGGGGCAGGTATTGGGTGGGGGCCATGGGGAGCTGTGTCAGAAGCAGCTGGTCACTCAGACTTCATTTTGAAGCTGGAAGATGGACCTTGGAGAGTCCTCAGTGCTCATGGCGAGGGCACAATTCCCTGAGGAGGTGAGTGATGTGGGGCTGCCTTCCAGAGATGGATGGGAGCCACATTCACGGCAGATCATAGAGAAAACCTGCTTGATGAGGTCAGGGAATCACAGCCTTCCCCACATTGCCCGGCCGGCCAGGGAGCCCTGGCCATACTGGAGACCCTGGGCCCGCCTGGGAGGTTTCCCGGCTTCCCTGCCCTCAACCTCATCATGACGCTCAGGTTAACTGTTTTCCACAGAGCTCACCTGCACCAAGTGGGCCTCTGGGAGCCACAGGGCACGCTGAAAATCTGGTTTTGATGGTATTTGTGCAAACCTGGGCAAAAGAACATATATTTTAACTTGAATATAAACAAGCACAAGTTTGTGTGCTCAAACCACGACAGGTTCTGGGGGGCGTGGAGGACTAGCCAGAGCCATGTGAAGCAGCTCAGGGCCCGGCCAGGGCTGAACACCCAAAACACTGCAGGCGACGGGGCTGGGCTGGCTGCAGGCAACTCCATAAGGCACCCACCGCCATCTGCTCCTCACTGCAAATAGGCCTCTGTGGGCGGCTGCCCCAGTCTCCAGAAATAGTCACGAGACATCAGCTCTCACGGTGTTGGTGCTTAGGGAAAGAAGCATGGAGATTTTGGCCCCTCCACGGAAGCTCGTGGCTGAAATAGGTGCAGAGCCCATTTGATTAACGTTTATTAAGACGAGTCTTTTAGATAAACGGGTATCTCAGGTTTTCCTTTGCTTCGATGCGCTGCTTTGCTGCCTGCATTGCAGGCCGGGTGGATGGGGCTCTGGCCTGCCTGCTGAGGTGGGCTCTGTGCAGGGCTGCAGGGATGTGACCTGTCTCGGCCCCATCAGAGGCTGTGCTGAATGGCACTGATGGCACTTGTGTTCACCTCCTGGGCCTGGGGCTCTGAGTACCTGCAGGAGTGTGTGCTCCCAGGACCCGCTAGCCAGCACCTCGGGGTGGCCGCCACACTGTGTGGTCCTCCGACTTCAAGGTCTCTGTGCATCCCCCAAGGTGTGCCCCACCCCATGTCCAGATGTGAGGAACCCCGCAGGCCACCTGGACCCTCAGACAGAGCGGCCCCTCCTGAGCTGGCCTCTGACCCCCGCCAGTGTTCCCAGGGGATCTGGAGCAACCTCTCAGGCTGCATGGCATGGGGGACCCAGGTCTGTGAGAGGCAGCTCCTCTTCTGACACCACGGACGATGCAGCTCAGTGAGGCCTTGGTGGGCAGGGGGGCGTGGGCCGGTGCCGGTCCCCAGGTCACAGCTGCAGACCTCTCTTGCTGACCATCAGCTAACTGTGGAGCTGGACCCACGAGGCGCCTGCACCCATCCTGGCCTCACAGGGCCTGCATGGTGGGCGGAGCACGGCTCCCTGTGCAGGGGCTGGGTCAGTGGCGCTGGCTGCCTTTCTGAACTGTCCTGAGGGCGCTGTGCAAAGCTGCAGGGCTGGTAACTTGTCCTGTTCCTCCTTTCCCCTTTCCAGAGGCCAAGAAGATGACCACCTTTGAGTATCTCATTAAGACCCGCAAAGAAGAGAGTTCAGAACACCAAGCGGCGAGGAAAGATCCACATGTGCAAATGGAGGAAGGATTTCTCCAGGTACTGCTTATGTCTCTGTTCCATGTCTCAGGCCTGGGACAATGTCTAAGGTCAGTCTGTGGTTGGCACGCTCCTTTGCTTCACGGTGGTGCAGCCTGTGAACTCTGCTATGAGTGTGTGTAGTGCGTGTGTGTCTGTGTGTGAGGCTATGTAAATGGGTGTGTCTGTGTGTCTTTGTGAACTGAAATACCAGAAATGCACCAATGACTTCCTAGTGCAAAGATAGTAATGGAACTGAGTCTCCTGAACATTTCTTTTTTGTTTTTTTGAGACAAGAGTCTCGCTCTGTTGCCCAGGGTGGAGTGAAGTGGTGAGATCTCGGCTCACTGTACCCTCCACCTCCTGGGTTCAAACAATTTGCCTGCCTCAGCCTCCCAAGTAGCTGGGATCGCAGATGTGTACCACTACACCCGGAAAATTTTATTTTGTATTTTTAGTAGAGATGTGGTTTTGACATGCCAGGCTGGTCTCAAACTTCTGGCCTCAGGTGATCTGCCTGCCTTGGGCTTTGAATGTGCTGGGATTGCAGGTATGAGCTACTGTACCTGGCCTGAAACACGCTTTTTAACTTAAGGAAATTAGTACCCTTTTCAGTTAAGTAACTAACTCAAGAAGACATAGAAAATCTCAATAGACATTGAACAGCCAAGAGACTGAACTACTAATTTAAAATCTCCCAATGAAGAAAAATCCCAGGCCCTGAAGTCTTCATGCATGAATTCTAGCAGAGATTTTAAGAAAAAAATACAATACCAACTACACACAGACTCTTTCAGAAAACAGAGAAGGAAGCAACACTTCCCAGCTCATTCAGCAATGCCACCATCAACCTGACACCAAAGCCAGACATTCGTTAAGCCAATACATTCAGGAGACACAGGCAAAGACCACTGATAAGACCTTGGCAAACCAAATCCAGCAGCACTGGGCAGGACCATGCACTGTGGCCAGGTGATACCCTCCAGGGGTAAGCAGTGGCTTAAGACCTAGAAATCAATTGCTACAGCTCAGCACGTTCGTCCAATAGACAACAGTGACCATGTGATCAAGCCGATCAATGCAGAAAAGGGTAGTTTCCAGCAAGTTCCCATTCATGATTTTTAACAAATCTCAGTGACCTAGGAATGACAGGAAAGCACCCTGTGGACCTGACATGACATTTCCTGGTGAAAGGCTGGTGACCCTCTCTTTGAGGCTGGGCCCAGGTGATGACACCCCTTCCTCCTACTTCTAATGTCACAGGAACATTCCGGCCGGCCCAATGCAGCAGGGAAAATGAAGGCACACAGAATACGAAGTAAAACTGTGTTTATTTGCAGGCAACAAAATGCTAAAAGTATGTTTTAAGACCCAATTAAGATAATAAAATCACTTAACAAGGATGTGGGGCACATATTAAAATACATCCTCACACATCTCTATCCACCAGCAATGAAAAATCTGGGTTATATTTTAAAACTTCCTTTCACAATCTTATAAAAAAGAATAAATTCGACAAACCTTGTGCAAATATGTACACTGAAAGCTACACACCATGACTGAGAGAAGTCAGAGATGCTCTATTGAGTGAAGAGTTCATAGATTGGAAAAAAGTACTATTAAAAGAGCAATTTTCCCCAAACCTGATGTACAGATTTACCACAATCCCTGCTGAACCCCAGCAGGCTTCTGGTTTAGCAGAAATGACAAGGTGGTCCTGAAATGTATATGAAAATAAAATTCAAAAGACCTAAACTATACTAGCTAAAACGATTTTGAGAAAAAATAAAATTGGAGAACTTATGTAACGAGACTTTAAATTGTACTATAAAGCTGTAGCACTAAAGACAGTATGGTGCTGACATAGAGAGAGACATAAAGCTACAGTAATAAAAACAGTGTGGCACCGACATAGATATACGGAAATGGACCAGAAGAAAGGTCCAAAGTTAAACCTTTCATTTATGGTCAATTGACTTTAAATAATGGTACTAAAATAATTAAATGGGGAGAAATTATAGTTCAACAAGTGGTACTAGAACAACTGGATATCTACATGGAAAAGAAAAAAGAATGATTGAGTTCTTCATACCTGTACAAAGATTACCCAGGACCGCTTCGTTCCCCACACAAAAATTAGCCCCAAATCCATCTGACACCTAAACTTAAAAGCTGAACGTAGAACACTTCTAGAAGCAAGCATAGAATGAAATCTCTGTGATCTTTAGTGAGACAAAGCTTTTCTTTGATATGACACCAAATCACTGGCTATTAAAGAAAACATCATAGTTTGGACTTTACCAAATTGGAAAATATTTGCTTTTCAAAAGTCACCATTAAGAAAACAAAATACAGGCCGGGCGCAGTGG
>NW_016814746.1:136566-202473 GCF_001698545.2 Rhinopithecus bieti | reverse complement strand
TTCTACATCAGGCAGCTGCAAATTAAAACCACAATCAGATACTACCACACACCCAGGAGAATGCCTGTCATCAAAAAGACAGACACCACCGAGGGTTGGTGAAGTTGTAGAGAAATTGTAAGTCTCCTCCGTTGCTACTGACAGTTAAATGAGGGTGTAAAGTGCCACCACTCTGGAAGACAGTTTGGCATTTCTTCAAAAGATAAATGTCTATGACCAGAATCCCACTCCCAGTTTCTCACCAGAGAAATGAAAACGCATGCACACATAAGTGGTTCTGAGATCTGAACTCAGGGCCCAAGAGAACTCCAGGTACCATTCCTCAAAACCCACTAATAATAGACTTGACTTTTATGTAAGAATCAGCTGCATGTCGACAACTTCTTTTTTCATGTTACGCATTTTCGTTTACCCCACAGCAAAGAGACGGCGCCCTGGGCTCATCTACACAGGGGTAAGTTGCCAGCTTCCTGCAGTTGCTTGGTCACTGAAGAATAACTGTATTCTTTTCTTAACTCAAATGACTGGAAAATAATTCACCTATGATGAGACATTTTGACATCATGGGATGATGCAGTAGAAGATAAACTAGTTTTGTTTAACGTTAAATTATACCAAATCATCTATCTTGATGTGCTTGTCTTACTTGCAGAAACTACATTCTTCACTCCCTTCTTCATAACTAACATCTAAACTAACGCACAAGAGTAAGACCCGCTTATTTATTTCTACATCTCTCCATGAACACTGTGTGTAGTTGTGAGTCTGAATGTGTTCCTGATGATGTCTCATAGTGTTTCATATAAATTGTAAGCTCTGAGAGTCCAACCCGTTCCTGAGTCAAGGTGGTAAGTAAATGGGAGCTCTGGGGGCGCCGTGACCCTGGAGCCCCGCCCAGCAGGGCCAGGGTTGGCTTCACAAACAGGGTTTCAGGAAGCGTCTTTGAGCCAGAGTTGTGCGGTGCAGGTCGTTTTATTTTGGAGGCTAAGAGTCAAAGGCCGCGCGCATTTTCCATCTTCACAGCCTCTTTCTGATGACTTCCCCAAAAGGGTGCAGCAGTTCACACTGCATTCAACCCTGTCACTCTTTTCAGCATGAGATACTAACAATATGTTTAGTTTTATTCAAAGAAAATATGTTATATTTTAATATGCATTTCCTTACTACCATTAGGACTGAAGATTTCTTCATGTTTTGACCATTTTACCATTTTTCTGGTGTGAATTAACGTTCAACAGTTGGGTTATTTGGATTATCAAACATAACAGCTCTTTGCATATTAGGAACCCTATGGGATCTTTCACAGCATAGAGGTTGTAAACTTTTCTGAAGCCAAATTTGTGAAAATTGCCTTTTATCTTGCCTTAAAAAGTCTTCTTTATTCTAAGGTTATACAAATATCCTCCACTACTCTTTGCTAATATAGTCCTATTGTTTGTTTGTTACCTTTACATTTTGACTTTTCAGGCCAGATGGCATTTATTGTTGTATTTGGTAACAGAGGAGCTAAGGTTATTTAATCCCAACAAAGTAACTGTTGGTTTTTACCTCTTGTATTGGATAATGCTCCTCTCCCCTCATACTGAAAGGCCCTTCCTGGCTCGCTGTGTTTCCCTGAGCGCAGGCCAAGGTCTGTGTCTGGATACTCGTCTCTGTCTCATGGGTCTGTGTCCTGGAGCTGCATGCACCATCTGTTTAAATTATAGAACCTTATTTAGCTACTGTATTTTAATATCTGGCAGGCAAACCTCTGTCTAAAGTTTTTTTTTCATTTTTCATTTACTTTAAACAATTCTTACACATTTGTTTTTAAATATGAGCTTTAAAATCACTCTGTCCAGTTTCAAGAAACATGAAATTCAAACTGGAGTTGCATTAGCCACAGACCTGCCCTTGGGAGAGGCCTGCATCACAGCCCCCACAGAGAAGCAGCAAAGCGTTTGAATTTCACTTGGGACTATCATGGAACAGTGGTCCTTTAAGTAAAATAGAAAAATGCTTTCTCTGTGATGCATTTTGGACAAGATTAATAGAAACCTAAGTATAATCAGAATTGTAAACTTCCACTCGAAAACCAAAACAAAATGAAAAACAAAAAATTTTAATGATTGCCAAGTCAACATATATACATTGTAGAAAATTTGGGAATGGCAAAGATTGCCAGGTAGAAATGAAAGTCATGTAGATTCCCTGACTCACCTTTAGCCACTGTGGGCACCTGGCCTGGTGTCTTCCCGGTCGTCCTTTTGAATGATTTTTCTGTGTATGATGTGCATGAAGTGCTGATTTATAAATTCTAGTCACCTTGTACAGCTGTTTTGGAGTCTGCTTTTGAACTTCAAATATTGTGAGCTTTGTTCTCTTAAAGGAAAAAGAATGGCTTGTATGGGTATAAATCATCCCGTCTTTGGGATCTGTTACGGTCCCCATTTCTGGAACAGTGTGTTTGATTTTCAGTCCAGTCTGTGCTTTTCTGACAGACTGATGAGCTAACCTCATGTGGAAAGGGTTAAGATGTTGCAAGTGGGATAAAGACAGTGCAAGTTGACAGGTCCTCTAGATGCCATGGGCACCAAGACACCCATCGCCCACCTTCTGTTGCAGGAACTGTTTGCAGGCCACCTGGTAGTTTGGAACACTTGCCCACATGGACAGCTAACCACTCATAGCCATGGTCTTTACTGCAAGCCTGGCGTCGCCCATCACAGAGTTCCTCCGTGTCAGGAAAGACATCTGCATCCCATGGCACTGTGCCAATACCAAAAAAATCCTGTCACTAAATGCCTGTGGAGAGTGAGATGTGAAGCACAGTCGGAGTTTAGGGGGAACTTAGGGAAGGGTACACGGTGTCTGCTGCAATGGTAGCTATCAGGCCAGTTCACAGAGAGCATTTCTTCGAAACAGTCCATCACAGCCCGTGTTTGCTCTGCGCTGCTTCGGGTGATTCAACGCGAGGTGTGCTCAAGCGGAGCAGACAGGATGCAAACGTGGACACAGCAGGGCCCCACAGGCTTCGCATCTAACTTGAGGGGGTTCCCATCAGCTCGTGGCCACCAGGTGGCTGGGGTTAGCTTCCCATTTGCCCCAGCAAATTACTACAAATCTACTCATTCAGCACAACACTCCGAGTCAGCTCCGTGGGTCCAGGCCTAGGTAGCCCAGCGGGTCTGTGCCGAGGGTCTTGCAGGGCAGGAGGCGCGGTCGGTGGCCAGAGTGCTCTCTGAGGCTCCTGTGGAAGAATCTGCCCCAAGCTCATTCAGGACACAGTGGCAATCACGGCTCTCTCGGGCTCCATGTCGCCCCCTGAACTTCCTGTCAGCACCGGGTGTCGCATCTTCCCCCTGCTTTCAGTCTCTGGGTTCCTCCTCCTCATTTCTCTGTTTTTGAGGCTCAGGTGATTATGTGGGGCCTGCGTGGATAATCCAGTTCCCTCCTCCTGTCTTAGTGTCCTCTGTCTGCTGCAAGAGATTGCCACGAATGCGTAACACTGTGGACTCCAAGGTGCCACTCTGTCCATTTGCCAATGAGCCAGGCTACACCGACTGAGGACACACACTGGCTGAGGCTCTGGTCTAGGGCGGGGCCCGCACAGTGGGAGGAGGCCCTGCTTTGCAGTGTCCCAAGTGGGAAGGAGTCCTGGTCCTTCACACAGGAAGCTCCTTGTGTTTCCTACTGTGCAGTAACCCAGGAGCACTCAGACAACCTCCCAGGAGCTGCTGGTCTCCTGGTCCTGAGACACATGGTCCCCACAGCAGTGGTGCTTACAGGACACGCTGCAGCCTCCAGTGTCGCCCTGAGACCACCACAAAACTGAGATGAGTTTCTCTTCTCCTACCTGTCCCACCAGAGTCAAGGCCAAGAATTCTCTGCTGATGTTTAAGCGCCTGTATCGACACTCGACTCCCTTACCCTCGGACAAGAGCTCGTCGGAACAGGTAAGTTACAGTCACTGGCGATGTACCCTGAGGATGGGGTCGTGTGCAGAATGTGTGGTCTGAGGTCCCCCAAGCTGAGGTTAAGGCAGTATTCAGAATGGAAGCACTCTGTGTCTAAGGGTGCTGCTCACATGGGAATGATGGTGGGTGGAACACAGAAGAGAGATGGAGTGAGAGGCAGGAACGCTTCCCAGCTGTGGGTGAGAGACACAGACGGGTACCAAAGCGGGAACCCGCAGCACTGGAGCGCCACCGTCAGGCTGCAGTGATGGGCAGATGCCCAGGGCAGTCTCTGAAGTGCCCAGAACACACAGCGAGGGACAGTGCTGTGATAAAGGATGGAGGGAAATTGTTAGCCGTGTCTGTTCCCTAACAATAGAGGGAAATTGTTAGCCAAAAGTGTGTGGTTTTGTGTGTGGTGTATGGTCACATGTATATGTGTGAATGGTGTGTGTTTGTTACATGGACTCTGTGTCTGTCCTTCACAGGAAAAGACCAGCACGGCTGCCAGCTTTAGGGCCACATATTTCTGTTCCTGCTCTGGGGCTGGCTTCCAGAGGTTTCTGCTGGGTCATTTATTTTTTAGAGATGGAATCTCACTCTGTCACCCATCACGGATTGCAGTGGTGGGATAAGGGCTCACTGCAGCCTCTACTTCCTGGGCTCAAGCAATCTTCCCACCTCAGCCTCCTGAGTAGCTCAAAGTCCAGACATGTGCCACCACACCTAGCCAATTTATTTTTTATTTTTTATTTCTTAAGAGGTGGGGTCTTACTGTGTTGTCCAGGCTTGTTTGGAACTTCTAGTCTCAAGTGAGCCCGTGGCCTCAGCCTCCTATAGCACAGGGATTACAGGAGTTAACCACCCCTCCAGGGTGCAGGGGGGTCCTTTTGAGCAGGCTTTGTGAGGCGTTCAGCTTCTGGAGGTTACAGGTGACTTCCCCTTCTCTGTGCGGGCAGGGCCGCCTCACCACACTTCCCCAGGACTTCAGGGAACACGCTCTTGAGACTTGGAAATGAAAAGGGATCAGCCCAGCCTGGAGGAACAGTGATGCTGGTATCCAAGCCTTTCCCCTTGCCTGTACTTCCAGCGAAGATTTGAAGACACACTCAGTGGAAACTGATCGAGCCCCAGCCCTCCCTGACCCAGAGTAGGCCACCAAAGTTCCCTCACTCCATGTGGCACACGGGCTCACGGGATTTTCTCTGCCTGCGATCGTCCGCGTCGACACCTGCTGCCCGGGTGCAATCGTGAGTCCCCTCGGTCTCTCCGCAGCGTCTCGCCGTAGATGATGATTTACAGTCACTCTCACGTGAAGCCACGTGACGCCTGGTCTGAAGCAGAGAAGATCCGCTCAGCATGAGGTTGAATCCCAAGCCAGCATCTCTGTGGGCTCCAGGACAATCCTATGAAAACGACACCGTTGGTTCATTGTTCACCTCGGGGAGAAGAATTCCGTCTGAAAATGAGCATGACTTCACTGGCACCCACGTCCGTGGCACAGCCCTGTGCTGTGCTCCACAGACCTGCAGTCCATCGCCTCCCCTCGGAGTGGGCCTGCGGCTGCAGACAGCGTTATCCAAAGAAGACACACTGAGTAGATGAATGGAACAAACTGGAAACTCCATCACAGACCTCCTATTAAGAGGGGAAAACTTCAACATTTCTATAAAATCATGGACTATCTTTGTGACGTTTTAGGCAATGTTTTCTTGGATATACACCAAAACACTATTTCAGAAAAAAAGATAAATTTGACTTTAAACATTTAAAATTATTTTTTCAATTGTACTATTAAGAGAATGAAAAGATAAGCCACAGACCAAAATTAAATATTTGCAAGTCATATACTTGCATCCGGAATATTTGAAGAATCGTAAAACTCAAAACAAGAAAGCAGCTCGGTTTTAAGTGGGCAAAAGAGTTGAGCATACTCTTCACCAAGGCAACAATATTGATGAGAAATAAAGCACACAAAATAGTGTGTAACATCATTTGACATCAGGGAATCGCAAGCTAAAACCACAGTAAGATACCGCTGCGCCCCTATTAGAATGGCTACAAGAAAACGAGTAATGAAACCACCAGGCACGGTGGTTCACACCTGAAATCCCAGAGCTTTGGGTGGCCCACGAGGCAGGAGGATGCCTTCAGGCCTGGAGACAGAGACAAGTCTGGGCAACATAGCAAGACCCTGTCTCTTAAAAAAAAATAATTAAAAGAAGATGATCAATACCAAGTGTTGGTGAAGACATCGGAGAATTGGAAGTCTCATCCATTCCTCGTGGGGATGAAAGATGATGCCACTCTGGCAAAGCCGATATCATGTGACCCAGCACTCCCACTCCCAGGTTCTTACCCAAGAGCACGGAAAACAGTGTGTGTGCACACGTAGCAGGTGTTTTCTTTGCTAGAGCTTCCACAAGCAGGAACCACACATGGGGTGTTGGAACAAGAAATGTATTTTCTCACATATCTGGAGGCTGGAAGTCCCAGAGCACAGTGTCTGCAGGGTTGGTTTCTCCCAAGGCCTCTCTCCGTGCCTTGTAATCGGCCACCTATTCTCTGCGTCCTCCCACAGTCTTTTTTCTGTGTCTCTGTCATAATCTCCCCTTCATAAAAGGACACCAGTCACTCTGGGTTAGGGCTCACCCTAATAGCCTCATCTAATGTCAGTTACCTCTTTCAAGACCCTGTCTCCACATATAGTCACATTCTAGGTCACTGGGTGTCAGGATGTCAACCTGTGAATTTGGAGGAAGATACAGTTCAGCCCCTAATACAAGGATTGGGAGGAAGGGTGATATCCCACCACTGAGATCCTGTTCCATGTCCAGGCCACCTTGAAGCACCATTACTCAGAACTGACTAGTAATGAACTTGAATTTTGTTTGAGAATAAGTTGAATGTCAACAAGGTCTTTGTTCGTCCTATGAATTGTGCTTCACTTTTCCACAGGAAGCAGATGGTGCCCCAAGTCCATCTTCACTTGGGTAAGTTTGTAAGTTTAATGGGAATGTTTTATCTGTCTGAAAGTCAAAGGTGATGTGCATTTTCAGTCTTACAGACTCTGCATGATGACTGTCCCAAAAGGTTGGCGCAGTTCACCCTTCCTTCAACTCTGTCACTCTATCAGCATGAGATACTACCTTTAGTTTTATTCAAATAAAATGTAATATTTCCATGTGCATTTACTTACTACCTGTAAGATAACACTTATTTGTGTTTTGACTGTTTTACAGTTTTCTTGTGTGAATTTATTATTTGGATCATCAAACATAACAACTCTTTGCAGATTAGGAACCCTATGGGATCTTTCACAGTGTAGAGGTTGTGAACTTTTCTGAAGCCAAATTTGGTAACATTTCCTTTTGTCTTGCTTTAAAAGATTTCATTACTCTATATAAGGTTATACAAATATCCTCCAATACTCTTTACTTACATATATATATATATATTTTTTTTTTTTTTCTTTGAGATGGAGTCTTGCTCTGTCACCCAGGCTGGAGTGCAGTGGCATGATCTTGGCTCACTGAAGCCTCTGACTCCCAAGTTCAAGCCTGCCTCAGGCTCCCAAGTAGCTGGGATTGCAGGCACCCACCAGCACGCCCAGCTAATTTTTGTATTGTTAGTAGAGACAAGGTTTCACCATGTTGGCCAGGCTGGTCCTGAATTCTTGACTTCAAGTGATTCACGTGCCCCAGCCTCCGAAAGGACTGGGATTACAGGCATGAGCCACCACACCCAACTGGATGATTTGGTTTTTTTCTTGTGGTTTTCTTTGAGTTTATTTTAGATTCTAGATATTAGTCCTTTGTCAGATGTATAAATTGTGAATATTTTCTTCCTTTCCGTGGGTTCTGTTTACTCTGCTTATTGCTTCTTTTGCTGTGCAGAAGGTAGTTAGTTTAAAATAAAGATAAATTAAGATAAATTGCATCTGTTTATCTTTGTTCTTGTTGCATTTGCTTTTGGATTCTTAGTCATGAGCTCTTTGCCTAAGTCAATGCCTAGAAAAGTTTTTCTGATGGTATCTTGTAGATTTTTGTATGCTTTCAGGTCTCAGATTTAAGTCTTTGATTCATCCTCAGGTGATGTTTGTAAAAGGTGCGAGTTGGGGATCCAGCTTCATTCTTCCACATGTGGCTTGTGACTTATCCCAGCACAATGTATTGAATAGGATGTCCTTTCCCCACTTGATATTTTTTGTTTGTTGAAGATCAATTGGCAGTAAGTATTTGGCTTTATTTATGTGTTCTCTATTCTGTTCCATTGATCTACATGCCTATTTCTGTATTAGTACCCTGCTGTTTTGGTAACTCTAGTTTTGTAGTGTAGTTTGAATTCAGGTAATGTGATGCCTCTAGATTTGTTCTTTTTGATTAATCTTCCTTGGCTATCTGGGGTCTTTATTGGTTCTATATGAATTTTAGGATTGTTTTTTCTAATTCTGTGAACAATGATTGTATTTTGATGGGAATTGCATTGAATTTGTAGATCACTTTGGCAGTATGGTCATTTTCACAATAGTAATTCTGCCCATCCACGAGCCTGGGATGTGTTTCTATTTATTTGCGTTTTCTATGATCACTTTCAGCTGGCTTTTGTAGTTTCCTTGTAGAGATCTTTCACCTTTTAGGTTAGGTATATTCCTAAGTTGTTTTGTTTTGTTTTGTTTTGGATTTTTTCCAGCTGTTGCAAAAGGGGTTGACTTCTTCATTTCATTCTCACCTTGCTCATTGTTGGCACATAGCAATGTTAGTGATTTGTGTCCATTGATTTTGAATCCTGAAACTTTTCTGAATTCATTTGTCAGATTTAGGAGCTTTTTGGATGAGTCTTTAGTGTTTTCTGCATATATGACCATATCATCAGTGAACAGGGATAATTTTACTGCCTGTTTACCAATTTGGTTGCTTTTTCTTTCTCTTGTCTGATTGCTCTGGCTAGGCCTTCCAGTACTGTATCGAAAGGAAGTGGTGAAAGTGGGCATCCTTGTCTTATTCCAGTTCTGAGGGGCAATGTTTTCAACTTTGCCCCTTTCCGTATAATGTTGGCTATGGATTTGTCATAGAGGGTTTTTATTACCTTGAGGTATGTCCCTTCTGTGCTCATTTTGATGAGTTTCCTGTTTACAAATGGATGGCAGATTTTGTCAAATGCTTTTTCTACATCTGTTGAGATGATCTCTGATTTTTTGCTTTTAATTCTGTTTATGTGTGGTATCACATTTATTGACTTGCGTATGTTAAACCATTCCTGCATACCTGGTATGAATCCCACTTGATACTGGTGTATTATCTTTTTCATAGGCTGTTTGATTCTGTTAGCTAATATTTTGCTGAGGATTTTTGCGTCTATATTCATGAGGGATATTCACAGCTCTTTTTGCTGTGTCCTTTCCTGGTTTGGGTATTAAGGTGATACTGGCTTCCTAGAATGATTTGTGGAGGATTCCCTCTTTATCTTTTGTAATAATTACCCTAAGATTGGTACCAGTCCTTCTTTGGATACTGGATAGAATTCAGCTGTGAATACATCCTGGATATTTTAGTTGGCAATTTTTTTTTTATTACTGTTTCAATCTCACTCCTTGTTATTAATCTGTTAAGGGTTTCTAGTTCTTCCTGATTTGATCTGGCTGTGTTGTACATTTCCAGGAAGTTATCCATCTCCTTTAGATTTTCTAGTTTCTGTGCATAACGGTGTTCATATTGGCCTTAAATGATCTTTTGTATTCCGGTGGTGTCAGTTGTACTATCTCTTATTTCATTTCTGATTGAGCTTTGGATCTTTTCTCCTCTTTTCTTGGTTGATCTTGCTCATGGTCTATGAATTTTATTTGTCTTTTCAGAAAACCAGCTTTTTTATTTATCTTTTGTAGTTTTTTTGTTTGTGTGAATTTCATTTAGTTCTGCTCTGATGTTTGTTACTACTTTTCTTCTTCTGGGTTTGGGTTTGATTTGTTCTTGTTTATCTGGTTACTTCAGGTGTGACCTTCGATTGTCTGTTTGTTCTCTTTCAGTGTTTTTGATGACTGTGAACATTCCTTTTAGCATCACTTTTACTGTGTCCTAGAGGTTTTGATAAGTTGTGTCACGGTTATCATTCAGTTTGAAGAATTTTAAAATTCCCCGTTGATTTCATTGTCGACCCAAAGATCAATCAGAAACAATTATTTAATTTCAATGTATTTGTGTAATTTCATGGGTTCTTTTTGGAGTTAATTACCAATTTTATTCCACTGTGGTCTGAAAAGATACTTGATGTAATTTTGATTTTCTTAAATTCATTGAGACTTGTTTTGTGGCCTATCATATGATGTATCTTGGAGAATGTTCCATTTACGGATGAAAAGAATGTACATTCTGCAGTTGTTGGTAGAATGTTCTGTAAATATCTGTCAAATCCTTTTGTTCTAGGGTACAGTTTAAGTTCATTTTTTCTTTGTTGACTTTCTGTCTTGACCTGTCTAGTGCTATCAGTGGAGTATTGAGTCCAACACTACAATCGTGTTTTCATCTGTCTCATTTCTTACGTCCAGTAATAATTGTTTTATAAATTTGGGACATCCCTTGTTAGGTGCATATATGTTTAGGATTGTGATATTTTCCTTTTGGAGTGATTCTTTTGTCATTGTATAATGTTGCTCTTCGTCTTTCTTAGCTGTGTGGCTTTAAAGTCTGTTGAGTCTGGTATCAGAATAGTTCCTTCTGCCTGCCGTTGGTTTCCATGTGTATGGCATATCTTTTCCACCCCTTTACCTTAAGTTTATTTCAGTCCTTATACGTTAGGTGCATCCCTTGAAGACAGCAGATTCTTGGTTGATGGATTTTTCTCTATTCTTCCACTCTGTATTTTTTAGATGGTGCTTTTAGGCCATTTACATTCAATAGTAGCATTTGGATGTGAGGTACTGTTTTATTGATCATGCTACTAGTTGCCTGAATACCTTGGTTTTTTTCTTTGTGTTACTGTTTTCTCAGTTCTGTGAGATTTTACCTTAAGGAAGTTCTATTTTGGTGTATTTTGAGGTTTTGTTTTAAGATTTGGAACTCCTTTTAGCGCTTTCTTGTAGGACTTACTTCGTAGTGGCTAGTTCTCTCAGCATGTGTTTTTCTGAAACAGACAGTATCTCTACTTCATTTAGGAAACACAGTTTTGCTGAATACAAAATTATTGGCTGTTAATTATTTTGTTTGAAGAGGTTGGAGATAGGACCCCAATCCCTTCTAGTGTGTAGTGTTTCTGTTGAGAAATCTGCTAATATGAGAGGTTTTCCTATAGAGGTTGCCTGATGTTTTGCATCACAGCTCTTAACATTATTTCATTTGTCTTGACTTTAGATAACCAGATGACTATGTGCCTCAGTGATCATCTTTTTGCAATGAATTTCCCAGGCATTCTTAGAGCTTCTTGTCTTTGGATGTCTAGAACTCTAACAATGCTAGGGAAGGTTTCCTTGATTTTTCCCTCAAATAAGTTTTCCAAACTTGTAGATTTGTGTGCTTTGTCAGGAACACTATTTTTAAGTTTGGCTGTTTAACACAACCCGTACGTTGTTGGAGGCTTTGTTCTTTTTAAAAATTGTTTCTTTCCTGTTCGTCTGACTAGGTTATTTTAAAACCCTTGTTTTCGAGTTCTGAAATTCTTTCTTCTACTTGTTAGATCCTGCTGTTGTACGTTTCCAGTGCATTTTGTATTTCTCTTTGTGTGACTTTCATTCCAGAAGTTGTGACTGTGTTTTCTTTAGGATCTCTATTTCCGTGGAGCATTTTTCATTTTATCCTGTATTGATTTTTAAAATTCTTTGTGTTGGTTATCACCTTTCTTTGGTATCTCCTTGAGTAGCTTAATAATCAACCTTCTGAATTCTTTCCAGCAATTCTGATTTTCTTCTTGGTTTGGATCTATTGCTGGGGAGCTTGGGGAGCTAGTGCAGTCTTTTGAGGGTGGACTAGAACCCTGTTTCAACATATTACCAGGATCACTTGTCTGATTCCTTCTCATGTGTGTAGATTATTTCAGTGGGAAAATCTGGAACTCAAGGGCTACTGGTCAGATTCTTTAGTCCCATGTGTGGTTCCTGATTTGTGCACTCCCCTTTCCCCTAGAGATGGAGCTTCCTGCAACCCAGACAGCAGTGATTGCTATTGTTCTTCTGGGTCTTTCCACACAGCAGGGCTACCAGGCTGGTGCTGGGGAATGCACAGAGTCCTGTGATGTGATCCGTCCTCAGGTCTCCCAGCTGTGGATACCAGCACCTGCCCCGGTGGAGGTGACGGGACTGAAGTGGACTCTGTGGGGGTCCTCGACTGTCCATAGGTTTAATGTGCTGACTTTCTCAGAGGTTGGTTATTCTAGCAGTGAAGTTGTCATGTGGAGACACTCGGGACCTCTGGTTATCCAGGATGCTGCCGGAGGTGGAATAAGCTCTTGTTTTCTCCTTCCTAGTAGCAGGGTTATTCTGTCATGAGTTGCTGTTATGTTCTGAACTGGTTGGCCTCCAGCTGGGAGGTGGCACTTTCGAGAGAGCAGCAGAGTTGTCACCTGTCCTGTGGAATTTCTGTGGCCTATGGTGTCTTCTAAAGTTTCTGTGACTTTTTTTTGTTTTTTCTGGTATGCTGCCATTGTGGTTCCTGGGATGAAAGTCCGCAGCATGAGCCTCCAAATGCTGTTCTGTTTGTCCACGTGGGTGCTGCACATCAGCCTTGACTCCCATCTGCCATCACCCTTCAGAACCTGTCTTAGGCACTGGTGTAGGGCAGGTCTGACACGGTGGATGGAGGCACTGCTTTGCATTGTCCCAGTGGCAAAGAGTCATGGTCCTTTACACAACAAGCTCCTTACGTTTGCCACTGCGCATAACTCGGGAGAACTCTAACAATCTCCCGGGAGCTGCTGATCTCCACGTTTCTGAGACACATGGGCCCCACAGCAGTGGTGCTGACAGGACGCGCTGCAGCCTCCAGTGCCGCCCTGAGCACCCCCCTCACAAAGCTGAGATGAGTTTCTCTCCTCCTTCCTGTCCCACCAGAGCCAAGGTCAAGAGCTCTCTGCTGATTTGCAAGAGCCCATGTCACTTCTGCACTTCAGTAAACCCGGATGGGGACTCGTCGGCAAAGGTAAGTTGAGTGTTCTGCAGCAGGAGGATAACGACATGCCAAATACACAGCTCAGCACCACATGGAAAACCAATGCAAAATCCATTACATACCTCATATTAAGGGTGGGAAACTTTAACATTCCTGCAAAAATCGTAGAATATCTTCAGAGTCTTGTGTTAGGCAGACTTTTCTTTGATAGATACCAAAAGCACTATTTCACAAAAAAAGGATACATTTGACTTTAAGCATTTAAAATTATTTCTTCAATTGTCACCAGTAAAGGAATGAAAACATAAGCCACAGACTGAAATAAAATATGTGCAGGTCATACACTTTTGTACAGAATATTTAAAGAACCATGAAAACTCAGGAATACACAACAGCTCAGTTTTTAAACAGTGAAAGATTTGAACACACTCTTCACCAAGGCAAACATATCCATGAGAAATAAAGCACACAAAATGGTTATCAACACCATTTGCCACTAGGGAACCACCAGCTAAAACCACACTAAGATACCACTGCACCCCATTAGAATAGCTGCAAGAAAACAGATTAATGATACCATCCAGGCACAAGGCTTCACACCTAAAATCCCAGAGCTTTGGGTGGCCCACGAGTCAGGAGGATCCCTTGAGGCCAGGAGTTTGAGACCAGTCTGGGCAACATAGCAAGACCCTGCCTCTAAAAAATATAGTTTTAAAAAGATGATCAATACCAAGTGTTGGTGAAGACAACTGGAGAACTGGAAGTCTCATCCATTGCTCATGGGGGTGAAAGATGATGCCACATCGGCAAGCACTCTGGCAAAGCTTCAGATGCTGAGCATATACTTATCATATGACCCAGCACTCCCACTCCCAGGTTCTTACCCAGGAGTGTGGAAAACAACATGTATGCACATGTAGCAGGTGTTTTTCCTTGCTAGATATTCCACAGGGAGGAACCACACATGGGGTGTTGGAACAAGAAACGTATTTTCTCACATATCTGGAGGCTGGAAGTCCCAGAGCACAGTGTCTGCAGGGTTGGTTTCTCCCAAGGCCTCTCTCCTTGCCTTGTAGACGGCCACCTGTTCTCTGTGTCCTCCCACAGTCTTTTCTCTGTTTGTGTCTCTGTCATAATCTTCCCTTCATAAAAGGACACCAGTCTCTCTGGATTAGGGCTCATCCTAATAGCCTCATCTAACGTCAGTTACCTCTTTCAAGACCCTATTTCCACATACAGTCACATTCTAGGTCACTGGGAGTCAGGATGTCAACTTATGAATTTGGAGGAGGATAGCGTTCAGCCTCCCCTCACCCCCCAGCCATAATACAAGGATTGGGAGGAAGGGTGCTGTCCCACCAGTGAGATCCTATTCCATGATCCAGGCATCCTTGAAGTACCATTACTCAGAACTGACTAGTAATGAACTTGAATTCTAAGAGTAAGCTTAACCTCAACAACGTATTTGTTCATCCTATGCATTTTGCTTCACTTCCCCACAGGAAGCAGATGGTGTCTCGAGTCTGTCTTCACTTGGGTGAGTTTGTAAGTTTAATTGGATTATTTTATACATCGGTAACATAGCTATACACTTGCCTTATCTCAAATTACTTAGGAAAATATGTCATCTGTTTAATGTCTTCAAATAAACTGATGACACAGTAGAAAATCGAAATGTTTCACTTAACATTTATAGCCATTCATGTAGCTTATTGCACTTATCTTACTTGAAAAAATTATAGAATCCTTCATAGCTAACATTTGAACTCATGACCAAAAATAAGGCCAAGCATGGTTATTTTCTCAGTCTATCTTTAAACAAACATGTAATGGCTGAGTCTGTATATTTTTAAAATGTTTCTAATAGTGTTTCGTTGAGAGACAGGTCTTGCCATTTCACCCCTAAGCATGTCCACTGATGACAGCTCTGACCCAACACTGCACAAATCCAGCCCAACTGCACACCACTTTGTCACCCTCCAAACTACAAAAGCTGAAAGACAACCATTATAAAGGTCATGACCCAGTTTTAAGCACACATTTTAACCACTAACCTGTTTCCATGAGGAAATGAAACTGTGTACAGCCAGGACAAGGACAAATTCTTCCTAGAGAACCTCAAGTCAGAATACACTTCTCACAGAACATAGAGTAACAGCAAATCTAGTCATACATGATGGTGAGTAATTTATTAATCTTTGTTTTCTGTTCCATTTTCCTCTGCATATAATGAACACAGATTAACTTTGTATTTTAAAAGCTACTTTAGACAACATTTCCTAGGGTTTCAGGGTTTCGATATTGCACTCTTACCTTCTAACCTGAGGAAGTTTTCATCTGCAGCCATATACTACAATTTAGAATGAAATGATATTGAAAAAGTCATTGATTGAAACCATCCCAGGTGTGCACGCCCACCCCACACACATATACACACATTCACACACACATTCCTACACAGACACGCACACTCACAAACATACACACTCACACACATGCACTCACACACACACACACAGTGGCACAGCATCCTTCCTGCCCTCACATCACGTCCTGATCCTGATCCTGACCCTACCAGCTGTACTCCACCTTTACTGCAGGGATTCTCAGCTGGCCCCACAGGGGAAGCGCCCACCTCAGCCTGCACAGAACAGCCCCGTCCTCTACTCTGGGCACCCAGCAGGTACAGCTGTCCTGGCCCAGGACCTCTGGGGTCTCTGCCACCATTCCAGTAGGTCATGCTGCTGAGGGGGGCCAGATGGCCAAACTAGGGAGGGCCCAGTGGACATAAGCCCAAAGACAGGGACAGCATCCAGGGAGGGTGTGTAAGGGAGGCTACTCATGCTGGGAAGAAGGAGCACCCACACCTCATGGCTCGGAGCTCCTCTAGAGGCACCTGGGATCCCAGGCTACTGAGGTCACCGCATGGCTCCCGGGTCTCCCCCTCACAGATCAGTGCACCCAGCTGGACTCATCCTCCCAACTCAACTGCCCTGGCTGTGGAACAGCATGTACATGGGGAAGATTTAATCCCAATTCGTTCTTACAGCTGTTCACTGCACCGCACGCTCATCGCTCCAGTGTGTTGCGCAGTAGTAGCAGTTCTTTGAGGAAGCTCCACGCTATTTCCACAGTGGTAGTAGCAGTTCTGTTGAGGAAGCCCACGCCTATTTCCACAGTGGTAGTACACAGCAGTTCTTTGAAGAAGCTCCGCGCTATTCTATACCACAGTGGTGTAGCAGTTTTCTGAGGAGCTCCACGCTATTTTCCACCAGTGGTAGTAACAGTTCTTTGAGGAAGCTCCATCGCTATTTCCACGCTATTTCCACAGTGGTAGTAGCAGTTCTTTGAGGAAGCTCCACGCTATTTCCACAGTGGTAGTACTGGTTTCCCTTCCCACCAACAGTGTCAGAGTGTCCCATTTTCACCACATCCATGCCAACATCTGTTATTCTTTGATTTTTTGCATTATGAACATTCTTGTAGGAGTAAGATGGTATTGCATTGAGGTTTTATTTGCATTTCTCTGATAATCAGTGATGTCGAGCATTTTTTCATATGTTTGTTGGCCATTTGTGTATCTTCTTTTTTTTTTTTTTTTTTTTGAGATGGAGTCTTGCTGCATCACCAGAGTGCAGTGGCCGGATCTCGGCTCACTTCAAGCTCTGCCTCCTGGGTTCTCCTGCCTCAGCCTCCCGAGTAGCTGGGACTACAGGCGCCCACCACCGCACCCGGCTAGTTTTTTTTTTTTTATTTTTTAATAGAGACGGGGTTTCACCAGGTTAGCCAGGATGGTCTCGATCTCCTGACCTCATGATCCGCCCGTCTCAGCCTCCCAAAGTGCTGGGATTACAGGCTTGAGCCACCGTGCCTGGCCCGTTTGTATGTCTTCTTTAGAGAATTGTCTATTTGTGTCCTTTGCCCACTTTTCTATGGGATTTTTTTTTTTTTTTTTAAATAGAGTCTCACTCTGTTGCGCAGGCTGAAGTGCTGTGGTGTGATCATGATACACTGAAGCCTCCGCCTCTTGAGTTCAAGTGATTCTCCTGCCTCAGCCTCCTGAGTAGCTGGGATAACCGGCGCCCACCACCACATCTATTTTGTATTTTTAGTAGAGACTGAATTTCACCATGTTGGCCAGGCTGGCCTCGAACTATTAATCCCAAGTGATCCACCTATCTCAGCCTCCCAGAGGACCAGGATTACAAGAGTGGCCACCACACCCTACTGATGATTTTTTTTTTTTTTTTTTTTTTCGGATTTGTTTCAGTTCCTTTTTATATTCTGTATATTAGTCCTTTGTTGGATATATCGATTGTTAGTATTTTCTCCAATTCCATGAGTTATCTGCTTACTCTGCTGATTATTTCTTTTGCTGTGCACAAGTTTTTTAGTTTAATGAAATCCCATCAATTCATCTTTGTTTTTGTCGCATTTGGTTTTGGATTCTTGGTCATGAACTCTTTGCCTAAGCCAATGTCTAGAAGAGTTTTGTGATGTTCTCTTGTTGATATTTTTATGGTTTTAGGTCTTAGATTTCAGTCTTTGATCCATCTTGAGTTGATTTTTGTATTAGGAAAGAGTTGAGGATCCAGCTTCATTCTTCTGCATGTGGCTTGCAAATTATCCCAGCACCATTTGTTGAATAGAGTGTCCTTTGCCCACTTCATGTTTTTGTTTGCTTTGTCGAAGCTCAGTTGGCTGTAAGTATTTGGCTTTAGTTCTGGGTTTTCTATTCCGTCCAATTCGTCTACATTCCTATTTTTATATCAGTACCATGCTTTTTTGGTAACTGTAGCCTTGTAGTATAGTTCAGAATCGGGTAATGTGATGCCTCCAGATTTGTTCTTTTTCATTAGTCTTATTTGGCTATGTGTGGTCTTTATTCATTCCATAAGAATTTTATGTGGTTTTTTGTTTTTGTTTTTGTTTTAGTTCTGTGAAGAATGATGATGATATTTTGATGGAAATTGCATTGAATTTGTAGATTGCTTTTGGCACTATAGTCATTTTCACAATACTGATTCTACCCAGCCATGAGCATGGGATGTGTTTCTATTTATTGGTGTTGTCTATGATTTCTTTCAGCAGTGTTTTGTAGTTTTTTTTTCGTAGAGATTGTTCACCTCTTGCATTAGGTGTATTCCTAAGTTTTATTTTTCTTTCTTTCTTTATTTTGCACCTGTGGCAAAAGGGGTTGACTTTTCCATTTGATTCTCAGTTTGGTCATTGTTGGCACATAGCAGTGTTACTGATTTGTGTGAATTGATTTTGTATCCTGAAATTTGACTGAATTCATTTATGAGATCTAGGAGCTTTTGGATGAGTCTTCAGGGTTTTCTAGGTATGTGATCATATCGTCAGAGAACAGTGACAGTTTGACTTCCTGTTTACCACTTTGGATGCTCTTTATTTCTTTCTCATTTAAAAAAAAATGTTTTTTTCTTTTTGAGATGGAGTTTCACTCTTGTTGTGAAAGATGGAGTGCAATGGCATGATACTGGCTCACTGCAACCTCCGCCTCCTGGGTTCAAGTGATTCTCCTGCCTCAGCCACTCGATTAGCTGGGATTACAGGCACCTGCCACCACGCTTGGCCAACTTTTGTATTTTTGGTAGAGGCAGGGTTCACCGTGTTGGCCAGGCCGGTCTCAAACTCCAGACGTATTTCTTTCTCTTCTCTGATTACTCTGGCTAGGACTTCCAGTAATACTGTGTTGAATAGAAGTGGTGAAAGTGGGCATCCTTGTCTTGTTCCAGTTCTCAGGGGTAGTGCCTTCAGCTTTTCCTCATTCAGGATAATGTTGGCTGTAGGTTTGTCATAGAGGGCTTTTATTACCTTGAGGTATGCCCCTTCTGCGCTGATTTTGCTGAGTGTTTTAATTATAAAAGCATTCTAGATTTTGTCAGATCGTTTTCCTGCATCTGTTGAAATCATCTCAGATTTTTAAAAATTCTATTTATGTAAGTGTCACATTTATTGACTTCCGTATGTTAAACCATTCCTGCATCCCTGGTATGAGACTTGCTGGACCATGGTGTATTATCTTTTTGTTACGCTGTTTGATTCGGCTAGCTAGTATTTTATTGAGGACTTTTGCATCCATATTCATGGGGGGATATCGGTCTGTAGTTTTCTGTTTTTGTTATGTCCTTTCCTGGTTTTGGTATTAGGGTGCTACTGGCTTCATGAAATGATTTACAGAAGAATCCCTCTTTATCTTTTGGAATCGTTTCCATAAGATTGGCAGCAGTTCTTCTTTGAATGTCTGATATTGTTTCATTCGCAATTTTTTAATTACTGTTTCAATCTCACTACTTGCTATTGATCTGCTAAGAATTTCTATTTCTTCCTGGTCTAGTCTAGGACAGTTGTATATTTCCAGGATTTTATCCATCTCCACTAGATCTTCTAGTTTGTGTGCAAAAAGGTGTTCATAGTAGCCTTAAATGATCTTTTGTATTTCTGTGGTATCAGTTGTAATATGTCCCATTTCATTTCTAATTGAGCTTATTTGGATCTTCTCTCTTCTTTCCTTGGTGAGTTTTGCTAATAGTCTATCAATTTTGTTTATCTTTTCAATGAACCGACTTTTTGTTTCATTTATCTTTTGGGGCTTTTTTTGATTGTTAGTTTGTTTCAATTTCATTTAGTTCTGCTTTGATCTTGGTTATTTCTTTTCTTCTGCTGGGTTTGGGTTTTGTTCTTGTTTCTCTGTTTACTTCAGGTGTGACCTTTAGATTGTCTGTCTGTGCTCTTTCCGACTTTTTGATGGAAGCATTTAATGCTATGAATGTTCATCTTAGCATCGCTTTTGCTGTGTCCTAGAGGTGTTTTTGTTTGTGTTTTTGTTTGTTTGTTTGAGACAGAGTCTTGCTGTGTTGCCCAGGCTGGAGAGCCATGGTGCAGTCTCGGCTCACTGCCACCTCTGCCTCACAGGTTCAAGCAGTTCTCCTGCCTCAGCCTCCCGAGTAGCTGGGATTACAGGTGTGCGCCACCACACCCAGCTAATTTTTGTATTTGTAGTAGAGGTGGGGTTTCATCATGTTGGCCAGGCTGATGTCAAACTACCAAGTGATCCTCAGGTGATCTGCTCACCTGGCCTCCCAAAGTGCTGGTATTGCAGGCATGAGCCACCGCACCCAGCCCTAGAGGTTTGGATATGTTGTGTCACTATTATTGTTCAATTGAAAGAATTTTTTAATTTTCCTCTTGATTTTATTATTGACCCAAAGATCATTCAGGAGCAATTATTTAATTTCCATGTATTTGTGTGGTTTTGAGGGTTTCTTTGGGAGGTCATTTCCCACCTTATTCCACTGTGGTCTGGAAAAATACTTGAGATAATTTTTATTTTCTCAGATTCATGGAGACTTGTTTTGTGATCTGTCATATGATCTATATTGGAGAATGTTCCATGTACTGATGAAAAGAGTGTACATTCTGCACTTGTTGGGCAGAATTTTCTGTAAATATCTGTCAAGTTCATTTGTTCTAGGGTATAGTTTAAGTCCATTGTTTCTTTGTTGACTTTCTGTGTTGATGAGCTGTCTAGTGCTGTCCATAGAGTATTAAGTCCCCTACTATTACTGTGTTGTCATGTAATTTCTCATGTCTAGTAATAATTGTTTTATAAATTTGGGACATCACATGTTAGGTGCATATATATTTAGGATTGTGATATTTTCCTTTTGGAGGGATCCTTTTATGATGATATAATGTCCCTCTTTGTCTTAGCTGTTGTTGCTTTAAAGTCAGTTTTGTCTGACATACGAATAGTTACTGCTGCTTGCTTTTGGTTTCTATTTGCATGAAATATCTGATTCTACCCCTTTACCTCAAGTTTATGTGAGTCCTTATGTATTAGGTGAGTCTCTTGAAAACAGCAGATTCTTGGTTGGTATATTCTTCCCCATTCTGCTATTCTGTATCTTTTAAGTGGAGCATTTAGACCATTTATATTCAATGTTACTATTGAAATGTGAGGTACTGTTTTATTCATCATGGTAGTTGTGGTCTTTTTCTTTGTTCTATTGTTTTATAGGCCCTGTGAGATTTATGGTTTAAGGGGTTTCTATTTTGGTGTATTTTAGTTTTAAGATTTAGCACTCCTTTTAGCATTTCTTGTAGTACTGGCTTGGTAGTGGGTAATTCTCTCAGCATTTGTTTGTCTGAGAATGACTTTATCTCTACTTCATTTAGGAAACTTAAGTTTTGCTGAATACAAAATTATTAGCTGTTAATTATTTTGTTTTAAGAGGCTAGAGATAGGACCCAAATGCCTTGTAGTCTATAGATTTTCTGCTGAGAAATCTGCTGCTAATATGACAGGTTTTCCTTTTTTTTTTTTTTTTTTTTTTGAGACGGAGTCTTGCTCTGTCGCCCAGGCTGGAGTGCAGTGGCCGGATCTCAGCTCACTGCAAGCTCCGCCTCCCGGGTTTACACCATTCTCCTGCCTCAGCCTCCCGAGTAGCTGGGACCACAGGCGCCACCACCTCGCCCGGCTAGTTTTTTGTATTTTTTTAGTGGAGACGGGGTTTCACCGTGTTAGCCAGGATGGTCTCGATCTCCTGACCTCGTGATCCACCCGTCTCGGCCTCCCAAAGTGCTGGGATTACAGGCTTGAGCCACCGCGCCCGGCCAGGTTTTCCTTTATAGGTTATTTGATGTTTTGCCTCACAGCTCTTCCGTTTGTTTCATATGTCTTGACATTAGATAACCTGATTACCATGTGCCTGGGTGATCTTTTTGCAGTGATTTCCCAGGTGTTCTTTGAGCTTCTTGTCTTTGGATGTCTAGAACTCTAGCAAGGTCAGGGAAGGTTTCCTTGATTATTCTGTCAAATAAGTTTTCCAAACTTGTAGATTTGTCTTCTTCCTCAGGAACACTAATTATTCTTAGGTTTGGACATTTAATCTAATCACAACTTTCTTGAAGGCTTTGTTCTTAAAATTCTTTTTTTCCTCTTTCTATGATTGGGCTAATTACAAAGCCGTTTGTGAGCTCTGAAGTCTAGTTGTTCGATTCTACTGTTGAAACTTTCCAGTACATTTTGTATTTGTCTTAGTGTGCCTTTCATTTCCAGACATTGTGTTTGTTTTTTCTTTGTGATCTCTATTTCTCTGGAGTATTTTTTCATCTATAACCTGTACTGATTTTTAAATTTCTTTAAGTTGGTTTTCACCTTTCTCTGGTATCTCCTTGAGTAGCTTAATAATCAACCTTCTGAATTCTTTATCCAGCAATTCGGAGATTTTCTTCTTGGTTTGGATCCCTTTCTGCAGTGCTACTGTGGTGTTTTGAGGGAAGTCTAGAACCTTGTGTTTTCTTGTTACCAGAATTAATTTTCTGATTCCTTGTCATTAGTGTAGATTATTTCCGTGGGAAAATCTGGAACTCAAGGTTTGCTGATCAGATTCTTTGGCCGCGTGGATTGGTCCCTTGATTTGTGCACTGTCCCATCCCCTAGAGATGCAGCTTCTAGAAATCAGACAGCAGTGATTGCTATTGTTCTTCTGGGTCTCTCCCCCGAGCAGGGCTACCAGGCTGGTGCTGGGGAATGTCTGCAGAGGCCTGTGATGTGATCCGTCCTCAGATCTCCCAGCTGTGGATGCCAGCACCTACCCCGGTGGAGGCGAAAGGGGCCTAAAGTGGACTCTGTGGGGGTCCTCGGCTGTCGACAGGTTTACTTTGCTGACTTTCTCAGAGGCTGGTTATTCTAGCAGTGAAGTTATCACATGGACAGACTCAGGACCTCTGGTTATCCAGGATGCTGCAGGAGGTGGAATTAGCTCTTGTTTTCTCCTTCCAAGGAGCAGGGTTGTTCTGTCTTGAGTTGCTGTCATGTCCCGAGCTGGTTGGCCTCCAGCCGGGAGGTGGCACTTTCGAGAGAGCAGCAAAACTGTCACCTGTCCTGTGGAATCGCAGCAGCCTGCGGCTTCTTTTAAGGCTCTCTGATTTGTTGTTATTTTTCTGGTACAGTCCTGTGGTGGTTCCTGGGTCAAAAGTCCGCAGCGTGAATCTCCATATGCTGTTCTCTGTCCTGGTGGGAGCTGCACATCAGCGCTGTCTCCTATCTGCCATCAGCCTGCACGCTTTCACTTGCTTCCCAAAACGCTTGTGTTGTGTGGTGGAGATCAGAAGGGTAGTTCACACCACTGCAGCAAAGATGCAGTCCTGAATATTGAAACTTCCTGGTTTCCATCCTAAATGCCTTGGCTGAGCCGCCATCTACTTGTTTCAGTGCCAGGCGCCACAGGCTTGGAGCTTCTTAGGCTCTGAGAGGAGGCGCAGTGGAAAGTGAGGTCGTCGTGAGGTCGCTCCAGTGTCGCTTTGCACTGTTGCCGCCTGGCTACCTTGCCGTCTCTGGCATCATGGAGAGTGCGGGCAGGGCACCCCTGGCCCTCTTCCTTCTCCTCCTGCCCCAGGGGGAGCGGCAGAGAGCAGAGGGGCTGGAAAGGGTGAATATATTATATTTCTGTTTACTTCCTTTACATTTTGATTTTTCAGGCCAGTTGGAATTTATTGTTGTATTCAAGGAGATAAGAGATAAGGTTATTTTATCCCAACGAAGTAACTGAAGTGACAGTGTGCTAGCAGGCCTCACTCTCAGCGCCTCCTCCGCCTCGGTGTCCACTCTGGTGGTGCTTCAGGAGCCCTTCAGCCGGCCACTGCACCGTGGGGGTCCCTCTTTGGGCTGGCTGAGGCCGGAACCTCCTCCCTCTGCTTGTGGGGAGGTGTGGAGGGAGAAGAGCCTGCCGGAACCAGGGCTGCCCTGGCAGGCCTGTGTGAGTTCCCGCCGCGCGGGCTTGGCAGGCCCCACACATAGAGCGGCCGGCTGGCCCAGGGCAGTGAGGGGCTTAGCACCTGGGCAAGCAGTTGCGGAGGTTGCGCCGGGTCCCCCGGAATTGCCGGCCTGCCTGCGCTGCACTCAAATTCTCACCGGGTTTAGCTGCCTCCCGTGGGGGCAGGGCTCAGGACCTGCAGCCCGCCATGTTTGAGTTCCCCCACCTGCGGTGGGTTCCAGCGCAGCCTGAGCCTCCCCTGGCGCCGCCCCCTACTCCGTGGCGCACAATCCCATGGACAGCCCAAGGGCTGAGGAGTGCAGGCGGGGCTCGCGACTGGCGGGGAGCTCTGCCTGCAGCCCTAGTGCGGGATCCACTGAGTGAAGCCAACTGAGCTCCTCAACCAGATGGGGACTTGGAGAACTTTTATATCTAGCCTGAGGATTGTATGTGCACCAATCAGCAATCTATGTCTAGCTCAGGGATCGTAAATACACCAATCAGCACTCTGTGTCTAGCTCAAGGTTTGTAAATACACCAATTGGTACACTGATTCTAATTCTGTATCTAGCTAACTAGCACTCTGTGAGTCTGTGTCTAGCTCAAGGATTGTAAACACACCAGGCAGCAGTCTGTCAAAAGGGACCTATCAGCTCTCTGTAAAATAGACCAATCAGCTCTCTGTCAGATGGACAAATCAGCAGATGTGGGTGGGGCCAGATAAGGGAATAAAAGCAGGCTGCCCGAGCCAGCTAGTGGCAACCTGCTCCCTTGCCTTCCACACTGGGGAAGCTTTGTTCTTTCACTCTTTGAGATAAATCTAGCTGCTGCTCATTCTTTGGGTCCGAGCTGACTTTATGAGCCGTTAACACTCACCGGGAAGGTCTACAGCTTCACTTCTGAAGCCAATGAGACCACGAACCCAGGGGGAAGAACCAGCAACTCCAGATGCGCTGCCTTTAAGAGCTGTAACACTCACCGCGAAGGTCTGCAGCTTGACTCCTGACAGTGAGACCATGAACCCACCAGAAGGAAGAAGCTCCAGAAACATCTGAGCGTCTGAAGGAACAAATTCCGGACACACCATCTTTAAGAACTGTAACACTCACCACAAGGGTTCGCAGCTTCATTCTTGAAGTCAGTGAGGCCAAGAACCCAGCAATTCCGGATGCATAACTGTTGGTTTTCTCCTTAAGTATTAAATATTGCGCCTTTCCCCCTCAAATTGAGAGGCCCCTTTCATGGTTCACTGTGATTACCTAAACACAGGCACAGGTCTGTGTCTGGATGCTCGTCTCTGTCTCATGGGTCTGTGTCCTGGAGCTGCATCATCTGTTTAAATTATGGAACCTTATTTAGCTACTATATTTTAATATCATGCAGGCAAATAAGCCTCTAGAGATATTACCATTTTTCGTTTACTTTCAACAATTCTTACACATATATTTTTCCATATGAGCTTTCAAAAGACTGTCCAGTTCGTAGACACATGGAATTCAAGTTGCAGTTACATTAGTTATACACTCTCCATAGGGAGGGGCCCACATCACCAGCACCCACAGAGAAGCACCAAAGGTCCCAGAAGCTAGACTCTCCACCATGGCTTTGAAGTGACGTGCAGCCCCCCATCCCCAGGTGTGCACCAGCCCCAGCCCTGACAGGCACCAGCAGGGGCTCGGCCCAAACCTTCCTGGGCAGAAGAGACAGGGCCTGTGTCCCTGGAAAAGTCACCATCCCTTACTCCACAGTCAGAGGACGAAGGGCTTCCCTGGATCTGGACAAGGCCCTGTTGGTAATTATTACAACTGCAGAGAATTCATGCAGACTTTTGCTTAGTTCAGCAGTCGAGGTGTGTGGCTTACTGGGAAAAGTTCATTCTCTTTGAAATGACCCATTAAGTCTTCTGTGAAATTGCTTTTCTTACAGGAGTGATTGGCAAAACTACTGTGTCGATCTAAAGCACTTGAACTTCACTTTGAACTATCGCCTAACTGTGGTCTTTTAAGTAAAATATAAAAATGCTTTATGATGCATTTTGGGCAAGATTAATAGAAACATAACTATAACCAGAATAGCAACCTTTCTCTCTGAAACCAAAATGAAAAACTAAAATTGTGTAACGATTGCCAAATCAACATATATACATTGTAGAAAATGTGGGAATGGCAGATTCCCAGGTAAAAATGAAAGTCACCTGACCCACCTGAAGCCCCTGTGACATGCATGATGTGGTGTTTTATAAAATTACAGTCACCTTGTAGCTGAGTGTAGCCCAGCTGCAGTGACTGAGGGCACAACCTGTCTAGGACAGGGCTCGCACACTGCGGGGAGGCACTGACTGAGGACACAACCTGTCTAAGGCACTGGTCTAGGGCGGGGCTCTCGCATTGCAGGAGGCACTGCTTTACAGAATCCAAGTGGGAAGTGGTCCTTTATACCAGAAACTCCTTGTTTCCCACTGTGCAGTAACCCGGGAGCACTCACACAACCTCCCAGGAGCTGCTAGTCTCCAGGTTCTGAGACATGTGGGCCCCAGCAGTGGTGCTTACAGGACACTCTGTGGCCTCCAGTGCAGGCTGAGATGTGTTTCTCTCCTTTTGCTTGCCCCACCAGAGTCAAGGGCCAGGGACTCCCTGCAGACTTTACTGGCACCCTGTCTGTTCTCCAGTGCTGTTCACCCGGAAAGGGGGTTCGATGGCACAGGTAAGTTTACGGTCACCAGTGCTGCACAAACCGAGGACAGGGCCGTGTGCAGAATGTGTGTCTGAGGTCCTCCAAAGCTGAGGCTTAAGGCAGTATTCAGAATGGAAGCACCTCTGTGCTCCAAGCGTGCTGTTCACATGGACATGATGGTGGGTGAAGCACAGAAAGAGAGATGGAGTGAGAGACAGGAACGCTTCCAGCTGTGGGTGAGAGACACAGACGGATTACCAAAGCCGGGAGTCCCCAGCACTGGGAGCGCCACCATCAGGCTGCGGTGATGGGCAGATGCACAGCAGTCTCTGAAGTGCCCGAACACGCAGCGAGGGACAGCCTGCTGTGATAAAGGATGGAGGAAATTGTTAAAGCCATGCAGAATCCATTGTGCTGTGCTTTTAAAATAAAATGCTGAGGAAGGATGTGTGTAGGAGACAGATGGGAATAGAGATGTGTGTGTGGTCACATGTGCAGGTATGTGGGGGTGTGTGGTTATGTTGGTGTGGTTTTGTGTGTGGCGTGTGGTCACGTGTATATGTGTGTGAATAGTGTGTGTTTGTTCATGGACTTCGTGTCTGTCCTTCACAGGAAAAGACCAGCACAGCTGCTGGCTTTAGGGCCACGTATTTCTGTTCCTGCTCTGGTGTCAGCTTCCAGTGGTTTTATCTGCGTCACTATTTATTTTTAGAGATGGGATCTTACTCTGTCACCCAGGATGGATTGCAGTGGTGGGATCAGGGCTCACTGCAGCCTCCACCTCCCGGACTGAAGTGTTTTTTCTACCTCAGCCTCCCGAGTAGCTGAAACTGCAGGAGTGTGCCACCACACCCAGCCAATTTATTTTTTATGTCTTAAGAGATAAGACATGTCTGTTGCCTGGGTTATTTTGGAATTTCTGGTCTCAAGGAAGCCTCTCGTCTCAGCCTCCCATAGCAGGGAGATTACAGACATGAGCCACTGTGCTAGGCTGTGGGGAAATCCTTTTTAGCAGGCTTTGTGAGGCGGCCAACTTTGGGAGGTTACAGGTGACTTCCCCTTCTCTGTGTGGGCGGGAACACCTCACCACACTTCCCCAGGACTTCAGGGAACAGGCTTCTGAGACTTGAAATGAAAAGGGATCAGCCCAGCCTGGAGGAACAGTGACACTGGCATCCAAGCCCTGTGCTTTGCCTGCACTTCCAGCGAAATTTGGAGATACACTCAGTGGAAACCGATCGAGCCCCCAGCCCTCCCCCACCCAGACTCAGCCACCAAAGTTCCCTCACTCCATGTGGCACACGGGCTCATGGGATTTTCTCTGCCTGCGATCGTCCGCGTCGACACCTGCTGCCCGGGTGCAATCGTGTTCCCTCGGTCTCTCTGCAGCGTCTCGCTGTAGATGATGATTTACAGTCACTCTCGCGTGAAGTCACGTGACTCTTGGTCTGAAGCAGAGAAGATCCGCTCAGCATGAGGTTGAATCCCAAGCCAGCATCTCCGTGGGCTATAGGACTATCCTATGAAAGCGACTCTGTTGGTTCATTGTTCACACCGAGGAGGAGAATTCCGTCCGTAAATGAGCGTGACTTCACTGGCACCCGCGTCCGTGGCACAGCCCTGTGCTGAGCTCCACGGACCTGCAGTCCATCGCCTCCCCTCGGGGTGGGCCTGCAGCTGCAGACAGCGTTATCCAAAGAAGACATCCTGAGTAGATGAATGGAACAAACTGGAAACTCCAGAAACAAGCCCTTCTTTACATTTCTGGTGTTTGGCTTAAATGGAAGGTGCCAAGACAAGGCAATGGGGAGAAATGGAAGCGTTTTTAATGAATGTGCTGCAGCAGCTTGGTAACCACATGCCAAACACACACACACAGCTCAGTACCACATAGAAAGCAATGCAGAATCCATCACAGACCTCATATTTAGAGAGAAAACTTTAACATTCCTAAAAAAATCATAGAATATCTTTGTGAAGTTTTAGGCAAACTTTGATTTATACCAAAACAATTTTCAAAAAAATGATACATTTCACTTTAAACATTTAAAATTATTCTTTCAATTGTCACCATTAAGAGAATGAAAATATAAGCCACAGACGGAAATAAAATATTTGCAAGTCATATACTTGTATTGGGAATATTTGAAGAATCGTGAAAACTCAACAATAAGAAAACAGCTCAGTTTTTAAATGAGCAAGTGAGTTGAACATGCTCTTCACCAAGGCAAGCATATCCGTGAGAGATAAAGCACACAAAATAGTGTTCAACATCATTTGACATCAGGGAACCACAAAAGAAAACCACAAAAGGCCGGGCATGGTGGCTCAAGCCTGTCATCCCAGCACTTTGGGAGGCCGAGACGGGCGGATCACGAGGTCAGGAGATCGAGACCATCCTGGCTAACATGGTGAAACCACGTCTCTACTAAAGAATACAAAAAACTAGCCGGGCGCGGTGGCGGGTGCTTGTAGTCCCAGCTACTCGGGAGGCTGAGGCAGGAGAATGGCGGGAACCCGGGAGGCGGAGCTTGCAGTGAGCTGAGATCCGGTCACTGCACTCCAGCCTGGGCGACAGAGCCAGACTCCGTCTCAAAAAAAAAAAAAAAAAAAGAAAAGAAAACCACAGAAGATACCGCTGCGCCCCTATTAGAATGGCTACAAAGGCGAGTAACAATACCACCAGGCACGGTGGTTCACACCTGAAATCCCAGAGCTTTGGGTGGCCCACGAGGCAGGAGGATGCCTTCAGGCCTGGAGATAAGAGATGAGTCTGGGCAACATAGCAAGACCCTGCCTCTTAAAAAAATAGTAATTAAAAAGAAGGTGATGCCTACCAAGTGTTGGTGAAGACACTGGAGAACTGGAAGTCTCACCCATTCCTCGTGGGGATGAAAGATGGTACCACATCGGCAAGCACTCTGGCAAAGCCTCAGATGCGGAGCATATATTATCATGTGACCCAGCACTCCCACTCCCAGGTTCTTACCCAAGAGCATGGAAAACAGCATGTGTGCACACGTGGCACGTGTTTTGCTTTGCTAGAGATTCCACAAGAAGGAACCACACGTGGGGTGTTGGAACAAGAAATGTATTTTATCACATATCTGGAAGCTGGAAGTCCCAGAGCACAGTGTCTGCAGGGTTGGTTTCTCCCAAGGCCTCTCTCCTTGCCTTGTAGTTGGCCACCTGTTCTCCGTGTCCTCCCACAGTCTTCCTCTATTTGTGTCTCTGTCATAATCTCCGCTTCATAAAAGGACACCAGTCACTCTGGATAGGGCTCACCCTAATAGCCTCATCTAACGTCAGTTACCTCTTTCAAGACCCTGTCTCCTCGTATAGTCACATTCTAGGTCACTGGGTGTCAGTATGTCTACCTATGAATTTGGAGGAGGATATAGTTCAGCCCATAATACAAGGATTGGGAGGAAGGGTGCTGTGCCACCACTGAGATCCTATTCCATGATCCAGGCATCCTTGAAGTACCATTACTCAGAACTGACTAGTAATGAACTTGAATTTAAGAGTAAGCTCAACGTCAACAAGGTCTTTGTTCATCCTGTGAATTGTGCTTCACTTCCCCACAGGAAGCCGATGATGAACCAAGTCCATCTCCACTTGGGTAAGTTCGTAAGCTTGATGGGAATGTTTTACCTATCTGTACCAGAGTTGTACGCTCGTCTGGTTGGCCTCACAACCAGGGTTTCCAAAAGCCTCTTTGAGTCAGTGTTGTGCCATGTAGGTCATTTTATTTTAGAGGCTAAGAGTCAAAGGTCACATCCATTTTCAGTCTTCACAGACTCTTTATGATGACTTTCCCAAAAGGATGGCGCAGTTCACCCTTCCTTCAACTCTGTCACTCTTTCAGCCTGAGAGGCTAACTTTAGTTTTATTCAAATAAAATGTAATATTTCCGTATGCATTTCTTTACTACCTGTAAGACAACATTTTTTCACGTTTTGACCATTTTACAGTTTTTCTTGTGTGAATTTATGATTTGGATTAACAAACGTAACAGCTCTTTGTATATTAGAGACCCTATGGGATCTTTCACAGTGTAGAGGTTGTGAACTTTTCTGAAGCCAAATTTGTTAACATTTCCTTTTCTCATGCTTTAAAAAGCCCTCATTACTCTAAGGTTATATAAATATTCTCCAATATTCTTTGCTTGTATAGTTACATATATTTTTTATATTTTTTATTTTTTTGATATGGAGTCTCACTCTGTCGCCCAGGCTGGAGTGCAGTGGCGCGATCTTGGATCCCTGCAAGCTCCACCTCCCGTGTTCACACCATTCTCCTGCCTCAGCCTCCCCAGTAGGTGGCACTACCAGCTACCCAGTAGCCGCCACCACACCCAGCTAATTTTTTTTTTTTTGTATTTTTAGTAGAGATGGGGTTTTGCCATGTTAGTCAGGATGGTCTCCATCTCCTGACCTCGTGATCCACCCGCCTCGGCCTCCCAAAGTGCTGGGATTACAGACGTGAGCCACCGCACCCAGCCTAGTTATATTTTTCTTTTCTTTTGTTTCCTTTTCTTTTCTTTTCTTTCCTTTCCTTTCCTTTCCTTTCCTTTCCTTTCCTTTCCTTTCCTTTCCTTTCCTCTTTTCTCTTTTCTCTTTTCTTTTCTTTTCTTTTCTTTCTTTCTTTCTTTCTTTCTTTCTTTCTTTCTTTCTTTCTTTCTTTCTTTCTTTCTTTCTTTCCATATTTCAATGAAGTTTTGAGGAACAAGGTGTTTGGTTGCACAGAGAAGATTTTCATGTTGATTTCTGAGATTTTGGTGCACCCACCACCCGAGCAGTGTATACTGTATCCAATGTGCAGTCTTTTATCCGTCACCCTCCTCCCACCATTCCCTCTGCGTCCCAAAAGCCCATTACATCATTCTTATGTCTTTGCATCATCATAACTTAGCTCCCACTTATAAGTGAGATAGTACAATGTTTGGTTTTTCCTTCTTGAGTTAGTTCTCTTAGAATAATGGTCCACAACTCCATCCAGGTTCTATGAGTGCCAATATTTCATTCCCCTTTTTGGCTGAGTGGTAGTCCATGGTATGTACATATGTACAGATCACAAGTATATGTCACATTTTCTTTATCCGTTGATTTGTTTTAGGCTGCTTTCATATTTTTGCAATTGCAAACTATGCTGCTATAAACATGTGGGTGCAAGTATCTTTTTCATAAGATAAGTTCTTTTCTTCTGGGTAGGTAGCCAGTAGTGGGATTACTGGATCAAATGATAGTTCTACCTTTAGTTCTTTACAGACTCTCCATACTGTTTTTTATAGTAGTTGTACTAGTTTACATTCCCACCAGCAGTGTAAAAGTGTTCTGTCTTCACTACATCGAAGCCAACGTCTGTTATTTCTTTTTTTTTTTTGAGGCGGAGTCTCGCTCTGTCGCCCGGACTGGAGTGCAGTGGCCAGATCTCAGCTCACTGCAAGCTCCGCCTCCCGGGTTTACGCCATTCTCCTGCCTCAGCCTCGGAGTAGCTGGGACTACAGGCGCCCGCCACCTCGCCCGGCTAGTTTTGTATTTTAGTAGAGACGGGGTTTCACCGTGTTAGCCAGGATGGTCTCGATCTCCTGACCTCGTGATCCACCCGTCTCGGCCTCCCAAAGTGCTGGGATTACAGGCTTGAGCCACCGTGCCCGGCCTATTTCTTTATTTTTTAAATTATCGCCATTCTTCCAGGAGTAAGGTGGTATTGCATTGTGGATTTTATTTGCATTTTCCTGTTAATTAGTGATGTTCAGCATTTTTTCATATGCTTGTTGGCCATTTGTATATCTTCTTTTGAGAATTGTCTCTTCATGAACTTTCCCTACTTTTTGATTGAGTTGGTTGGTTGTTTTGTTTTGTTTTGTTTTGTTTTGTTTTGTTTTGTTTTTGTCTGTCACCCAGGCTGGAGTGCAGTGGCATGTTCTTGGCTCACTGAAGCGTCCGCTTCCCGAGTTGAAGCTATTCTCCTGCCTCTGGCTCCCAAGTAGCTGGGATTACAGGCACCCACCAGCACGCCCAGCTAATTTTTGTATTGTTAGTATAGGCAAGGTTTCATCATGTTGGCCAGGCTGGTCTTGAACTCTTAACTTCAGGTGATCCACCCACCCCAGCCTCCTAAAGGACTGGGATTACAGGCATGAGCCATCACACCCAACTGGATGATTTGATTTTTTTTCTTGTGAATTTGAGTTTATTTTAGATTCTGGATATTAGTCCTTTGTCAGATGTATAGATTGTGAATATTTTCTTCCTTTCTATGAGTTCTATTTACTGTGCTTATTATTTGTTTGATTGTGCAGAAGGTATTTAGGTTAAAGTAAAAATAAATTAAGATAAAGTGCATCTATTTATCTTTGTTCTTGTTGCATTTGCTTTTGGATTCTTAGTCATGAGCTCTTTGCCTAAGTCAATGCCTAGAAAAGTTTTTCTGATGGTATCTTGTAGATTTTTGTTTGCTTTCAGGTCTCATATTTAAGTATTTGATCCATCCTCAGTTCGTGTTTGTCAAAAGTGCAAGGTGAGGATCCAGCTTCATTCTTCCACATGTGGCTTGTGAATTATCCCAGCACCATGGATCAAATAGGGTGTCCTTTCCCCACTTGATGATTTTTGTTTGTTTGTTGAAGATCAATTGGCAGTAAGTATTTGGGTGTATTTATGTGTTGTCTATTCTGTTCCATTGATCTACACGCCTATTTCTATATTAGTACCCTGCTGTTTTGGTAACTCTAGTTTTGTAGTATAGTTTGAATTCAGGTAATGTGATGCCTCTAGATTTGTTCTTTTTGATTAATCTTCCTTGGCTATCTGGGGTCTTGTTTGGTTCCATATGAATTTTAGAATTGTTTTTTCTAATTCTGTGGAGAATGATGATTTTATTTTGAAGGGAATTGTATTGAATTTATAGATCACTTTGGCAGTATGGTCATTTTCACAATAGTAATTCTATCCATCCATGATCCTGGGATGTGTTTCCATTTATTTGCATTGTCTGTATTCACTTTCAGCAGGTTTTTGTAGTTTCCTTGTCAAGATCTTTCTTCTTTTGGATTAGGTACATTCCTAAGTTTTATTTTTTTTATTTTTTTTTATTTTTCCAACTGTTGCAAAAGGCGTTAACTTCTTCATTTGATTCTCAGCTTAGTCATTGTTGGCACATAGCAATGTTACTGATTTGTGTTCATTGATTTTGTATCCCGAAACTTTACTGAATTAATTTATCAGATTTAGGAGCTTTTTGGATGGGTCTTTAGAGTTTTCTGGGTATACAACCATATCATCAGTGAACAGGACAGTTTTACTTCCTGTTTACCAATTTGGATGCTTTTTCTTTCTCTTGTCTGATTGCTCTGGCTAGGCCTTCCAGTACTATGTCGAAAGGAAGTGATGAAAGTGGGCATCCTTATCTTATTCCAGTTCTGAGGGGCAATGTTTTCAACTTTTCCCCATTCAGTATAATGTTGGCTGTGGGTTTGTCATAGAGGGCTTTTATAACCTTGAGGTATGTCCCTTCTGTGCTGATTTTGGTGAGTTTCCTATTTATAAAGGGATGGCAGATTTTGTCAAATGCTTTTTCCGCATCTATTATGATGATCTCTGATTTTTTGTTTTTATTTCTGTTTATGTGAGGTGTCACATTTATTGACTTGCGTATGTTAAACCATTCCTGCATCCCTGGTATAAAATCTACTTGACCATGGTGTTTTATCTTTTTGATATGCTGTTTGATTCAGTTAGGTAATATTTTGTTGAGGAATTTTGCATCTAAATTCATGAGGGATATTGGTCTGTAGTTTTCTCTTTTTGCTGTGTCCTTTCCTGGTTTGGGTATTAAGGTGAAACTGGCTTCCTAGAATGATTTATGGAGGATTCCCTCTTTATCTTTTGTAATAATTTCCATGAGATTGGTACCAGTCCTTCTTTGGATGCCTGATAGAATTTAGCTGTGAATACATCCTGGATATTTTAGTTGGCAATTTTTTTATTGCTGTTTCAATCTTGCTACTTGTTATTAATCTGTTTAGAGTTTCTATTTCTTCCTAATTTGATCTAGGTGGGTTGTATATTTCCAGGAAGTTATCCATCTCCTCTAGATTTTCTAGTTTGTGTGCATAACGGTGTTCTTATTGGCCTTAAATGATCTTTTGTATTCCTGTGGTGTCAGTTGTACTATCTCTTATTTCATTTCTAATTGAGTTTATTTGGATCTCTTTTCCTCTTTTCTTGGTAATCTTGCTAATGGTCTATGAATTTTGTTTGTCTTTTCAGAAAACCAGCTTTTTTATTTATCTTTTGTAGTGTTTTTGTTTGTGTGAATTTCATTTAGTTCTGCTCTGATGTTTGTTATTACCTTTCTTCTGCTGGGTTTGGGTTTGATTTGTTCTTGTTTCGCTGGTTACTTCAGGTGTGACCTCGATTGTTTGTGCTCTTTCAGTCTTTTTGATGTGGCCATTTAATGCTGTGAACCTTCCTTTTAGCATCGCTTTTGCTGCGTCCTAGAAGTTTTGATAAGTTGTGTCACGGTTATCATTCAGTTTGAAGAATTTTTAAATTTCCCTCTTGAGTTCATTGTCGACCCAAAGATCATTCAGAAGCAATTATTTAATTTCTACATATTTGTGTAATTTCGTGGGTTCCTTTAGGAGTTAATTACCAATTTTATTCCCCTGTGGTCTGAAAAGCTACTTGATGTAATTTTGATTTTCTTAAATTCATTGAGACTTGTTTTGTGGCCTTATCATATGATGTATCTTGGAGAATGTTCGATGTACTGATGAAAAGAATGTACATTCTGCAGTCGTTGGGTAGAATGTTCTGTAAATATCTGTCAAGTCCTTTTGTTCTAGGATATAATTTAAGTTCATTGTTTCTTTGTTGACTTTCTGTCTTGATGACCTGTCTACTGCTGTCAGTGGAGCATTGAGTCCATCACTGTAGTTGTGTTTTTATCTGTCCCATTTCTTATGTCCAGTAGTAATTGTTTTATAAATTTGGGAGGTCCCTCGTTAAGTGCATGTATATTTAGGATTGTGATATTTTACTTTTGGAGTGATTCTTTTATCATTGTATAATGTTGCTCTTTGTCTTTCTTAACTGTATGGCTTTAAAGTCTGTTGAGTCTGGTATCGGAATAGTTCCTTCTGCCTGCCGTTGGTTCCATTTGTTTGGCATCTCTTATCCACCCCTTCACCTTAAGTTTATTTCAGTCCTTATACATTATGTGCGTCCCTTGAAGACAGCAGATACTTGGTTGGTAGATTTTTCTCCATTCTTCCACTTTGTATTTTTTAGATGATGTAAATTTTAGGCCATTTACATTCAATGTTAGCATTTGGATGTGGCGTACTGTTTTATTGATCATGCTAGTTGTTGCCTGAATACCTTGGTTTTTTTCTTTGTGTTACTGTTTTCTCAGTCCTGTGAGATTTATGCTTTAAGGAGGTTCTATTTTAGTGTATTTTGAGGTTTTATTTTAAGATTTGGAACTCCTTTTAGCATTTCTTGTAGGACTGACTTGGTAGTGGCTAGTTCTCTCAGCATGTATTTTTCTGAAACAGACATTATCTCTACTTCATTTAGGAAACATAGTTTTGCTAAATACAAAATTATTAACTGTTAATTATTTTGTTTGAAGAGGCTAGAGATAGGACCCCAATCCTTTCTAGTGTATAGAGTTTTGCTGAGAAATCTGCTGCTAATATGAGAGGTTTTCTTTTAGAGGTTACCTGATGTTTTGCATCACAGCTCTTATGATTCTTTAATTTGTCTTGACTTTAGATAACCTGATGACTACGTGCTGCAGTGATGATCTTTTTGCAATGAATTTCCCAGGCATTGTTTGAGCTTCTTGTCTTTGGCTGTCTAGAAATCTAGCAAGGCCAGGGAAGGTTTCCTTGATTAGTTCCTCAAATAAGTTTTCCAAACGTGTAGATTTGTGTGCTTTGTCAGGAACACTGTTTTTAGGTTTGGCTGCTTAACATAATCCCTAAGTTCTTGAAGGCTTTGTTCTTTTTTAAATTGTTTTTTTCCTCTTTGTCTCTCTGAGTTATTTAAAAGCCTTGTTTTGAGTTCTGAAGTTCTTTCTTCTACTTGTTAGATCCTGCTATTGAAAGTTTCCAGTGCATTTTGTATTTCTCTTGGTGCATCTTTCATTCCAGAAGTTGTGACTGTGTTTTCTTTAGGATCTCTATTTCCCTGGAGCATTTTTCATTTATATCCTGTATTGATTTTTAAAATTCTTAGGTTGGTTATCACCTTTCTTTGGTTTCTCCTTGAGTAGTTTAAAAATCAACCTTCTGAATTCTTTCCAGGAATTCTTATGTTCTTCTTGGTTTGGATCTATTGCTGGGGAGCCAGTGTGGTCTTCTGAGGGTGGACTAGAACCCTGTTTCATCGTATTACCAGGATCACTTGTCTGATTCCTCCTCATTAGTGTAGATTATTTCAGCGGGAAAATCTGGAACTCAAGGGCTACTGATAAGATTCTTTAGTCTGTTGGGGTGGTCCCTGATTTGTGCACTCCCCCTTCCCCTAGAGATGGAGCTTCCTGCAACCCAGATAGCAGTGGTTGCTATTGTTCTTCTGGGTCTCTCCACCCAGCAGGACTACCAGGCTGGTGCTGGGGAATGCACAGAGTCCTGTGATGTGATCCGTCCTCATGTCTCCCAGCTGTGGATACCAGCACCTGCCCCAGTGGAGGCGACACGGGAATGAAGTGGACTCTATGGGGGTCCTTGGCTGTCGACGGGTTTACTGTGCTGACTTTCTCAGAGGTTGGTTATTCTAGCAGTGAAGTTGTCACATGGACCGACTCGAGACCTCTGGTTATCCAGGATGCTGCAGGAGGTGGAATTAGCTCTTGTTTTCTGCTTCCAAGGAGCAAGGTTGTTCTGTCATGAGTTGCTGTCATGTCCCGAGCTGGTTGGCCTCCAGCCAGGAGGTGGCACTTTCGAGAGAGCAGCAAAACTGTCACCTGTCCTGTGGAATCGCAGCAGCCTGCGGCTTCTTTCAAGGCTCTGTGATTTGTTGTTGTTATTTTTCTGGTACAGTCCTGTGGTGGTTCCTGGGTCAAAAGTCCACAGCGTGAATCTCCATATGCTGTTCTCTCTGTCCTGGTGGGAGCTGCACATCAGCGCTGTCTCCTATCTGCCATCGGCCCTGCACGCTTTCACTTGCTGCTTCCCAAAACAGTTCTGTTGTGTGGTGGAGATCAGAAGGGTAGTTCACACCCCTTCAGCAAAGATGCAGTCCTGAATATTGAAACTTTCCAGTTTCCATCCTAAATGCCTTGGCTGAGCCGCCATCTACTTGTTTCAGTGCCAGGCGCCACAGGCTTGGAGCTTCTTAGGCTCTGGGAGGAGGCGCAGTGGAAATTGAGGTCGTCGTGAGGTCGCTCCAGTGTCGCCTTGCACTGTTGCCGCCTGGCTACCTTGCCATCCCTGGCATCGTGGAGAGTGCGGGCAGGGCACCCCTGGCCCTCTTCCTTCTCCTGCTGCCCCGGGGGGAGCGGCAGAGATCAAAGGGGCTGGAGGAGGGTGAAGACATTATTCATATTTTGATTTGTTTTCTTTGCATTTTGATTGTTCAGTCCAGTTGGGATTTATCATTGTAATCAGGGAGATACGAGAGAAGGTTATTTTATCCCAGCAAAGTAACTATTGGTTTTCACCTTATGTATTAAATATTGCACCTTTCCCCCTCAAATTGAAAGACCGCCTCTATGGTTCACCGTGTTTACCTAAACACAGGCAAATAACCTTCTAGAGATATTTTCATTTTTCATTTACTTTCAACATTTTTCCATACGAGCTTTCAAATGACTTTGTCCAGTTCCTAGACACATGGAATTCAAGTTGCAGTTACATTAGTTACACACTATCCATAGGGAGGGGCCCACATCACAGCCCCCACAGAGAAGCAGCAAAGGTCCCAGAAGCCAGACTCTCCACCATGGCCAGGAAGTGGCATGCAGCCCCTGGTCCCCAGGTGTGCACCAGCCCCAGCCCTCACACCAGTAGGGGCTCGGCCCAAACCTTCCTGGGCAGAAGACACAGGGCCTGTGTCCTTGGAAAAGTCACCGTCCCTTACTCCACAGCCAGGGGATGAAAGGCTTCCCTGGATCTGGACAAGGCCCTGTTGGTAATTATTACAACTGCAGAGAATTCATGCAGACTTTTGCTTAGTTCAGCAGTCGAGGTGTGTGGCTTACTGGGAAAAAGTTCATTCCCTTTCAAACGACCCATTAAGTTTTCTATGAAATTGCTTTTCTTAGAAGGGTGATTGGCAAAACTACTGTGTCGATCTGAAGCACTTGAATTTCACTTTGAACTACCGTGTAACTGTGGTCTTTTAAGTAAAATATAAAAATGCTTTCTCTATGATGCATTTTTATCAAAATTAATAGGAACATAACTATAACCAGACTTGCAAACGTTCACTCTAAAACCAAAGCAAAAGGAAAAACTAAAATTGTGTAATGATTGCCACATCAATGTATATACATTGTAGAAAATGTGAGAATGGCAAAGATTCCCAGGCAAAAATGAAAGTCACCTGACCCACCTGAAGCCCCTGTGGCATGCGTGATGTGGTGTTTTATAAAATTACAGTCACCTTGTAGCTCAGTGTAGCCCAGCTACAGTGACTGAGGACATAGCCTGTCCAAGGCTCTGGTCTAGGGCGGGGCTCTCAGACTGCGGGAGGCACTGCTTTACAGAATCCAAGTGGGAAGTGGTCCTGGTCCTTTACACCAGAAGCTCCTTCTGTTTCCCACCGTGCAGTAACCCGGGAGCACTCACACAGCCTCCCGGGAGCTGCTAGTCTCCAGGTTCTGAGACACGTGGGCCCCAGCAGTGGTGCTTACAGGACACTCTGTGGCCTCCAGTGCTGCCCTGAGCCCCCGACAAAGCTGGGAATAGAGATGTGTGTGTGGTCACATGTGCAGGTATGTGGGGGTGTGTGGTTATGTGGGTGTGGTTTTGTGTGTGGTGTGTGGTCACATGTATATGTGTGAATAGTGTATGTTTGTTACATGGACTCCGTGTCTGTCCTTCACAGGAAAAGACCAGCACAGCTGCTGGCTTTAGGGCCACGTATTTCTGTTCCTGCTCTGGGGCTGGATTCCAGTGGTTTCTGCTGGGTCATTATTTATTTTTTAGAGATGGGATCTCACTCTGTCACCCAGGATGGATTGTAGTGGTGGGATGAGGGCTCACTGCAGCCTCCTCCTCCCGACTGAAGTGTTCTTTCTACCTCAGCCTCCCGAGCAGCTGAAACTATAGGCATGTGCCACCACACCCAGCCAATTTATTTTTTATCTCTTAAGAGATGGGGTCTCACTCTGTTGCCCGGGCTGATTTGGAACTTCTGGTCTCAAGCAAGCCTCTGGCCTCAGCCTCCCATAGCAGTGAGATTACAAGCATGAGCCACTGTGCTAGACTGTGGGGAAATCCTTTTGAGCAGGCTTTGTGAGGCGTTCACCTTCTGGAGGTTACAGGTGACTTCCCCTTCTCTGTGCGGGCAGGGCCGCCTCACCACACTTCCCCAGGACTTCAGGGAACACGCTCTTGAGACTTGGAAATGAAAAGGGATCAGCCCAGCCTGGAGGAACAGTGATGCTGGTATCCAAGCCTTTCCCCTTGCCTGCACTTCCAGAGAAGATTTGAAGACACACTCAGTGGAAACTGATCGAGCCCCAGCCCTCCCTGACCCAGAGTAGGCCACCAAAGTTCCCTCACTCCATGTGGCACACGGGCTCACGGGATTTTCTCTGTCTGCGATCATCCACGTCGACACCTGCTGCCCGGGTGCAATCGTGAGTCCCCTCGGTCTCTCCGCAGCGTCTCGCTGTAGATGATGATTTACAGTCACACTCCCATGAAGCTGCTGTTTTATTCTCCTACTGATGAAGTCAGCTTCAGGGTGTATTTGCCATCAAACCTTTTAAGACTGGAGGGCAGCTCCCAAATATCACATGACGCCTGGTCTGAAGCAGAGAAGATCCGCTCAGCATGAGGTTGAATCCCAAGCCAGCATCTCCGTGGGCTCCAGGACAATCCTATAAAAACGACTCCCTTTGTTCATTGTTCACCTCAGGGAGGAGAATTCCGTCTGAAAATGAGCGTGACTTCACTGGCACCCGCGTCCGTGGCACAGCCCTGTGCTGAGCTCCACAGACCTGCAGTCCATCGCCTCCCCTCGGAGTGGGCCTGTGGCTGCAGACAGCGTTATCCAAAGAAGACATCCTGAGTAGATGAATGGAACAAACTGGAAACTCCAGAAAGAAGCCCTTCTTTACATTTCTGGTGTTTGGCTTAAATGGAAGGTGCCAAGGCAGGGCAATGGGGAGAAATGGAAGCATTTCTAATGAATGTGCTGCAGCAGCTTGATAACCACATGCCAAACACACACACACAGCTCAGTACCACATAGAAAGCAATGCAGAATCCATCACAGACCTCATATTTAGAGAGAAAACTTTAACATTCCTAGAAAACTCAATAGAATATGTTTTTTTAACACTAAGTATACAGTTGACCTCTTAAATTGGCTAAGAGCACAAAATGTAACAGGGAGAAGGTCTGTTTCAAATAAATTAAAATCTATTGTGTTTTAAAATTTTCCCCAAGTGAGACATATACACACCCACAAAAGTAGTGTGTGAAGGAAAGCTGTCATACAGGAGTTGTGTCCTGAATTCTTCAACGAAATAGGAAATAGGAATTAATTGAGTTGGCAACACATTGTTGAAATAGGAATTAATAGAGTTGGCAACACATTAATAATTTTTTTTTTTTTTTGAGATGAAGTCTCGCTCTGTTGCCCAGGCTGGAGTGCAGTGGCCGGATCTCAGCTCGCTGCAAGCTCCGCCTCCCAGGTTTACACCATTCTCCTGCCTCAGTCTCCCAGGTAGCTGGGACTACAGACGCCCGCCACCTCGCCTGGCTAGTTTTTTATTTTTTATTTTTTTATTTTTTAGTAGAGACGGGGTTTCACCGTGTTAGCCAGGATGGTCTCGATCTCCTGACCTCGTGATCCGCCCGTCTTGGCCTCCCAAAGTGCTGGGATTACGGGCTTGAGCCACCGCGCCTGGCCCACATTAATAATTTTTTAAAATTGTATCTTAAAATGTTGCATGGCACAAAGCTATAGTATATAAAGTATTGGTAGGTACAAATGGAAAAGTCTGTACAACTTTTAGCAAAAATGCTTTTGCAGAAGAGCAAATTAAAATAATGCAAACAGAATACCGAGGTGACTACAGCTAGACATCAGAGCTACAACTTCTCATATCTGTGTCAGAAAATCCTGTTTATCCAGAATAGACTAAAATTTCAGGACCAAACATGGACTTTTTAACAGTTCTTACTTTACCCATTTTAAATTCTTTTATCTCCCCACCACCCGGCTCAGTAATTCAGCAAGATCCAGCAGAAAAAGGACTACCTTTAGAATTGGCTATTTAATGTTTCTTCCTATGGTGAGACTGTCATGGAGCCTGGACATTGCAGGCTCATGCGTCCATGACCAGTGTCCCACTGGGGTTAAAACTCATCAATAGACTTGGTGAACTCGGCTTCCCGCTGCTGTTTTATTCTCCTACTGAAGTCAGCTTCAGGGTGTATTTGCCATCAAACCTTTTAAGACTGGAGGGCAGCTCCCAAATATCACCAGAATCCACGCCTGTAGGCTCTTTTCTGTGGGCCACGAGAAAGATGATCTCCTTAAATGAGGTCTAAATGGTCAGAATTCCCTTCATCACAGAAGAGGATACGACGCAGAAAGCCAAAACGGGCTTGGACTCTGGAAAGGGATGCGTATATGTCACAGCCACTATGGCAAAGCAACAGGAGATTGTATAGATAGTGAGGTGACTGTCGATTAGACAAAAATTCTCCACATATTTGTATTTTTCCAGAAGTGCCTTTTGGCAGAATCATCCAGAGTTTTCACAGCTGATCCATCCCGCTTGTCAATTTTTACAGGCATATCATCTGTCTTCCACTTACCCAACATGCAGCTACAGCCTCTGCCTGTCCCGCAGGTAGAATCCCCGCCAGTCCCACCACCGCCTCCACCACTGCGGCGCCTCCCGCCCATGCAGCTGCTGCCGCCATCTCGTCTGCCTCCGTGTCTCCCTCCATAGGATATCTTTGGGGTCTTCTGTTAGGCAATGTTTTCTTTGATAGATACCAAAAACACTATTTCCAAAAAAAAGAATAAATTTGACTTTAAGCATTTAAAAATTTCCCTTCAATTGACACCATTAAGAGAATGAACATATAAGCCACAGACTGAAATAAAATATTTACAAGTCATATACTTGTAGCCAGAATATTTAAAGAATTTTCAAAACTCAGTAACAAGAAAACTCTGTTTTCAATTGAGCAAAAGATTTGAACACAAAACTTCCCCAAGGCCGTAATATGAATGACAAAGCACATGGTGCCCAGCATCATTTGCCATCAGGGATCCACAAGCAAAAACCACAATAAGATAGCATGGCACCCATGTTAGAAAGGCTACAATAAAAAATGATTTGCAATGTAAACCAGGCACAGTGGCTCACACCTGAAATCCCAGCACTTTGGGAGTCCAAGGAGGCAGAAGGATTGTTTGAGGCCAGGAGTTTGAGACCTGGGCAACCTATGTCTAAAAAAAATAGTTTTTACAAAGATGAACAATACCAAGTGTTGGTGAAGAAGTGGGAGAACTGGAAGTCTCATCCATTGCTAATGGGGATGAAAGATGATGCCACATTACCAAGCAGTTTGGCAAACCTTCTGATGCTGAGTAGGTACTTATGATATGACCCAATGCTCTCACTCCCCGATTCTTACCCAAGAGCAATGAAAGCAAGACTCTGTCTCTTAAAAAAAAATTTAAAAAAGATGAACAATACCAAGTGTTGGTGAAGAGGTGGGAGAATTGGAAGTCTCATCCATTGCTCATGGGGGTGAAAGATGATGCCACATCGGCAAGCACTCTGGCAAAGCTTCAGATGCTGAGCATATACTTATCATATGACCCAGCACTCCCACTCCCAGGTTCTTACCCAGGAGCACCAAAAACAGTGTGTGTGCACATGTAGCAGGTTGTTTTTCTTTGCTAGAGATTCCACAAGCAGGAACAACACATGGGGTGTTGGAACAAGAAATGTATTTTCTCACATATCTGGAGGCTGGAAGTCCCAGAGCACGGTGTCTTCAGGGTTGGTTTCTCCCAAGGCCTCTGTCCTTGCCTTGTAGACGGCCACCTGTTCTCTGCGTCCTCCCACAGTCTTCCCTCTGTGTGTGTCTCTGTCATAATCTCTGCTTCTTAGAAGGACACCAGTCACTCTGGATTAGTGTTTACCCTAATAGCCTCATCTAACGTCAGTTACCTCTTTCAAGACCCTGTCTCCACATATAGTCACATTCTCAGATACTGGGTGTCAGGATGTCAACCTGTGAATTTGGAGGAAGATACAGTTCAGCCCATAATACAAGGATTGGGAGGAAGGGTGATGTCCCACCACTGAGATCCTGTTCCATGTCCAGGCCACCTTGAAGCACCATTACTCAGAACTGACTAGTAATGAACTTGAATTTTGTTTGAGAATAAGTTGAATGTCAACAAGGTCTTTGTTCGTCCTATGAATTGTGCTTCACTTTTCCACAGGAAGCAGATGATGCCCCGAGTCCATCTTCACTTGGGTAAGTTTGTAAGTTTAATGGGAATATTTTATCTGTCTGTAACATAGTTGTACCCTTGCCTTAACTCGAATTACTTAGGAAAATACGTCCTCTATTTAATGTCTTCAAAGAAACTGATGACATAATGGAAAGTAGAAATGTTTCACTTAACATTTATAGCCATTCATGTAGCGTATTGCACTTATCTTACTTGAAAAAAATTATAGAATTCTTCATAAATAACATTAGAATGTATGCACAAAAATAAGGCCAAGTGTAGTTATTTTCTTTCTTTAAACACATGTAATGTTGTGAGCCTGAATGTCTTTTAATGTTTCTAAAAGTGATTCATTGAGAATTAGGTCTTGTCGTTTCAACTCTAAATATATCCACTAATGACAGCTCTGCCCCAGCACTGCACAATTCCAGCCCAACTGCACACCACTTTCTCACCCTCCAAACTGCAGAAGCTGAAAGAGGACCGTTATAAAGAGGACCGTTATAAAGAGGACCGTGATCCAGTTTTAAGCATACATTTTAAAGGGTACCCTGTTCCTTGATGAAATAAAATTGTGCAGCCATAACAAATGCATATTCTTCCAGAGAATCTCAAGTACAGGATACACTTCTCACACAACATAGAGTAATAGAAATCTACTCACACATGATGCTGAGTAAGTTATTTACTCTGTTTGCAATTTCATTTTCCTTTCCATAAAATGAAGACACATTAACTTTGTATTTTAAAAAGCAACTTTATACATCATTTCCCAGGGTTTCAGGGTTTTGATATTGCACTCCTACCCTCTACAATAAGTTTCATCCAGAATCATTTAATACAGTCTAAAATGAAATGAAATGGAAAGATAAGAATCATTGTCTCAAAGCACTCCAGGTGCACAGACACAGGCATGCACGTGTGCACATGCACACACACACACTCGCACACAGTCAAATGCACACACTCTCTCTCACACTGGCACAGCCTCCTTCCTGCCCTCACATCACATCCCGGTCCCCACCCTGCCTGCCATACTCCTCCTGTCACTGCAGGGAGTCCCAGCTGGCCCCACAGGGGAAGCGCCCACTCCAGCCTGCACAGAACAGCCCTGTCCTCTACTCTGGGCACCCAGCAGCTGCAGCTGTCCTGGCCCAGGTCCTCTGGGGTCTCTGCCACCATTCCAGTAGGTCATGCTGCTGAGCGGGGCCAGATGGCCAAACCGTGGAGGGCCCAGTGGACATACCCCCAGAGGCAGGACTGACATTATTCAGGGAGGGTGTGTGAGGGAGGCTCCTCATGCTTGGAAGAAGGAGCACCCACACCTCATGGCTCAGAGCTGCTCGGGGTTCCTCTAGAGGCACCTGGGACCCCAGACTACTGAGGTCACCGCATGCCTCCTGGGTCTACCCCTCATGGATCAGTGCACCCATCTGGCCTCATCCTCCCAACCCAGCTGCCCTGGATCATGGAGCAACATTTTTTTTTTTTTTTTTTTGAGCAACATTTTTAAAATTATTATTATTTTTTTGAGACAGGGTCTTACTCTGTCACCTAGGCTGCGGTGCAGTGGCACAATCTCAGCTCACTACTACCTTTGCCACTTGGGTTCTCGCAATCCAACCACCTCAGCCTCCCAAGTAGCTGGGACCACAGGCTCATGCCACCACGCTGAGCCAACTTTTGTAGGGATGGGGTTTCACCATGTTGCCCAGGCTGGTCTCAAACTCCTGAGCTCAAGCGATTTGCCCGCCTCAGCCCCCTAAAATGCTGGGACTACAGACATGAGCCACTGTGTCTGGCCATGGAGCAACATTTAGATGGGGGAGAATTTAATACCTAACTTATACTTAGAACTTATAACCTTATGACATGCTCATTGTATCAGTTTAAATACAATAGTACATAAGTTAAAAATATTCTGCACCTCCCTTTCTGAATACCACCTCAAAATGCCATTTTAATAATAGAAGGTAAATACATGTTTTTTCTCTATACATATTCACTCACGTTGAGAGGTTACCGTACACCATATGAATTATTCTGCAGCTTTCTCTTTTGATTTCTTCAACAATATGGCATGGATTACGTGCATGACGTTTCATAGAGATGTGTTTTCTTCTTGTCAGGAACTTCACCCTCTTTCATGATGTGCATATACCATGGCTTAGTCAACCGTTGTTCACTATAGGATATTAGGTTTATGACCAAGTTTAGGTTTTGCAAACAAAATTGCAAGAAGCACCTTTGTGCCGATGTTGTCAGACACTGACGATATTGTTTTCTTTCTAATTGTTACTAATGACACTGAACATATTGTCATTCTCTTTTTACTGTTTCACAATTCCTCTTATATGAATTAGCTTTTCAAATGTTTGCACACTTTTAAATGGAGCTGTTTGTATTGTCAATATTAAGTGGTCTTTGCACGTTAGGTATAATACTTCTGTGGTCTATGTGTTTCCAACGTATTTCTTTCAGTCTGTCTCTTAACATTTTGTGTTTATCATGTCTTTTGCAATGTGAAGGTCATACATTTTTCTGAAGTCAAAGTTGTCAAATGTTCCTGTCTTCCTTTAAAAAGTGTTTCTTACTCCAGAGTTTTACAAATAACATCTAGAACTCTTTGCTGATATTTTCATAATTTTTCTCTTTTGGTTTTCCTTATGTTTTGATTTTCAAGCCATCCTGAACTTACTTTTGCATACAGGGAGAGAGCTAAGGTTACTTTGTCTCGAAGACTTAACTAATGGTTACCACCTTGTTTATGAAACAGTATACCTTTCCCATCTAATTCAAAGGCCCCTCTTCCTAGGGCTTGCCATAAGCACTAGACTCAGATCTGTTTCTACACGTTTATTTCTGTCTTATTGATCTGTGTCCTAAACCATGCTGTTTTAATCAGGACCTTCCTGAGCTACACTTTAATGTCTGACAGGCACATTCTCAGGTTTTTTCATTTCTAAAAGTTCTGACAATTTTTAAACTTTAATTTTTTCATGTAAGTTTATTTAAAATTTATATGGAAAATACATTTTGTTTCAGTTCCAGGCAACCTGGAATTTGGAGCAAAGTTGCGTTAAACATACACCTTATTTTGAGAGTGGCCCATAGTGTTTTCCCCGCATCCCAACTCCACAGGGAGCCCCAGTAAGTCAGTCTCCCCCAGGTGAGCAGAGGACAGAAGTTCCTGCCTTGCTCTTCCTGAGTGCCCCAGAAGCTCTGCCCTGGGGGCAGTGCCAGAGTTCCAGGCCAGGGAAGGCCAGCCGGGTTCTGCAGCTCAAGAGGCAGGCAGCTTCCTGGGTCAGAGAAAGGCCGCCCAGGAGATGTGCCCCGTTCATCAGTTTCTCAAACCTGAAAATTGCTTAAGAGTTGTGCCTAGTTTCAGCAACCAGGGATTAAATATCACTTAGTGTGAAAATGCTCTTTCACACAACCCACTAATGTTTCTTCTAAACTGGTTTTCTTTGATTTAGTGAATCCAGGTTATGCTGAATTTTACTTCGAAGTATAGCCTGACTATGGTTCTAATATTAGGTAAAAACTAAGACATTTTCTCTTTTATCCATTTCTGGCAAGAATGATAGAAAATTGATTGTGACCAGGATTGTAAATTTTCACTTTGAAAAAATATATGTGTTTTATCAGTACACATTCAAAATGGAAAACAGGGAAGTTACAAAATTCTTGGTGTAAAACCTAAGTCACTCACGGTCCTCCCACCCACCAATGGCTACTGCAGGCATTTTGATTGGCACCTCCTGCAGCTTCCCTTTTAACATTTTCTCTGTGTATGAGACCCATTTTCTAAATGAAATTATAATCATGTTATACACCTTTTAGGACCTGCTTTTAAACTCTACATTCTTCCGTTAAAATGTAAGATACTGATGGGCATAAACCACTCCATCTTTAAATCATGCTCCTCTTTGTTGGAAGCCAACAATGAAGTCTTCTCCACAGGAGAATGAACTAACCTCGCTTAATGTGAAAAGTGTTACATCAACACCACATAGGTTTACAAAGCCTCTAGATGCAACAGGCAATCACTTGCCATTGACCCTTTTTCTTGTCACAGAAAATGCTTCCAGGGTCACCTAACAGTTTGGATCCAGCTGGCCCACCTTATAGACTCCCTCACAGCCTTTTACTTCAGGCTCTGCCTGCTGGGCACTGGGCACGTTACAAACATCAGTTTCCAGCGGTCAGGGACTTTGTTTAAATCATGTCAGGCTTTGCCACAGGGGAAATCCATTCATTAAGTGCCTGTGGGGTGTGATGTTGCTAGTCACAGGTCTATTTTAGTGGGAAATGTGTGGGAATTTATAGTGTCTCTAGTGGTGGATATTAGACAAACTTATGGGGAATGTTCTGGTCTGCATGTTTGCTGTGGGATGTTGAAGGGAATGGGTGGATTCAGGCTGACCAGCTGGAATGAAAGTGGGAATAGGGAGCAGGATTGCCCTTGTGAAGACCCTAATCCCCAGCACCTCATTCAGTGGCTTGTTTTAATTTTCCACTGGAGGCTGGAGCTGTTCCTTTGTGTTACCCACTAGCAAGCATCCAGGGTGCTTTCCATGTGAGACTCATGCCCAGGTGGTGTCTGTTGTGTAGCACACTTCTGAGCACTCACACAGCCTCCCAGGAGCTGCCTGTTCCTGGGATCTGCTGGCAAGCAGAAACCATGGTAATGGTGCTTGCTGGAACTTGGGAGCCTTCATGGCCTGTTGTGAGCTCCTCCCCAAAGCGAGACTCTGCTTTGCTGACAGGTGGTCTTTCCTTCCTCCTGTGCTTCCTAGCAGAGGGGATCATGAGGAGCTCCTGTCTCCCTGCCAGGGCTTGAGCCTGAGTCCCGCCGCCGTTTGGCATCTAGAAAGGACCTTGCCATCTGGGGTATCCCCAGAGCTGCTGGCCTCTTCCCTCCAGTGAGCACCAAGCAGTCTTCCTCCACAGTGGAAGTTGCAACAATACTCTGAGTTGCTTGTTTGACTAACTGTAAGCATTCATAGGTGTTCTAGTCTGTTCCGCCTGCTTCCACAGAAGTACTACACACCAGGGGCTTAGGCAGCAAACATGTATTTCTCACCGTTCCAGAGCCTGGGAAGTCCCGGGTCAAGGCGCCGGCAGATCCAGTGTCTGGTGAGAGCCCCTTCCTGGTCCTCCGATGGCCTCCTCTGGTTGTCCTCACACGCAGGGAGTCGAGAGTGAGGTCCGACTCAGATGCCTGTTCTAAAGACACTCACAAATCCTGTCATCGGGGTCCCTCGTTCGTGAGCTGACACCAAAGGCTCTGCTTTATGACACACAGCCCTCGGGTTAGGACTTCAGCATGTGAATCTGGGGGACACAGGCACTCCGTCTACAGGAAGGGTCCGGAAGGGTGCTGCTGCAACAACATCAAAGGCGGGTGTGGAATAGAAGAAAAAGTCGGAACAGAAAATATTTTCAACTGTGAAACACGTGTGTGTGTGACAGAAGCAGACAGAACACAAAAATAGGTGCTGCAGTGCCGGAAGTACCATGTGTGCATCTCAGAGAGGTGTGTGGATGTCTGCAACCAGTCTGAAATGCGGCAGACCAGGGTGATGGGTGGGCAGTTATGTGATGGGGCGGAGGACAGTCGTTAGCCCTGGTCGCATCCAGGTGCTGGGTTCAGGTTTTTTTGTTTTTTGTTTTTTGTTTTTTTTTCTGTAAAGCCTTTTCCAGTCTTGTTTATGTTTGAAATTTTAATAAAATGTTGGGAAAACTGTGCATAGAGGAGACAGGTGGGATTAAATAATGTGTGTGTGTTTGTGTGTGTGTGTGTGTGTGTGTCTAACTGATGGTCAAAAGATGGTGCATGTCGGGAGGCCTAGGCAGGCAGATCACAAGGTCAGGAGATCGAGACCATCCTGGCTAACACGGTGAAACCCTGTCTCTCCTAAAAATACAAAACATTAGCTTGCTTTGATGGCACCACCTGTAATCCTGTTACTTGGGAGGCTGAGGCAGGAGAATCTCTTGAACCCGGGAGGTGGAGGTTGTAGTGAGCCAAGATCGTGCCACTGCACTCCAGCCTAGGCAACGGAGCAAGACTACGTCTCAAAATAAATTAATTAATTTTAAAAAAAGATGGAGCACGAGAGTGTGTTGGAGACACATTCAGATGTCCAAGGGGAACTGAGTGAGGGAGACTGCAAGTGGGGCAGGGCTGGGAGCACTGAGGATGCAGCACAGGATGTGTGGGCATGTCTGGACCCACACCCAGAGGTCAGCTTGGGCAGAGCAGAGGAGCTCGGAGAGGAAAGGAGGGCAGAGGCAGCTACCATAGGGCTGTCTCTCTGCACTGAGAGCTGAGCACTCATACACCCAGCAAAGGGTATAAGGCTAAGGGCGCAGGTCCTCGCAGATGTCCTGCGTGCTCCCTCCCAAGAGGCTGCGCAGCAAGAGGGAGGCTGTACAACTTGACCCCTCCCATCCCCATCAGGCTGCAGTGCCCAGTTTTCCTTCTGTGGCCCCAGAGATTCAGAAGGACCCACCTGAAGATGTAGGGTTTGTCTTTCACTCCACTTAGGAGAGCCCCATTCTGACCATGGAAGGTCACACCCTGGCCCTTTACTCCAGTGGCCACAGTCACTGAGAGTCTGATGGGGACTGGCCTGCACCCCCAGACCTGGCCTGTGAGCTGATTCTCTTAGCTGCAGGCTCAGTCCAGGACCTGCCTCTGATCCTGCTGCTCTGATATCCCCCAGAGGCATCCCAGGCCCACCTCTCTCACTCTTTGCAGAATACAAAGCTCCTCTTAGCAGCAGGATCAGAAACTAATTGGCCACCTAACCTGATTTGGACTTTGCATCCAGACATACCTGGGTTCTAGGCAGTGTGGAGATGCTGCTGGTTCTATACCTCGTAAGTTTTTAGATCCACCTCTGACCCCTATTCCTTCACAAGATATGGGATGTTAGTATCGCTTCCCAAGAAGGTCATGTGTTGTGAACGTCACTGCCAGGTCTAGCTTAGGGATGCCCAGTTAATAGTATGGTGGTTGCCTCTTTCTCCTTGTTTTGGATCCCAGGTGCCCAGAGTCATACTAATCCCAATCCTGGGTGGGTACACCGATTCATCCTTGATCTGACTGACCTGCTTCCTTCACTGACTCTGTATTTTGTTTATTTATGATAATGGAGGAAGCACCAAAATCAAAAGCAGAGTCTGACGTCGTCTTTGTCTGCTGTCAGGGCCCCCATTCCAAGTCCTTGCACCCTGCTCATGTTCTTCATTCTCTTGCTTTCCTTTAAATTTTGTTCCTTAGATGGATGTATGTGTATGTGTGTGTGTATGTGTGTGTGCGTGTATATATATATATATAGAGAGAGAGAGAGAGAGAGGTATAATATTCCTGAAGAGTACATACATGCAATACATTGGTTACTTTTTCCTTTTTCTTTTAACAGAAAGGATGTTGTGTGTATGTAATATCTGGAGTCTTTGGTGAATTACTTTTTTCACTTAATACTGACTTGCCAAGGTCCGTCCATACCGTGTGTCGCTGTAGTCTGTTTGCGTTTGCTTCTGTGGCTGTTCCACCCCATACCGCACTTAATTACCCCCTCTGCTATGGTTGGGCATGGAGACGGTTTCCAGTTTTTCACTACCCAGCTGTGCAGCTCAATCTTGACAGATCTCCTGTTGTACAGGTGCAACCATTTCTCCCGGGGCTATTCCTGGTGGTGCAATTGCTAGAATGTCCAGCTCTCAGAGATAAGGCCACTGTTTTTTAAGGGTGTTGCACATGTTACACTCTCACAGCAGGGTATAAGAACTCCTATTACTTCGTGTCCTCTCCACACTTGGAATTGACAGTCGAATAGTGTGAACTGGTGGCTTATTGTGGCCTCCTCCAGTATTTTCCTCATTATTAATGAATCTGAACACATGTGAGCCATATGAGTTTTCTCTTCCATGAAGCACTTGCTCATGTCCCTAGTCCATTTTTCCATTGGACTCTTTGTGATTTTCTCATTGATTTATCTCAGTTTTTATATATTCTTTATACATACTTTTTGTCAGTTGGGTGAATTACAGATAGAGTCTGTCCATGTGCAACTTAACTCCATGTTTAATTTAATACACCATTCTGGAAACCAGATCATGCATTACAATATAGTCATGTTTATTCATATTGTAAAAGGAATGCTTTTTGTTCTTGATTAATGAATCTATCCACCAAAATATCCAAAAGATAGCCATCTATTGTTTCTACTAAAGGTTTTAAGTTTTGATTTTGAGAGCCAAGTCTTTATCTTTGGTTGATTTCAGTGTATGGTGTGAGGTAGAGATCTAACTTCATTCTTTCCTCTATGGATTTGTATTGTTTCCAGCTCCATTCATTGAACAGGTCCTCTCCCCACTGGCATAAAAAGCTACCTGTGTCCTCAGCTCCATTTATGCACATACTTGAGTCTATTTCTGGGCTGTGTAGTCAATTCCACTTGTCAGTTTGTCTATTCCTACAGTGTGCCCCTATTAACGAATTTCTTACCATCTTATTTCCCATAGCTTCATAAGTTCTGAGAAGTAAGTACTCCCTCTCTCTCCCACGAAAGACTCTATTCAGTATTATGGTCACAAACCCCACTCTTTCCTTTCCAGCGCGTCCCCCATTCTCCCACCTGACATACCTCTGGTGTCCTGACATCAGACCCTTCTTATCTCCTGTGGGTTGGCAGAGGCTAGCTGCTTGCTGTGTGGGGTCAGCAACATGTTCCATATATGGATACTTAGCTACCACCCTTGTGCTTAACCTCACATCCCAACCCCATCCTCACTCCTCCCCCTTTCACTGGGACCCCTGGGACCCACCGTATCTTGGGACCCTGGAGCTTCTCCATTATTCAGTGGGGAAGACAACCTCTTTTAACTCAGCATCTTTGTCCAAGGCACTTCAGCTTTTTAAAAATCCAATCTCCCAATCTCTGACTTTTAATTAAAAAGTTCAAGCTATATATATATATATATATGTGTGTGTGTGTGTGTGTGTGTGTATAATATTTAAAGTAATTACTGATAAGAAATGATTCACTTCTGCTATTTAGCTTTTTGCATTCTGTGTATCATATATATTTTTTATTTCTCAATTCCTGCCCATTTAAAAATTCTTTAGTTGAATGTTTGTAATGTTCCATTTTGATCCGTTTGTTCTTTCCTTTTGTACATTTTCAGTTATCTTCCTAGTGGTTACATTGGGGATAATAATTAATATCTTAAACTTATAACACCATAGTTTGAATACCAACTTAGATTTTTTTTTTTGAGACTGAACTTACTCTGTTGCCCAGGCTGGAGTGCACAGTCTTAACTCACTGCAACCTCCTACTCCTGGGCTCAAGCAATCTTTCCACCTCAGACCTCCAAGTAACTAGGACTACAGGCACACATCACCACACTTAGCTAATTTTAAATTGTTTTTTGTGGAAATGGGGTATCATTATATTGCCCAGGCTGAACTTGAACTCCTGGTCTCACACGATCCTCCCACTTTAGCTTCCCAAAGGCTGAGATTACAGGTGTAAGCCACTACAGTCAGCTCCAACTTAGTTTCAATAGTACACAAACACTGCTTTTATCCATCTCCATCCCTCACCCTGTATATTGCTGTTGTCATTGATTACACCTTTATACAGTGTGCCCCTATTAACAATGTTTATAGTTATTGTATTATGCATTTGACTTTTAAATTTTATAGAAAAAAAAGAGTCACAAGCCAAAATTATTGACTTGTAATTTATATATTATAAATACCTGTAATATTATATACAATATTATTGACTTGTATATTTACCTATGTTCTTTATTTCTTTGTATGGTTTTGAGTTACTGTCTAGTGTCTCTTCATTTAAGACTAAATAATTTCTTTAACATTTCTTTTAGGGTAGGTCTACTGGTAATGAATTCCCTCAACTTTTGTCTATCTGAGAATGTCTTAGTTATTGCTTCATTCTGGAAGGATAGATTTGTCACATACAGAATTCTTGATTGACAGGTGTTTTCCCCCTTCCAGGGCATTTAAATATGTCACCCCACTGCCTTTGAGCCTCCTTAGTTTCTATTGAGAAATCACCGGATAATTTTATTAAGGACGCCTTGATTGTGATTAGTCACTTCTATCTGCCTGCCTTCAAAATTCTCTCATTGTCTATGTGTTGACAATCCAACTGTAATGTGTCTTGGCATAGATCTTTTGGAGTATAGCCTGCTTGGAATTCGTTGAGCTCCTTGGATGTGTAGATTCATTTCTTTAATTAGATTCGGGAAGTTTTCAGCCATTATTTCTTTAAATAACAGTGGTCTCCTGTTCCCCCATTATCTGTGGGGGATACGTTCCAAGAATCCCAGTGAATATCTGAAACTGTAGATTGTACCAAACTCTGTATACAGTATGTTTTTTTTCCTGTACATTACTGGGCAGATAGTGTATACAGCATGGATATGCTGGACAAAGGGATTATTCATGTCCTGAGTGGGCAGAGCAGGGCAGAATGACATTTCATCATGCTACTGAGAACTACACACAATTTAAAACTTGTGAATTGTTTATTTCTGGAATTTTCCATTTAATATTATTGGACTGTGGTTGCCCAAAGGTAACTGAAAGTGCAGAAAACAAAACGGCTGATAATGGGGGAACACTGTATTTTTCTGCCTCTTTCCTTTTCTCCTTTAGAGACTCCTGTGTTGCATATGTTGGTACCCTTGATGGTATCTCACAGTTCCTTCAAGCTCTGTTCATTTTCTTTCATGCTTTTTTTTTTCTGTTTCTCAGACAGAGTAATTTCAGTTGTCTTCAAGTTAGCTGATCCTTTCTTCCACTTGCTCAAATCTGTTGAAATCTTTTAATGAACTTTTTATTTCAGTTATGTACTTTCCACCTCCAGTTTCTTTTTGTTTTTTTAAAAATATATAATTTCTATCTCTATTAATAATCTAATTTGCTCATGTGTAATTTTCCTATTTTAGTTAGTTATTTGTCAGTGACTTCCTTTAGTTCACTGAGCATATTTAAGACAGCTGCTTTAATGTCTTTGACTAGTAATTCAAATGTCTGAGCTTTCACAGACATAGTTTAGGCCGAGTTTTTTTCTCCTGTGAATGGCCCATATTATTCTATTTCTTTATATGCTCTATAATTTTTTTGTTAAAAACTGGATATTCTGATATCATAATGTGGGGTAACTCTTAAAATCAAGGGCTTCTCCTGCTCTGGGACTGTGGATTTTCTCTTGTTAAAGGCTGGATCCATCAGTTTGTGACTTTTTCAAACTGCTTTTGCAAAATGTGTATTTCTTGTCACTGAAGTTGTTCTTCCTTTATCTCTATGACCAGTTAGTGAACTACCAAAGATTTCCTCAAATATCTAGCTACAAACAAGGGGGAAGGTCTGTCTCTTTAAATCTTCCAGTGGATGCTGCTGGAGGAAGCCACTGCTGCCAAGTGGATCAAAACCAAGGCAAGCCTCTGTATTGATCCCTCAGGGCATGTACCACGTCAAATTTTTTGAGGACAAGGTCCCTGATGCTCACTCTGACATCAGCCAGCTGCTCCAGGAATGTGGGTTGCTGCCCTTATAGGCACAGCAAGACTAAGAAATGGAGGTGGTAGCTGGCTCATGTCCACCACTCACAAAGGACCAGCAGCTCGCTCTTTCGCTCTTTCGCTCTTTTGCTCTTTCCTTCTTTCCTCTTTCCTTTTCTTTTCTCTCTTTTTTTTTTTTTTAAGGCAGTCTTGCTCTGTCACCCAGGCTAGAGTGCAGTGGCGCAATCTCCACTCACTGTAAGCTCCACCTCCCGGGTTCACACCATTCTCCTGCCTCAGCCTCCTGAGTAGCTGGGACTACAAGCGCCCACCACCACACCCAGGTGATTTTTTTTTTTTTAATTTTTTTTTATTTTTAGTAGAGACAGAGTTTCACCATATTAGCCAGGATGGTCTCGATCTCCTGACCTCGTGTTCAGCCCGCCTTGGCCTCCCAAAGTGCTGGGATTACAGGCGTGAGCCACCGCACCAGGCCAGCTTCTCCTTTCTTCAAGCATTCTCCCATAGATGCCTGACCAGGTTCCAGAGTTTCCAAATAATTCATTGCAATTGCTCTTTGTAGCTCAGTGGTTGTTCCAGTGGAAGGACGAGCCTCTGTAGCTTCCTACAATACCATTTTGTCCTTAGGTAAACTACCTCTGCATTTTTATGTACAGACTTAAACACAGTTTTACAACATTATCTACATTCTTCCTCACCAAGCTCAATTTCACAATCCTCCACCTCTCATACTTTGTCATGCTTTTATTTTCACTTCAAATTAATATTTTATTTTCTCTTTATTCTCAGTAATTTTGGATTTGGGTGGGTACCTTAGCTCTCTCCTTTGTTTATTTGAGTCCTGGTCACTTCCTTCTGTACTTTTTTTTCGTTGTACTTCCCTCCTGTAGTCTACAAGACTACTGCCGCCACTGCAATAATCTGGTGGCAGACCTCCCATTGTTGCCTATGGTTTGGGAAGTTTTGGCAGTAGCATTCCTGCTGGGCTGCTCAACCTGCAGGTCCCCCCCGCTAATGTCCCATCAGTGACCTGCCCCAGCTGAGCATCCACTGCTCCTCACTGGCAATTCCGGGGGCTCTTCCAAGGTTCGGCGCACGCATCCTGACGAATGCCTTTCTGCCTGGCTTCCATATTGCATTCTTTCCTTCTAGGAGTTATCATTTTCTGATCCAACAAAGGGTTTCGCCTTCTTGTTTTCTTTGAATGTCCTGTCTTACTCATTTAATAGATCCATTTTATATCCTGATTATAATTGTAAGGGATTGGATCAGAGAAGGGACTTTAGCATGTGGATTAGATAGGTTGGTTTTTGATTTAGAAGGTCTCCTAGTGACCTTTTTTGCTGTGGGTCTTTTCAAAAATTTCAAAGCAAGATTTTTGCCATTTCTCGGTCTCTAATCTCTGACACCTCAGCATTGCAAATTACAGATAAGCCCGAACTCCAACCTTTGCAAAGTCTGAGGAAAGCAGACACAGTCAACTTCTCCTGCACCTGGCAGCACATATAAGCCCATCAAGTCTTGGCTGGCTGGGCTGGTGTAGCCTCGGGCAGAGAGCAACACCTTCTCAAGATGTGGGTGTGAAAGCCTTTCAGGCTCCCTGACAGGCCGAACTCACCACATAGCAAGAGTTGTGAGAAGAAGGTCGGCCAGGCACGGGATGACCTTTCTTGTGGGCCCATGTTTCTCCACTTTTCTTTCATGGTAGAAATCCAAACTAGCCTCTTGGCTACCACAAGCCCTCTTATTTGATCAGCGGAAAGCACTCTGTTGTGATGTATCAGCACACAGGCGAAGAAAAGCAACATTTCTTCCAGCATGCGGTCTTATCACTATCTTTACAAAAACGAAGGCTCCAAAATCACAGCGAGGTGAAGCGATTTGCCCCGTGCCAGCTCATCTCTGAACTGTACTCTCGTTTTAACACATGTTGTCACTTTTCGCAGTATAACAAACATTCGCTCACATCGTTTCTCTGTTGTTTTCTCTTTGAATAAATCGCAAACAGGCTGCAACAAGAACGAGAAGCCCCGTGAAAACCGAAGTGCTTGAAAGTGAAGACTGGACGATTACAGGGTGAGATTGTGGCAGGTACGGGTCACGTTGAAAATATCTACCCAAGTTTGAGTTTCTAGAGAGTGCAATACTTTTTAAAAATCACCAGTGGCAACTAAGGGGCTAGGATGCTTGTTGTTTCGCTTGTCTCTTGATGTCAACAGTAACCCCAGAATGTGAGCCACGATGTCCGTCTTTTAGAGTAGCTGAACGGGCGACGAGGTATGAAAATATCGATTCATCTTTTATTTTCTAAGGCGTAACAATGGTCTACGTTGTACGACTGCTCATTTCCATCTTGCTTTTAGTTAACGAATATTTTCCACCCCAGTTGTAAGACTATTTTAAATAATGACACTGCATTTTTAAGATGGTTTTCTTGATGTAGAAGCCTCTGGCCCCTACTATCCTAGCCTTTCTCTCAACCTTGAGGACGATCCCATAGAACCGGCAGTGAAATTTAACGTGTGGAACAAATGATCCATTGACTTCCCGAATGGGGGAAGTTTACTCCATGAAGGCTAAAAGAATTGCTATGAGGCCTCACACATGGTTGCAACCCATCCAGCATGCCTCTGCCCACCAGAATAGGAAGCCTGAGCACTTTGACCAGAGGAGCATGCGCTCCCCCCCTCCCCCCACTTCCTGTTTATCCCCTCAGCTAAGAACACGAGACATGATAGGATCTGAAAATGAGACCTCCCACGCCCTTTTCCTCTAAGCTTGTTACCTGTGCTTTCCAAGGCACGCAGCTTCCTTTACACCTGAACTCTACCATTCAGTACACTGCTTCCTCACCAATGCTTCCCAGAGAGGCACTCCCCCCCCAAAACTAGCTGGACAGGAAAAGGGTATAAACACACACTGCATCCCTCCCAAGGCAGCCTGATCCATACAAGCAAAGTCCTATGATCGGGGAAACATGAAGAGCTGGTCCCTCAGTTCCTGTGCTTCCAGGCAGCCCTTCCACAGCTGGGCTGGGTGCCCTGGACCCCTGAGGAAGCGTCAAGGTCTTTCCCAGCAGCAGCAGCCCCTGACCCCAGCACCCTAGAGGACAAGAGGTCAGGACTGATGTCTGTTACTACTCCTGTGAAATGTTTTGCAGAATGGGATAGACCATCACCCCAGGAAAGCCAGAACGACACGCCAAACCCTCAAGGCAATGGTTCTCGTAGAAACAGCTGTTTTGGATGCATTAGCCACAGGGGCTGAATGAGGCAGGAAGTCAAAATCACTACATTGGCAGACAAGCTGAGATGAAGCCAAAGTCACTGAGATCAAGGGGAGCTGAATGAATTATGCGAAGGAATTGGCAGAAACTGACCATGAAATTGCAAAATCCAAAATCTTTCAAGGAAACATGAAGTAACATTGGTGCTGTTAAAAAACTGTCTCAGTGATTAATCGGAAGGCAACTTAAGAAGCCTAACACTTGGTTCGTGTAAAAATGTCTAACAGAACCGCACCTCGATCACTACGTGCTATCCTGGCCTTTATGATTCTGCATGACTCGCAGCTGTACCTCCGTGGCCGCTGCGTCCCCGCCTCTTCTTCCCAACTACAGCAGACGGCTCGAAGCGCGCGCCTGACATGTGCAAGAGATCACCCATGGAGAGGGGAGGTGAGGGGGGAGAGGCCCTCCAGGCCTTTTCAACAAGAGCCCCATGGGTTTTGGTTAGAGCAGACTACTAGGTGAACTCACCCTCCTTTCAGCGGAGGGCCCCTTTAATTCCTTTGCCAAGGGGTCCACCCCCCATTGCACAAACACTGCTCTGTGAGGCTTCCATCTCCAAACAGCTGGCAGATCAATTTCAAACATAAGGTTTTGGAAGGGTCGAATGTCAAAGAGCAACGTTCCATGGCACGAGCTTGATTAGTGTTGACAAGATGGTTAAGTGTTGTTTTATAGAAGTTTAACTCCAGTCACCCAGCTTGTCCTGCTGAAGTTCAGAATAATTTCAGGTCACATTATTTATTGTTATCGATGCTTCTTATCATTTGCAATTATGTTTGAATGAGGCCCTAATCATTTCTGAAGCATCTTGGTTTTCACTAGGGTGCTTTTTGAAATGATTTGCTCCCCAATTCAAAACAAATATTCACCAAGGGTTTTTTATAACAGCAAATGTTGGCTGTGATTAACGTCTTACAGTTTTGTGAATTACTGTAGCCACCCCATGAAACACCTTCTTCAGTATGCTTCCCTTCTCCCCCCAAAGTGCCCCTGTGGGTAAGGAGTCAGTTCACATCGTATCTCAGAAAGGAGATGGTGGCTAAGAGAGTTTGTCTTGATTTTTTTTAGCATAATCCCAGAAAGGACTTAAGGATAGATTTAAAGTCCGTAGGAATACAGACTGATGGGCATAAAGGGAAAAAAGAGGGAAGGAAAGAAGGTTAGGAATACGAAAGCACTGAGGGTTAAGTTCAACGTGGCAAGTCACTTAGCCAGGATTGGACCCATGCCTCCCTGAAACTGAGCGAACCGTTAGGTTGTGTGTGTGTGTGCGCCGCGTTTCCGCGTCCATGTGAGTGCGAGAAGTTCGGGGGTGTGTGCGCCGTGCGTTGTGCCATTGAGTGGCAAGAAGTAGGGGTGTGTGCGCGTGCCGTGTCTATTTGTCATGGTGAGTGCGAGAGTTTAGGGGGTGTGTGCACGTGCGTGTCCCATGTTGAGTGGAAGAAGTTAGGGGGTGGTGTGGGCGCGTGCTGTCATGTGAGTGCAAGAAGTTAGGGGGTGTTTGGCAGGCGGTGTCTAACTGTCCATGTGAGTGCGAGGAAGTTAGGGTGTGTGTGTGCGCGTGCGTGTTCGAGGAAGTTAGGGTTTGTGGTGTGTGTGCGCATTGCGTGTCTGTGTCCAATGTGAGTGCGAGAAGTTAAGGGGTGTGTAGTGTGCGCGTGTGTGTCGAGGAAGTTAGGGTTGTGTGTGTGCGCGCATTGCGTGTCCTTGTCCATGGTAGTGGAGAAGTTAGGGTGTGTGTGTGGTTCGCGTGCGTTGTCGCGAGGACTTAGGGATTGTGTGTGTGCGCGTATGCGTGTCGTTGTCATGTGAAGTGTGAGAAGTTAGGGGCTGTGTTGTGTGGCGCGTGCGTGTTGAGGAAATTAGGGTTTGTTGTGTGTGCGAGCAATGCGTGTCCGTGTCCATCGTGAGTGCGAGAGTTTTGGGGGGATGTGTGTGTGCAACCGTGCGTTGTCTGGGAAGTTAGGGTTGTGTGTGTGCCGCGCATGCGTGTCTGTGTCCATGGAGTGCGAGAGTTGGGTGTGTGCGTGTCGTGTCCATATGATGCGAGTGTAAAGTATTCTTAAAGGATCATGACCTGAGGTGACATAAGGAATTTTCAGGCAGGTTGAAGGCCACGAGGAACCCAGAGAGAACCCAGTGGGAGTGCAGCTGGCCTTGCCCCGAGGGTGTTTTTTGGGGAAAGCCTGGTGATACTTCAGCTTTTACAAGAAGGCAAAAAGAGAAGATACAAGCTGAAGCACAGCAAAATGCAGCCAAATCAGTAATCTCTTAAGTTGGCACCCCAGATGGTGGTACGACTCCCCATTGCAGTGCAAGTGGAAGTACCACTTCTCACCCGCAAAGGAATTCAGGAAGTGATCAGTTCATCCTTTTCGAGCCTGGAGCCTGAAAGAAAAAGAGAAAAAACACTGCGAGTTATTTTGGAGCAACAGGTTTGTCCTAACTGTGTACCGAGGTGGGTGACGAAACTCCCAAGCTGAGAGTTTTTAAACGTACGCTGATTCTGCACTGATCATTCCCAGGGCGCCCAAGCATCATTCCTTCCCGGAGTACAAACCTTCATCCCTAAGGCTTCAAGAGCTTTTCTCACAAATAAAACTCAAGCGGAATGATGAGCACCCTCCCCTCAATGAAAAATAACTTCACCGCACGTTCGAACGAAAGCACTGTGAAGTGAGAAGCCAACAGAAACCATGAGGTAGACACAAGACACACAAATACTTCAGATATTTGAATTTGGCCGACCAAAACATAAACACAAACTCAAAATATCTGGGAGAGAAAGAAACTTTATTTTTTAAATTTACCACGCAGATGTGGAAAAATACCAAATAAACTAATGACAAATGAGAAATATCACTGATTTTTCTTATTAATTGATGGATTGGATTTTGACAACAAATAGACACAATTTGAACAGTGAATTAGAGACTTAGAATCTACTGAGCTGAACAAATTAACCTGAAATGACACCAAAGTGCAGAAATGGGAATGTGAAAAAGACATTTATGAGAATAGCAGTTTGAAGACTGTGTTAGTTTAGTTAAGAGTCAGAACCAGAAGAAAAATTGGAAGAGGTGTATTTTTAAGGAGATAGGCCCTGGAATTTGCCACATTGTGACCACCACTCCCCACAGATTTAATAAAGTGCAGTGAATCAAGAGGTAAATAAAATTCTAGACCACATTAACTCAATTTGGATAAATGCTTTAAGAAAAATTTATAATACATACTATTTCATTTACGAAACAATATATATACAGATAATATTAGATTGGAGTCTGCCGCTCTGTCGCACCAGGCTGAAGTGCAAGGGTAGTGATCTCCGGCTCACTGCAAGCTCCACTTCCGCGGGTTCACGCCATTCTCCCCTGCTCAGCCTCCTGGTAGCTGGGACTAGCAGGCACCCGCCACCCACCCCCGGGCAATTTTGATATTTTTTTAAGTAGATTTTACCGGGGTTCACCATATTAGCCCAGGAAGATTCTCGATCTCCTGCCTCATGATCCACCCACCTTGGCCCCCCCCCCCAAGTGCTGGATTACAGGCGTGAGCACGCGCCACCAGGCCCCCAAAGGAATGTTTTTTAAAAATGTTAGGATAAACAGATGGGTTGTCTTTCAAAAGATATAAGAGGAATTTAAACCATCAAAAAAACTAAAAGCCAAAGGAAAGAGAGTTATTAATGTAATTTATAAATTGAATTTCTACTTACATCTTATTTTTGCTGTTCAACCAATGTTTTTTTGATATGCTTCTCCTGATTCATACATTCAGACCTCTCCCCAGATGGATTTTGTAATAAACTACTAATCAAAAATAGCCGTCTCCAATTTATAAAGTCATGTGGAAACTTGTTAGAATTAACACATATTTGACAAAAAAAAAGACAAGATATATCTTCCAAGAAGACATAGAAAATGGCCGATGGTCAGTCGTCGCGCTCACATCTCTAAGCTTTCTGGAAGGATGGGGAGGGCAGGAGCCTTGCTCAGGAGGACTCTCACTAGACCCAGCTGGGAGTGGGGCTAAGCCAAGGTGATGATCCTCCCAGAAACCAGCCCTGCCTCTCCAGGGAAGAGGGTGGGATAAAAGCCACTGGTGGGTTTCCATCACAAGTAGAGCTGAGCTCCCTCCCTGGTGGCTGCTCAAAGAGTGACTTTGTTTTGTCCTGCAGAAGCTGAGGTGCCCCTGTGATCCAGGTCTTCCACCCTGAAACCCCACCCCTGCATCAAGGTCCTGCCTGGAGAGTCTACCTTGCAAAGCTTCCTGCTCCTGCACATGCCACAGGCCAGCAACCAGAGCCCATCATCTCAGAGGCCCCTGTATGTCCTTCGAAGGAACCAGGACCCTCAGAGCCCAGCATCCATCACTGTCGTCATCATCACAACCAAAGAAGAGCAAGCCTGGCAGGCGGGGTTACATCTCCAGGATGATGGGCTGCCAGCAACTGCACAGGATACGGCCACCTGCTTAACTGTGCTGTCCAGCCAGCCAGCCAGCTGCAGGGCCTCTTGCTGCTCAAGAAGAGCTGATGGGCCGGGGACATTGGATCACACGTGTGGGCACAGTACTGAGAAATGGGAGCACAGTGCTGGGAAATGGAAGCATAGTACTCAGAAATGGAAGCATAGTACTGGGAAATGGGAGCACAGTACTAGGAAATGGGAGCACAGAGTACTGGGAAATGGGAGAACAGTACTGGGAAATGGGAGAACAGTACTGAGAAATGGGAGTACTGAGAAATGGGAGCACAGAGTACTGGGAAATGGGAGCACAGTGCTGGGAAATGGGAACACAGTACTAGGAAATGGGAACACAGAGTACTGGGAAATGGGAGAACACAGTATTGGGAAATGGGAGCACATAGTATTGGGAAATGGGAGAACACAGTACTGGGAAATGGGAGAACACAGTACTGGGAAATGGGAGAACACAGTACTGGGAAATGGGAGAACACAGTACTGGGAAATGGGAGAACACAGTACTGGGAAATGGGAGAACACAGTACTGGGAAATGGGAGAACACAGTACTGGGAAATGGGAGAACACAGTACTGGGAAATGGGAGAACACAGTACTGGGAAATGGGAGAACACAGTACTGGGAAATGGGAGAACACAGTACTGGGAAATGGGAGAACACAGTACTGGGAAATGGGAGAACACAGTATTGGGAAATGGGAGCACACAGTACTGGGAAATGGGAGCACACAGCACTGGGAAATGGGAGCATAGTACTGGGAAATGGGAGAACAGTACTGAGAAATGGGAGTACTGAGAAATGGGAGCACAGAGTACTGGGAAATGGGAGCACAGTGCTGGGAAATGGGAACACAGTGCTGGGAAATGGGAGCACAGAGTCTGGGAAATGGGAGAACACAGTATTGGGAAATGGGAGCACACAGTACTGGGAAATGGGAGAACACAGTACTGGGAAATGGGAGAACACAGTACTGGGAAATGGGAGAACACAGTACTGGGAAATGGGAGAACACAGTACTGGGAAATGGGAGCACAGTGCTGGGAAATGGGAACACTGTACTAGGAAATGGGAGCACAGAGTCTGGGAAATGGGAGCACACAGTACTGGGAAATGGGAGCACACAGTACTGGGAAATGGGAGCACACAGCACTGGGAAATGGGAGCATAGTACTGGGAAATGGGAGAACAGTACTGAGAAATGGGAGTACTGAGAAATGGGAGCACAGAGTACTGGGAAATGGGAGAACACAGTATTGGGAAATGGGAGCACGTAGTATTGGGAAATGGGAGAACACAGTACTGGGAAATGGGAGCACACAGCACTGGGAAATGGGAGCATAGTACTGGAAAATGGGAGCACAGTACTGAGAAATGGGAGTACTGAGAAATGGGAGCACAGTATGAGAAATGGGAGCCCACAGTACTGGGAAATAGAAGCACAGTATGGAGAAATGAAGGCACACAGTACTGTGAAATGGGAGGTCAGTACTGGGAAATGAGAGCACGGTTCTGGAAAATAGGAGCACACAGTACTGAGAAATGGGAGCACAGTACTGGGAAACCCCATATCTGGATTCTGAGTTCTTCAGCCTAGCCCAGACTTCTTATCTTAGTAGACAACAAGAGTCAAGAGAAGACCAGAGAACTGCAGGCATCCTCTATATTTTAATGAACTCTGCAATTTAATCTGTAGTCATATTTTAAAAGATAATCAGTTTTCTAAATATATCTATGACATTGGGCTGTTTTTGTGTTTCTATAAAGAAATACCTGAGGCTGGGTAATTTATTCTAAAAGCAGGTTTAACTGGCTCACAGCTCTGCAGGCTGTACAGGAAGCACGGTGCTGGTATCTGCTTGGCTTCTGGTGAGGCCTCAGGAAGCTTCTGTCATGGCAGGAGGTGGAGTGGGAACCAACACGTCATGTAGTGAGAGCAGGAGCAAGAGAGAGTGGTGGGGTTGGCGGGGGTGCCATACATTTTTAAATGACCAGATCTCAAGTGAACTACCAGAGCAAGAACTCACTCATCACCAAGGGGATGGCACTAAACTATTTATGAGGAACCTGCTCCCATGATTCAAACACCTCCCACCAGGCCCCACCTCCAGCACTGGGGATTACATCTCAACGTGGGACTTGGAGGGGACAAACATCCAAGCTATATCATTCCACCCCTGGTCCCTCAAATCTCATGTCCAACTCACCTTGCAACATGCAATCATCCCTTCCCAGTAGTCCCTGAAAGTCTAAACTCATTCCAGGATCAACTCAATCAAAATGCCAAGTCTAAAGGCTCCTCTGGAGATGAGTTCCTTCCACCTATGAGCCTGTGAGATCAAAAACAAGTTATTTACTTCGCAGACAATGGATACAATGATGGTACAGGTACTGGGNA
>NW_016814746.1:123457-133935 GCF_001698545.2 Rhinopithecus bieti | reverse complement strand
AAAAAAAAAAAAAAAGGAAAAAGAGCAAATTAATCATATTTTCAGATAAATAAAAGCCAAGTTGACCACCAACAATCCTACACTAATGGGACGTCAAAAAAGATGTGTTTATTGAGGGGAAACATGTAAAGCAAACACAGAGCCTACAGGAAATAATTTAGAAAAAATTATCACTTATGGAAGTTTTCAATGCAACTCAATCACTGTTAGGTCAACCATATTTTTAAAATAATAAAAATATAGATTTGGACAACACCATTTACAGGCTTGATTTATGGGACATCTGTGGAACTGGAAGCTCATTTATTATTAGTAGAAAATGTGCATTCTCCTTAGGCACACAAGGAATATTGCCCAAAACACGGCTTACTAGCCTCAACAAGTCTCAAATAACTTCTATGGGATGGACCAGTGTTCCCCTCTACATACTTTGACAATTTTTCCTGTCTGCTTTTAAAATTTCTATTTATCATTGGGACTGAGCAATTTGATTATAATGAGACATGATGTAATTTTATTCAATGGTACTTGTGCTTGAGGTGCATTGAACTTCTTGCATCTCTAGGTTTATAGTTAACATCCAATTTGGAAAAAAATGTTGTCGTTATTTTTCCAAACATCGTTTTTAATGCACTACCCTCATTACTCATGTTTTCTTCTCTCCTTCAGGGACTTCAATTAAATATATATTAAGCCACGTGAAGTTGTCCCACAGATTACAGATTATTTGGCTTAATTTTTTTAATCCTCTTTTCTTTTGGTTTCATTTCAGATCGTTCATATTGCTATGGTTTCACAATGAATAATCTTTTTTTTCTTTAACATCTAATGGGCCATTAATCCCATGCAGTGCAGTTCTTATTTTATACATTGTAGCTTTCACCTCTCCAACAGTGATCCAGAGTGGTGTTATATCTTCCGTGCCTCAAATTAGCTTTTACAATATGTGGAATACAGTTTTGATATTGTTTTAATGCCTTTGTGTCTGTTCTGGATCAGTTTTAATAGACTAATTGGTCTCCTTATGGCTCCTATTTTCCCACTTGTTTGTATGCCTAATATTTCTGATTGGATGTCAAAAATTGTTGCCTTCTCTGGTGTTGGATATTTCTGGAGTCCTATCAGTATTCCTGAGGATTTCACAGAACTGACAAAAGACACAAATCCACAGGTATATGATGAGTTAATTATGACAAGCTGCATAAATAAAAAGAAGAAATCCACACCTAAGTAAATCTTATTCGGGGATGCAGATAAGACAAAATCTCATTCTGAGATGCAGTTATTTAAGAACAGAGTTTTAAAGTGTTTATAGATGTAAGGGGTAGAAGTGCAGATTTCTTCCATGCATATATTGCATAGTGGTGACATCTGGGCTTTTAGTGTACCCATCGACTGAATAGTGAACATTGTACTGAATAAGTAATTTTTTCAACTCTCACCCCCTTCCACCCTCCCACCTTTTGGAGTGTCCAGTGTCTTATTATTCCACTCCATATGTCCATGTGTACACATTGTTTAGCTGCCACTTATATGTGAGAACATGTGGTATTTGACTTTTTGTTTCTGAGTTATTTCACTCAGGATAATGGCCTCTATCCATGTTGCTCAAAAGATATGATTTCATTCTTTATTATGAAGGGGTAGTATTACCTTGTGTATATATGCTACATTTTCTTTAACCGGTCCTCCACTGATGGATGCTTAGGTTGATCCATTATCTTTTCTGTTGTGAATAGTATTGTGATAAACATACAAGTGCAGGTGGTTTTTGATATAATTAATTCTTTCCCTTTGGGTATACACCGATTAGTGGAGTTGCTGAACCAAATAGTGGTTCTATTAGAGAAATCTCCATACTGTTTTCCAGAAAGATTATACTGATTTACCTTCCCAGTAGCATTCCCCTTTCTCCACATCTTCACTAAAATCTCTTGTTTTTATACTTTAATTATAGCCATTCTGATTGGTCTAAGATGGTATTGCATTATGATTTTAATTTGCCTTTCTCTGATAATTAGTGATGTTGAGCATTTTTTCATGTTTTTTGACCATTTTTGTGTCTTCTTTGTAAAAATGTCTGTTCATATCCTTTGCCCACTTTTTAATGGGCTTATTTGGTTTGACTTCCTTGTAGATTCTAGATATTAGCCCTTTGTTAGATGCATAGTTTGCAACTATTTTCCCATTCTGCAGGTTGTATATTTACCCTGTTGATAGTTTCTTTGCTGTGCAGAAGTTTAAGTTCCATTTGTCTATTTTTGTTTTTGTTACAGTTGCTTTGAGGACTTGGTCATAAATTATTTGCCTAGGTCAATGTCCAGAAGAATTTTTCCTAAGTTTTCTTCTAGGATTTTTATAGATTTTGGTCTTATGTTTAGGTCTTCAATCCATCTTGAGTTAACATTCGTATATGGTAAGAGGTATTGGTCCAGTTTCATTCTTCTGCATATGCCAATCCAGTTTTCCCAGCACCATTTATTGAAAAGGGTATCATTTCCTCAATGTATATTTTTATTGACTTTGTGTCTTCATTTCTGAGTCCTCTATTCTGTTCCATTAATCTATATGTCTATGTTTGTACTACTGCCATGCTGTTTTGGTTACCATATGCTTGTAGTATAATTTGAAGCCAGGTGATGTGATGCCTCCAACTTTGTTCTTTTAGCTTTGGATTGCTTTGGCTAGTTAGGCTGTTTGTGAGTTCCATGTAAATTTTAGGATTTTTTTTCTAATTTGATAGAGATTGTGTTGGGTCTGTTGATTCCTTTGAACAGTATAATAATTTTTAACAATATTGATTATTCCAATCCATGAGCATGGGATGCGTTTCCATCTGTTTGTGTCATGTATTACTTATTTCATCAGCATGTTGTAGTTCTCCTTATAACGATCTTTCACTTCCTTGTTGTGTGTCTCAGTTCCCCGGCTAGGAAAAGGGATTCCCTTCCCCCTTGTGCTTCCTCACCCGATGCCTCGCCCTGCTTCAGCTCTCGCTGGTCGGGCTGCAGCAGCTGACCAGCACCGATTGTCCGGCACTCCCTAGTGAGATGACCCCAGTACCTCAGTTGAAAATGCAGAAATCACCGGTCTTCTGTGTCGCTCGCACTGGGAGTTGGAGACTGGAGCTGTTCCTATTCGGCCATCTTGCTCCACCCCCCGGGACAACTTCTGGATCAGTTTTAATAGACTAATTTGTCTTCTTATGGCTCCTATTTTCCTACTTGTTTGTATGCATAATATTTCTGACTGGATGTCAAAAATTGTTGCCTTCTCTGGTGTTGGATATTTCTGGAGTCCTATCAGTGTTTATAGATGTAAGGGGTAGAAGTGCAGATTTCTTCCATGCATATATTGCATAGTGGTGACATCTGGGCTTTTATTGTACCCATCGCCTGAATAGTGAACATTGTACTGAATAAGTAATTTTTCAGCTCTCACCGGCTTCCACCCTCCCACCTTTTGGAGTGTCCAGTGTCTTATTATTCCACTCCATATGTCCATGTGTACACATTGTTTAGCTCCCACTTATATGTGAGATCATGTGGTATTTGACTTTCTGTTTCTGAGTTATTTCACTCAGGATAATGGCCTCTATCCATGTTGTTCAAAAGATATGATTTCATTCTTTGTTATGGATGGATAGTATTACCTTGTGTGTATATGCTACATTTTCTTTAACTGGTCCTCCACTGATGGATGCTTAAGTTGATCCATTATCTTTTCTGTTGTGAATAGTATTGTGATAAACATACAAGTGCACGTGGTTTTTGATATAATTAATTCTTTCCCTTTGGGTATACACCAATTAGTGGAGTTGCTGAACCAAATAGTGGTTCAATTTTTAGTTCTTTGAGAAATCTCCCTACTGTTTTCCAGAAAGATTATACTGATTTACCTTCCCAGTAGCATTCCCCTTTCTCCACATCTTCACTAAAATCTCTTGTTTTTAGACTTTAATAATAGCCATTCTGATTGGTCTGAGATGGTTTCGCATTGTGATTTTAATTTGCCTTTCTCTGATAATTAGTGATGTTGAGCATTTTTTCATGTTTTTTGACCATTTTTGTGTCTTCTTTGTAAAATGTCTGTTCATATCCTTTGCCCACTTTTTAATGGGCTTATTTGGTTTGACTTCCTTGTAGATTCTGGATATTAGCCCTTTGTCAGATGCATAGTTTGCAACTATTTTCCCATTCTATAGCTTGTCTATCCTGTTAATAGTTTATTTCACTGTGCAGAAGATTTTTAGTTTAAGTTCCATTTGTCTATTTTTGTTTTTGTTGCAATTGCTTTGAGGACTTGGTCATAAATTATTTGCCTAGGTCAATGTCCAGAAGAATTTTTCCTAAGTTTTCTTCTAGGATTTTTATAGTTTTGGGTCTTATGTTTAGGTCTTCAATCCATCTTGAGTTAACATTCGTATATGGTAAGAGGTATTGGTCCAGTTTTATTCTTCTGCATATGCCAATCCAGTTTTCCCAGCACCATTTATTGAAAAGGGTGTCATTTCCTCAATGTATATTTTTATTGACTTTGTGTCTTCATTTCTGAGTCCTCTATTCTGTTCCATTAATCTATATGTCTGTGTTTGTACTACTGCCATGCTGTTTTGGTTACCATACCCTTGTAGTATAATTTGAAGTCAGGTGATGTGATGCCTCCAACTTTGTTCTTTTAGCTTTGGATTGCTTTGGCGAGTTGGGCTGTTTTTGGGTTCCATGTAAATTTTAGGAATTTTTTCTAATTTGATAGAGATTGTGTTGGGTCTGTTGATTCCTTTGAACAGTATAATAATTTTTAACAATATTGATTCTTTCAATCCATGAGCATGGGATGCTTTTCCAATTGTTTGTGTCATGTATGATTTACTTAATCAATGTATTGTAGTTCTCCTTATAAAGATCCACTTCCTTGGTTAAATATATAATCTAGGTAATTTTTGTAGCTATAATAGAATGAGATTGGCCTTCCTATTCGTTCTTGGCAGATGTTATTGGTGTATAAGAATGCTTATTGATTTCTGTACATTAATTTTGTATCCTTAAATGTTATTTATCAAATCTAAGCAGTTTTTTTGGTGTGAGTCCTTAATACGGTTTGGCAGTGTCACCCAACTCTCATCTTGATTGTAGCTGCACATAATTCCCCATGTGTTGTGGGAGGGACCTGGTGGGAGAGAATTGAATCACGGGGCAGCTTTCCCCATACTGTTCCCATGGTAGTAAATAATCTCCACGAGATCGACGGTTTTATAGGGGAACCCTCACTTGGCCTTACATTCTCTCTCTTGCCTGCTGCCATGTAAGATCTGCCTTTTGCCTTCCACCAATGATTGTGAGGCCTCCCCAGGCTCATTGGAACTGTGAGTCCTTAAACCTCCCTTTTTTGTTTAGTAAATTACCGCAGTCCAGGCATGCCTTTACCAGCCAGTGTGGAAAATGGCTAATACAAGTCTTTAGGGTTTTCTATACAGAATATTCATTTCACCAACAGAAAGGGATAGTTGGGCTCCTCTTCCTTCATTTGCATTCCCTTTATTTCTTTCTCTTGCCTGATTTCCTCTGGCCAGGACTTTAAGTACTTGTAGCCAATAAAAGTGCTGAAAGTGGGCATCCGGGTCTTATAACCAGTTCTTTAGAGGGCATACTTTCAACTTTTCCTCTGTAATGTATGATGCTGCTTGGATTGTCATGGAAGGCTTTATTATGTTGATGCTGTTTCTTCTAAGTTTGTTGAGAAATTTTTAATCATGAAGGGAGGCTGAATTGAATTGATCCAAAAGCATCTATTTAGATGATCATTTTGGTTTTATCCTGAATTCTTGTTCATGTGCCATGTCTCATTATTGATTTGCATACCTGGGATAAATCCCACCTGATCAGGGTTGCATATCGTTTTGATGTGCTGTCGGGTTTATTGTTTCTGGTATTTTGGTGAGGGATTTTTACATCTATATTCATAGGGATATGTCTGGGGTTTTCTTTTTTTGTTTGTGTTTTGTCTGGATTTGGTCCCAGGGTGATACTGGCCTCATAGAATGAGTTAGAGAGATAATCCCCCCTCTTCAATTTCTTGGAATAGTTTCAGAAGATTGGTATTAGTTCTTCGTATTTTGGTAGAAATCTGGCTGTGAATCCATTCTATCCCCGGGCCTGAGTGCAGGGCATCCACACAACAAGTGAAGCCACTTCTGGGCAGCTGGGGAAAAGCAAATTGCAGGGACCGAGCAGAACCCGGCTCCGTTGGTCTGCTTGGAGCCTCTCGGCTGTCACAGAGCTCACTGCCCACTGCCTCTGACAGCACACCCCGGGCCTCACGCCCCTAGCCCTTGCCAGCTTAGGGTGTGTCCTCTCCCACTCGACACAAGCGCCTCCCTTCTCTGCGGCCCTCAGCTCTGCGACGCGCATCCTCTCCATGGTCCTCCGTGTCTCGCCAGGGCATGGGCTCCTGTCCACCATCTTTTCTGCCCCTGGAGTTCGGGAAAGCACACTGTCCTGGTTGCCGTGCCCGCATCCTTCTTCCCTAGCATCGGCTGTGGAACTGAGGTACCAATGGCTGGCATATGAAGAATGTGCTCCAAGCCAGCTCTGCCTAAGGGCTGAACACCCCCCATGTGGCTTCCCCTCCTCATCAGCATCTGACCCAGTGGCAACAGTGAAGGCCACAAGGCCTCAAATGCCCTTCCCTGGGTCAACAGGTGTGTGATAGTGGAGCCAGGAGTCCGCTCCCTGGCAGCAAGACCCAGAACCTGTACTTTACATGCCATGTTCCACAGCAATTCCAACCTTGAAATTGAACTTGTCTTCTTTAACAATATAACCAGATTATCATAGCCCAAACACACAGGCACGTGCACACACACAGGGTGCAAACACATAACATACACACAGACACATGGGCATCAGGCACAGAGCACATGCACAACACATGCAAACACACAGACACAGGCATGTGCACACAAGCACACACCAGGCACACGGCAAGTGGACTACAGGTGCAACACACATTCACACAGAGACACAGGCACAATGGCAGACACACACTCCGTGCAACACACAGAGACACACAGACCACACAGCTGAGCATACGCAGCTGAGCACATACCGAAACATACATGACACCAGCATGCATACTCATCACACATACAGGTGCCATTCACACACAGGAATACACAAACACACGCATCCATGTGCACACACACACATCACGTGCCACACACATCTCGCAGACATTTTACCTAAGCTGCCAAATGACCCGTGACGGCTTCAACACCCCCCATGAGCTTTCCAGGCCCACACCCAGGCAGCACGTCCGTTCCTATCAGCCACAGGCGTCACACTGACCACCTCAGGCCCCATGCACTCCAGGTTGGTAGCTTGTCCCCAGCCCCAGGACCCACACAGGAGCTGCTTAGGGTTCTTCAAGGGGCCGTGACTGCTCACTGCTGTGGGCCACACCCCCACGGGGCCCAACAATAAGCTGCTCAGGTCCATAGGCCATCAAGATGTTCAGCTGCGCCCAGGGGTGGGTGGACACTGACAGGTCAGCCTGCAGCCTGGTGGAGCGGCCCCACCTCAGCTGCTGGGACAACCCGGCATCCCCACACTTGGCATCGGAGGCCTTTTCATGTCTGCTGCTGTCTGTCCCCAGGAGTCCATTTCTCCCCCCACTCCCTGTGCCTCCATCTTCAACATGGGGCCTCCCAATGGACATGGGCTCCTGTCCTGGTCTCCCACTGCAGACGCGGATGGCCCAGCGTCTCCCGCCGTCGCTTCCGTCCAGGGCTTCCAGTGCTACCCAACACGCTGTGTCTGCCCTGCCCAACCTCCACTGTCAGCCTGAACCTCTGCCCACAAAACCCAACCCCAAACCCTGGCAGGGTGGGCGAGGGTGCTGGGCAGCAGGGGCTTGTCCCTGAGAGCCGGCCTCCTCCTATGTGACAGCTGCCTGGCCTGGTGCTCCCAACTGCGGACACAGAACCTGTGCAGAAAGCCGTGGAAACAGCCGCAGGCAGGCGCCTTGGTGAGCGCTGCTGGTCACTGGTGCAGCGCCACAGGTGGAGCTGGGAAAAGCTTTGGTGCTGGGGGGGTAGTGCCCCTCACCCAAAAAATTCACATCGACCCAGAACCTCAGAGTAAGACCTTACTGTAAAATAGGATCTTTGTAGATGTAATTCCATTAAAGATTTTGAGATTATCCCAGCTTATCCTGGTGGCCCTTAAATCCAGTGACAGGTGTCCTGATAAGCAAAGGAGGAGACAGACACAAACTCTGGGAAGGAGGCCCCGTGAGGACAGGGGCAGAGGTGGAGCCATGGGGCCACCGCCCAGGACCGCCTGGAGCCACAGAAGCTGGAAGAGGTGGGAACCTCCTGAGCGCACAGGCCTTGATGTCGGACTTCTGGCCTCCTAAGCCTTAAGAGGGAACCCCTGTTGTTCAACCCATTTGTAGTGATTTTCTCAGGAGCCCAGGAAGCATCTTAAAACCGGACACTGTGCGTGGATCACATCATTGGCTGTGCGTCGGTTTTCAGTAATTGCAGGGTAAATGGAGGCCGTCCAGGTCTGGCGGTGTAGCCAGAGCTGGGGGTCAGGAAGGGCCACTGGACAGGCAGCCATGGCCAGGTGAAGAGCCTGGAGTCCGGAATCAGGATCCACCTCTCCCGACTGGGCAATATCCTGTGCCCCTGTTTCTGGTGATTTTGTAAGTGCTGACTGAACCGATTGTCGCTGGGAAATAACACACCCGTGACCCCAAACCAAAATTTCACCCGCAGATAAGGAAACAGACTCCATGAACACGCGGACGCCCGACGGTAGAACCAGCGTGCCCACCCCAGCCCCGGTCACTGTGTGTCCTGCGCAGGGGCCAGGGCAGCCCAAGGCTCAGCTCTGTCCTCCCGCCGAGACCTCGCTCAGCCCCCTGGACGCCGCCCCGCGCCCCCGGCCTCTCCTCTCCTCACAAAGGCTCCAGGACCATGTCTGTCTCTGAAGCCTGATGTTACCTCCCACTGCAATTTTATTGTAAAATCACTGCATTTATGTCAAGAGAGTTTGTACAGGTTTAAAAAATGCACTGAAGAGTCACCTGTGCCTATTAGGACAGTAAGAACACACCAAGGAGAGATCATTTCATTATTTCATTGATGCTGTTAGTAGGAACTGCCCGAGGGGGAGGCGCCCCGGGCTCCGCGGGACGAGAAGGCAGTCAAGCCCGCACCCCGGCAGGTGGGAAGCAGGAGCCGCAGCCTGGCCACCGCACAGCTTTGGGGGTCTCCCGACCTCCCTGCTCCGAGTGTGGAATTTCTCAGAAGAATTACACAGAGGCCCATCTCTGGTCAGTTCTGAGTGGAAGGAGAAACCACAGGAGAGGAGAGGAGTGTGGGGCCCGAGACCACCGTGGGGTGGGTGGGGGCCAAGCCGCCAGGCTCTGAGGCCTCAGCACCCCCTGCCCAGCACCCTGCACCCCAACTTCCCCTGCTGCCTTTGCGAGCTCCAGGGCCTGCTGGACACCTGGTGCAGGGACAGAGTCGGGGCTGGGGTAGGAGCTCAGCTGCACCAGACACAGTGGAGCTGGAAGTCACCAGGGGCACCCCTTCCTCCTGGGGGGCTGTGCCTCGGCCTCCTCAAGGCAGAGGCCCCTGTGCCCCTCAAGTCCCAGCACCCAGCACCACAGAACCGCCCTGTCAGCTCGGCCCGGAATCTTGTGCCGAGCCAACTCCTGCGGAGGGCCGGTCAGCCCCGGGCAGAATGAGCCCCCTCCGCAAAGCCTGTCTAGGGGCGCGGGGCCGCAGGTGCCCCGAGAAAGGCGAGATTAGAAGAGTTGCCGGGATGGTGGCGCTGCACACGGGCGACCTGCAGGGAGAACGGAGGCTGAGGCCTGGACAGGGTGCGCGCTCTGCTCCTCCGCTTCTGCGGGAAGGGCGGCCCCGTCCCAGGCAGCTGCGCTCCGCTCCCGGCACGGACCTGGCTCCCTGCTCAGGCCGACCCCCGGCCGCGGTGCCCCCACCTGGGCGCCCAGTCCCCAGCCTGCGCCCCGCCTTGGGGTCCGAGCACCCTCACAGCCCGGCCCTGCCGCTTCCCTGCACCGTCTGCGGCTCTTGAAAGAACTGGACGCGGTCGGGGGTCGCCCAGCACTGTCCTCGCGCCCCTGCCGCCAGCCCACCCCGTCCCAGGAGGCCGCGTCCGCGCTCATCCGTCCCCCGCCGCACCGTCCACGCGCGTCCTGCGGGGCGCAGAGATCCGGGTCCGGTCGTCCCCGGGGGGCCCCAGAACCAGGTGAGGGGGCCCCGCCGCACCCTGTCAGGCGGTTCCCACGGCCGGAGGGTCGGCCGCGCCCTGCGCTGAGCGGATACCCGGTGGCCGGCGGGGCTTGCGCGGACCCGGCCTTGTAAGGCAGACGCCTCGGTGCGCCCCGCGCGTTCCCCGAGCCGGGTGGGGCGGCGGGGGCGGGGCTGCCAATGAGCGCGCGGGGCG
>NW_016814746.1:114281-122978 GCF_001698545.2 Rhinopithecus bieti | reverse complement strand
CTGTTTGGATGGGGTTGGGGGCTGCTGTTTGGATGGGGTTGGGGGCTGCTGTTTGCATGGGGGTTGGGGGCTGCTGTTTGCATGGGGGTTGCGTTCCCTCCCAGTGTCGCCGCGGATCCACCTGGCATGTTTATTGGCTCTTCTGCATGCAGAGCCCCTGGGAGACCCATAGAGGACTGGGCTCCTCAGCCCACCCCGGCCACCCCTCCCTGCTTGACTTCTCTGGGGGAGAGGTCTCCCCCGCGTCCAGCCAGCCCCTGCCCCTGGCAGGTGACCCAGCTCCCTGTGGCCTGGGACTAGGAGATGGGGCTGGACGGAGGCCTGGAAGGGGCAGGAAGTGGAGGGGAGTGAGGCAGCTGCAGCCTGATGCCGGCACCTTGAACTGGGCTCTCGCGCCTGTCAGCAGCTGGGTGCCAGCGCCTCCCCACCACGTGATCCTCAGAGGGCCTGTGGGGGAGGGGCGGGCTCCAGGAGCGGCTGCAGAAGGCGAGCTTCAGGAGGGTGTGTGCGTTTTCCCGGGAGGGGTCTGCAGCTTTCCTGGTTTCTAATGGGATCCCTGATTCCGAAAGGCGCCGGCATGAACTCGCTCTGCATCTTCACAAAGCATGAAGTCATGGGGACTGGACCGCGTGTGCATGGAGGAAACTCAGCTGGTCACTGGCTGCATTTTAATCTTACAGCTGCGGTTGGTCCATCTTCCCAAATTCCCTGAAGTTGCAATACATGTTTTAACGATTATACAAGGTTATAAATGCTCATTGTGGAAATGAGCATAGAAATGCTCATAGAAACGGTCTAAAAGGGGCTTCCTTTTGACCCCTCTACCCTAATTTGCAAGCCTCACACTGGCAGTGGCTGCCCTAGGCCTGGGAATCCATCAACAGGGTTCGTGCACCCGGCTGGGCAGGGCCTGGAGGGAGGGGCTGCAGGAGGCCTCCGTGGGCACAAAGGCCAAAGCGCCACACACAGGGCTCAGGAGAACTGCCTGAAGAAAATTAGGATCACCCATAGCAGATGGAGACTGGGGAGCTCTCTGGAGAGCAGGCCGTCTGTTCCCTCCCAGGCCTGTGGGAGCCACTCCCTGCTGAGAATTAAAAGCTTCCTCCATGCCACCGTGCCAGCAGAGCCGAGTCTGTTTATAGCTGGTGGTGAGACAGGAGGAGTGTGTGAGAGGGATGCCATCTGGGGCTCTTGGGGCCCCCAGGCCAGTGCTGGTCAGTGCCCTGCAGTACCTGGCCCAGCCTGGTGCCCTCAGGCAGAAGCGCCTTCGGGAAAACACTCTGGGTGAGGAGAGTCGCTCATTGCCTCTGCCTGGGCTGGGGGTCCAGAAGGCTGCGCCCAGGAGGGTTGCGGCCGGGTGTCAAGTCCATCTGAGCCCACAAACCCTCAGCCAGGAGCCAGGATCAGGCAGCAGAATCTACACACGCCTAGTTCCTGCTGCTGGGGCAAAAGATGTTTCCTGGGAAGGAAGGGGTGGAGCTGCCTGGGTCAGGCCCAGCCACATCTGGGGCTCAGACCTGGTCCCCGGCATCCACGAGCCAAACCTTAAGCTGCCCTGCGTGGATCCTCCTCCTAGGGAGACCACCTTCTTCTTGGTGTGTGTGTGTTAGGGGGTGCCACAGGGCCATAACCCACCACATCCCCGTGATATGATCTTCCACCCAGGGCAGCCTCCACCCAGATGATCCCCCACCCAGGGCCTACCCCACCCAGATGATCCCCCACCTGCATGATCCCCCACCTGGGGCAGCTCCCACCCAGGTGATCCCCCACACAGTAGAACACCCACCCAGGACAGCTTCCACTCACTGCATCTCCCACCCATGGCACCCCCCACCCTGATGATCTCCCTCACAGGGCTTCCCTCCTAGGGCATCAGCAACAGGTATCCCCCTAAGGTGACATCCCCCTCCCAGTATATCTACCTCCCAGAGCTACCCCTCCCAGAGCCACCCCCTAGGCCATTCCTTCCCCAAGGCTCCACCACCCAGGACAATCCCCACAAGGATTCCCCACCCAGGGCATCCCCCCACCCAGGGCTTCCTCCCCACATGGAATCTCCACCCAGGGTATCCCCTTCCCCAGGTAATTCCCCTACCCAGTGTATCCCCCCCCAGGGGATTTCCCCCTCCCCAGTGCATCCAGCCCCCTAGTGCATCCCCCACCCGCAGGGTTCTTCCACCCAGGGCTTCTCCCTCCCTAGGGCTTCCCCTGCCCAGGGCTTCCCCATCCTGGGCATTTCACCTCCAGGCCATCTCCCCGCCAGGGCCTCCAGGGCACATCAACTCAGCAGCACCTCCTCAGTTGGGCAGCCCCTCCCCAGCGCTGCAGGGCTCTGCCTGGGAATGGCTTTGATTGGCCCTACTGGATCCAGGGGAGGGGAGGGTTCTGTAGTCTGCAGCCCCCTGGAATCACACCTGGGGAAGGGCAGTGCCCTGCAGGAAAGTGGCACGCGGTTCTCAGAAAAAGAATTAAGAAAAACATCAGCTGTCCCTAAATCTTATTTCCTGATACAAAAATTAAGACTGTTCTGAGTTCCGGGTTTCTCCTTTAACTGTGCAAGCACTACTTAATTGTGAATTGTAATTTAATGTCTGAATGTCCAAATGCGTGACTTTCTTTGGGGAAGAAATATAAAAAATCTTTCAAAAGAGTGGGAGCAGGCAGCAGCTTTCTGTCTTTGCATCATACCAACTGCCTTCTGCAGCCTCATCCGTTGAGAAAGCCGGGCTTCTCCCTTCCATTGTGGAAGGGTGAGCGCCTCCTCTGAGGACCCCAGTTGTGCTGACGTCGTTGAAAAGTGAGGTTCTGGAAGGGAAGGGAGGTTCTTAACCCCTCTTTAAGCCCAGCAGTGAAGGCCACCTGGAGCCCTTTCCCCGTTCAGTGCAGCTCAGGGAAGGGATTGGTGCGTGCGTTCCTCCATGCGGGCTCTGTGTCCCACGTCTGACTTCTTGGTATGATCAAAGGTCGCCGCCCATGTGGGCTCCACGTGATCCCCCAGGGCACATGGCGTCACAGACCACATTTCCCAGATTCCATAACCTGTAATCCCAACCTGCTCATTTGTTCACAAATGTCCAACGTGGCCTCTGCCCAGGGAATGCCACCAACAGCCGCACCTGCCAGGCAACTTCACATACCCGCTGCCTCCCTCTGGCCATCAGTCCTCAGTCAGCAGTCATTGGGGCCACGAGCAGCAAGCACCCGTATGGGTGAGGAGAGAAGCCATTTCTCTTACTGTCTCCTGTCTCTGAAGAGGAGGAGGAAGTAAAAGTTGAAAAACAATAGAAATGAAGTCAGTGGCACCGCTGCACAGCCACCTGCACTCTGTGCTCAAGTGGGCTCTGAAATAAGGAGTGGGGGCTGGCAGGGGCAGTGCGGTGTCCATCCTGGGCATGGCAGGCCTGGAGCTGCCTTATTCCCTGGCCCATGGTGGGACAGCTGCTTGCGCCTCAGTCTTCTCATCCTTGAAGGAGTGCAGCCCCTCCCCATCTCCCTTGGACCCGATGGCCTCATGCAGTCACAGCCCAAGGGAGAGTCTTGTTCTGGAGAAGCTGCTGGTGGCTTCTCCAGGGCAGTTGGAGCTGTCAGAGGTCACTTCCCGGCCTGGTCCAGCCCAGCACAACCCAGGGGGCCTGCAGGACACCTGCGACCAGGACAGAGGTTCCCAGGGAGGCCAAAGCCTGAGCAGGGCCGAGGACTGACTCTGGGATCTCAGGCCCCAGGGAGGGGTGAGGAGCTGAGGCGGGTGGTGGCTCCCACTGGCTCCGTGGCTCCTGCCTCAACCTCTAACCCGGCACTCCTGTTATGTGAGCATGGCCTGTCCACCAGCCTCTGACAGCAAGGCTCAGCCACCCCGAGAGCGGTCGCGTGGGCTCTGTAGGCGCCACCCCCCCGTGGGCGTGGGCAGTGAACAAGGGAGCAACAAGGCTGCTGCTACCTTTAAAACAGCAACTGGCCCTAGTGACAGACCCCAGGCCCTAGTAACAGGCTCCAGGCTGAAGGGACAGGCCCCTGACACTAGTGACAGACCCCAAGTCCTAGTAACAGGCTCCAGGCCAAAGGTGCAAAACCCTGGCCCTAGTAACAGACTCCAGGTCCTAGTAACAGACTCTAGGTCCTAGTAACAGGCTCCAGGCCCAAGGGACAGGCCCCGGCTCTGGTGACTGACAGACCCCAGGTTCTAGTGAGAATCCTCTGGCCCAAGTGAGAGACCCCTGGTCCTAGTGACAGAGCCCTGGTCAGTTCTAGTGACTGCCCCTGGCCCTGCTTACTGACGCCACGTGGACACCCGGGTTTCCAGCCCCTGGACAGCTCTGTGATAAGAGGCCGGCTGCTGTTTCTCCAGCCCTATCAATTCTGTTCTGTCAGCTTTTCTGTAAGTTTGGCTTCGGGCAGTCCAGCATCCAGTCTTAAGGCGTTTCCCAGGAGATTCATTCTGACAAATTGGGCCCAGTTGATTTTCTGTGGGGACTTTTGGGAACAGGGACAGCCCATGGGGTTGGGGGCAAGGTGGCCTGGGGTGTCTGGGACGAAGCTCCGCCTGGGTGGCCGAGTCCTTGGAACTGGCGATGCACCTGGGGCAGGCGTTCCCCGGCCAGTGAGGACGCTTCGTTCCCCAGGACAGCCACCCTCTGGGGTCTGCCTCTGCCTGCCCCGCTTTGAGATCTGTGGTGTCACCTCTGCCCTTGTCTTCTGCCCTCTCCAAGCCTGTTTTGAAAATGCCAGTTGGACAACACAGTCTGGTTCACACCTGTGGGTGACCCATAGGCACCATCCTGACTCCCTGGGGAGGCCTTGGGGATGGGGGCGCGAGTGGGGTGGGCTCAGCCTCCAAGCAGGTCCTGGCCAGGCCCCATTTGGACTCCCATGGGGTCTGGCCAGGGAAGGGGCATGTGCTGTGAGCAGGCACCTGGGTCAGGGCAGGGCTGGGCATGTCCCTCCTACCAGGGAGGCGCCGGCCAGTGGGAGAGCATGCAGGTGCACAGCTGCATACAAGCCACAGGCCTGGGAGTACAGGGCACAGCTGGGGTGGTGGGCACAGGCCTGGGAGTTCAGGGCACAACTGGGATGGTGGGCACAGGCCTGGGAGTGCAGAGCAACCCCCTGGGGGCTCACGGCACACGCCTGGAGATGGTGGGTGCATGCCTGGGAGCTTGTCCTTTGACCCCTGGATGAGTAGTTTGTCTTCCTGGAGTCTCTTCTGCTACACGACCTTCTTTACCCTCACAGTGACAAAGCAGAGCCTCTAGGAGAAACGCTGTGAGGGTCTGCACCCAGGGCTCAGGTGCGCTGCGTCCAGAAACTGTGGGAAAGTGGAGGACGCCTGACCTCCACCCGTCTAAGGAGAAGTACGGGGGTCACCCGGGGACGCAGACTGGGCCCATCAGCCCCAGCAGCCACCTGCGCCGCAGCCCCTGCCCCCCGCGCTCACCCGAGCCCCCTTCCCGGGCCGTCCCGCGCGTCCCGGCGACCCCAGATTAGGATGCCCGGGGTTCGGCGCTGCGCGCTCGGTGCCCGGAGGCGGCAGGGAGGCTTCGCAAAGGCCACGGGCGGGGGTCACCGTCCGCCGCGCCAGGGACAGGTCTGTCACCGTCTCCGGGCCCTGCGCCTGGCGCTTTGGTCTTTCTTCGCTGCCAGGGACGCCCCTGCACCCTTTCCCTCCAGGCCCTCCCCAGCCCGGGACTCGAACCGCTTCCCTAGTCCCAGGCCTAGGGGGCCGCCGCCAATGTGAGCCGTGGGAAATGAGGGCGTGGAAGGCTGGAATGAAGCCACTGCCCGCAGCAGGTTTTGAGAGATCCCGGGCCACAGAAACGGTCCAGAATGAGTCGTCTCGGGGTCCTGACACCACCGCGTCCTGGCAGGTGGGGGTGTCAGACCGTCCCCCGCAGAGCCTCGGGCTTCCCTGGGCCTTGGCTACTGCCCGCGGGCCTGTGGCGATGGAGAGGCGCTCCCGGGACACCTTCCCGCACCCCTGGGAGCAGCGCCCGAGGATCTGAGGAGCCCTTTATTCTGCGGTTTCGGTTACGTAAACGGAGCCGAGGGAGGTGAGAAGCGCGTCCCTCCCCGGCCGTGGCGGGGCTGCTGTTTTGGTGGGGGTTGGGGGGCTGCTGTTTTGATGGTCTGGGGGGCTGCTGTTTTGATGGGGGTTCGGGGCCTGCTGTTTGGATGGGGTTGGGGCTGCTGTTGATGGGGGTTGGGGCTGCTGTTTTGATGGGGTTCGGGGGCGTGCTGTTGGATGGGGGTTGGCGGCGGCTGCTTTTGCATGGGGGTTGGGGCGCTGCTGTTTTGATAGGGGGTTGGGGCTGCTGTTTTTGATGGGGGTTGCCTGCTGTTTTGATGGGGTCTGGGGGGCTGCTGTTCTGATGGGGATTTGGGGGCTGCCTGTTTTGATGGGGTTTGGGGCTGGCTGTTTTGATTGGGGTCTGGGGGTGCTGTTTTGATGGGGGTTTGCCCACCTGCTGTTTTGATGCGGGGGGTCTGGGGGCTGCTGTTTTGAGGCGCGGTTGGGGGGCTGCTGTTTTGATTCCGGCGGTTTCGGGGCTGCTCTTTTGATGGGGGGTTGAGGCTGGTGTATTCGATAGAGGTTTTTTTTGGGGCCTGCTGTTTGATGGGGGTTTGGAGGGCTGCTGTTTTGAGAAAAGGAAAAAAAAACCACAGAACACAACAAAACAGAATAAAAACCAAAAAAACCAGAGGTTGGTCGGCTGCGTTTGGATGGGGGTTTGTGTTCCCCTCTCAGTGTCATCACTGATCCTCACCTGGCATGTTTATTATCAGAGGAGCTGGCTCCTCAGCCCCACCCCCGGCCACCCTTCCCCTGCTTGACTTCTCTGGGGGAGGCTCTTCCCCTCCGCGCCCAGCCAGCCCCTGCCCCTGGTAGGTTGACCCAGCTCCCTGTGACCTGGGAACTGCAGGAGAGTGGGGCCCCTGGACGGAGGCCTGGAAGGGGCAGGAAGTGGGGGGGAGTGAGGCAGCTGGCAGGCCTGATGCCGGCGGCCTTGAACTGGGCTCTCGCGCCTGTCAGCAGCTGGTGCCAGGCGCGCTCCCCACGCACGTGATCCTCGGAGCGCCCTGTGGGGGAGGGGCGCGGGCTCCAGGAGCGGCTGCGCAGAAGGGCGAGCCTTCAGGGGGTGTGTGCGTTTTCCCGGAGGGGTCTGCAGCTTTCCCTGTTTCTGATGGGGATCCCTGATTCCAAAAAGCGCCGGCATGAACTCGCTCTGCATCTTCACAAAGCATGAAGTCATGGGGACTGGACCGCGTGTGCGTGGAGGAAGCTCCCCTGGTCACTGGCTGCATTTTAATCTTACAGCTGTGGTTGGTCCATCTTCCTGAATTCCCTGAAGTTGCAATACATGTTGTAACGATTATACAAGGTTATAAATGCTCATTGTGGAAATGAGCATAGAAATGCTCATAGAAACGGTCTAAAAGGGGCTTCCTTTTGACCCCTCTACCCTAATTTGCAAGCCTCACACTGGCAGTGGCTGCCCTAGGCCTGGGAATCGATCAACAGGGTTCATGCACCGGGCTGGGCAGGGCCTGGAGGGAGGGGCTGCAGGGGGCACAAAGGCCAAAGCGCCACACACAGGGCTCAGGAGAACTGCCTGAAGAAAATTAGGATCACCCATAGCAGATGGAGACTGGGGAGCTCTCTGGAGAGCAGGCCGTCTGTTCCCTCCCAGGCCTGTGGGAGCCACTCCCTGCAGAGGACGCTGAGAATTAAAAGCTTCCTTGGGAGAGGCTGTGCCAGCAGAGCCGAGTCTATTTATAGCTGGTGGTGAGACAGGAGGAGTGTGTGAGAGGGATGCCATCTGGGGCTCTCGGGGCCCCCAGGCCAGTGCTGGTCAGCGCCCTGCAGTACCTGGCCCAACCTGGTGCCCTCAGGCAGAAGCGCCTTGAGGAAAACACTCTGGGTGAGGAGAGTCGCTCATTGCCTCCTCCTGGGCTGGGGGAGCCAGAAGGCTGCGCTCAGGAGGGTTGCGGCCGGGTGTCAAGTCCATCTGAGCCCACAAACCCTCAGCCAGGAGCCAGGATCAGGCAGCAGAATCTACACACGCCTAGTTCCTACTGCTGGAGCAAAAGGTGTTTCCTGGGAAGGAAGGGGTGGAGCTGCCTGGGTCAGGCCCAGCCACATCTGGGGCTCAGACCTGGTCCCCGGCATCCACGAGCCAAACCTTAAGCTGCCCTGCGTGGATCTTCCTCCTAGGGAGACCACCTTCCTCTTGGTGTGTGTGTGTTAGGGCATGCCACAGGGCTATAACCCACCACATCCCCGTGATATGATCTTCCACCCAGGGCAGCCCCCACCCAGATGATCCCCCACCTGGGGCAGCCCCACCCAGATGATCTCTCACACAGGGATTCCCTCCTAGGGCATTGGCAACAGGGTTTCCCCTAAGGTGACATCCCCTCCCAGGACATCTACTTCCCAGAGCCACCCCCTCCCAGAACCACCCCCTAGGCCATTCCTTCCCCAAGGCTCCACCACCCAGGACAACGTCCACAAGGATTCCCCACCCAGGGAATCCTCCCCACATGGCATCTCCACCCAGGGAATCTACCCCCACTCAGGGCATCCCTGCCACATGGCATCTCCACCAAGGGCACCCCCCACCCAGGGCAGCCCCCCACCCAGGGCAGCCCCCTACCCAGGGCATCCTCCCCACATGGCATCTCCACCAAGGGCATCCCCCC
>NW_016814746.1:80549-113572 GCF_001698545.2 Rhinopithecus bieti | reverse complement strand
TAGTCTGCAGCCCCCTGGAATCACACCTGGGGAAGGGCAGTGCCCTGCAGGAAAGTGGCACGCGGTTCTCAGAAAAAGAATTAAGAAAAACATCAGCTGTCCCTAAATCTTATTTCCTGATATGCAAATTAAGACTGTTCTGGGTTCCAGGTTTCTCCTTTAACTTAAGCACTACTTAATTGTGAATTGTAATTTAATGTCTGAATGTCCAAATGCATGACTTTCTTTGGGGAAGAAATATAAAAAATCTTTCAAAAGAGTGGAAGTAGGCGACAGCTTTCTGTCTTTGCATCATACCAACTGCCTTCTGCAGCCTCATCCGTTCAGAAAGCTGGGCTTCTCCCTTCCATTGTGGAAGGGTGAGCGCCTCCTCTGAGGACCCCAGTTGTGCTGATGTTGTTGAAAACTGAGGTTCTGGAAGGGAAGGGAGGTTCTTAACCCCTCTTTAAACCCAGCAGTGAAGGCCACCTGGAGCCCATTCCCCGTTCAGTGCGGCTCAGGGAAGGGATTGGTGCGTGCGTTCCTCCAGGCAGGCTCTGTGTCCCACGTCTGACTTCTTGGCATGATCAAAGGTCGCCGCCCATGTGGGCTCCACGTGATCCCCCAGGGCACATGGCATCACAGACCACATTTCCCAGATTCCATAACCTGTAACCCCAACCTGCTCATTTGTTCACAAATGTCCAACGTGGCCTCTGCCCAGGGAATGCCACCAACAGCTGCACCTGCCAGGCGACTTCACACACCCGCTGCCTCCCTCTGGCCATCAGTCATCAGTCAGTGGGGACAGAAGCAGCGAGCACCCATATGGGGTCTGGACGTGGCTTCCAACCCAGGCCCTGGCCCAAGTGCCCTCACGTATGACACAGGCGAGCTCCCAGCACCCTCTGCCTTGTGCACAGCCACCTGCATCTCACAGGTGACCTGGCCACCGTGGCTGCTTCTGGGGCATCCATCCTCTCCTGTGCACACCAGCCCCCGCTTCTCCTAAGGCTGCCCAAGTGCCGGTTTCCTCTGCTCCTCGGCGGGGTGGCACCTCTGCCTTCTCAGTGCCAGAGGAGCCTGGGCCGTGTACGGAGCCACTGGGGTGAAGCTCATCTCAGCCTCACCTCCCACCAGGCTTGTTCCTGCCACCTTCGCCAGTGGCCACGTGTCCTCAGGCCGCCTGCTGTGAGGGCCCCAGCTGGCACCTGGCACAGTCCACCTGCAGTTCTAGTGCCAGTCGTTGTGGGCTGTCTCTCTTCATGTTCCGGGAGTGAGATGGGGTGTTACTCACCGTCTGTCTTCTCATCGAATCACCAGTTCCTGAGCACTGTGCTTTGGCTTTGCCTGTGTTTTTAACGTTTAACCTGAAGCCACGCAGTGGGCACTCTGTTGTGCAGGCTCACCATGGTCAATAGTGTGCGGGAGTGGTCCATCCACACTGTGTCGAGGAGCCCCAGGCACTCGCGCTCATTCTGCCCACACTTCCGCGGGGACTCCCGCTGTCCCTCAGACCACCATGCTGTCAGCAGGCGCCTGTCCACGCGGCTTCCCTTTCTTGGCAGCTAGGGATGAATCTGTCGTGGGCGTTCCTGGGGTGTTCTTTGGGGCATGTGGGCAGGAGTCTCTTGGGCCAATCTGGAAGTGGAGCCGTTGGATCTGGGATCATGTGTGTCTTTACATTCATCAGATGATGCCAAGCAGTTCCCAGAGGGGTCGAAGCCATTCACCCACACAGTTTCCTGTTGGCCCGTGTCCTTGCTGGCACTGGCCACTGTCAGCCTTTGCAATGTCTTAGCCTTTTCTGAGGCTGTGTGGAAGCCTTATGATTTGCATTTTCCTGGTCATACTAACGAAGCTGAGTGCTTCCCGCCGAGCACTGGGCACTTGGATACCTTGTCCCTGAGGGGCCTTTTCAAGCCAGCTGCCCTTTGTGTATTGAATTCTTATTGATCTGTACAGGTTCTTTATATATTCTGGAGACAAGCCAACATTTGTTGTGTGTAGCACACATCTCCTACCCTGGGGTTTGCCTTTTCACTCTCTTGATGACATTTTTTCAATGAACAGAAGACCTTTCTTTTAATCTGGTGCCTTCTAAGAATCTTTTCCTGCAGGGCAAGGCTTTCTGTGTCCGTGTAACAAATTTCCCCCACGCCAAGGACATCAGAAATTCTTTTGCATGACCTTCCTGAGGTTTCTCGATCTGATCTGGAGGACAACCCTTTGGCATGCAGACACAGCTGCACCTTCCCTTAAATCAACAAATTCCCACCAACTGACTTCCTCACGCCAGCCACATATGCACCCTGCATTTTCTCCACCTAAAAATGGGCAACCGGAGGCTGGATGGGTCTCAGAAGGCAGGTGCTGTTGGCAGCCCTGGCCTAACACCCATCCTGGCTTAAGCGGACCCCCAGGGGCCTCTGGAGCCACCCGAGGGCCTCCACAGACTCTGTTCCCATTAGGGGTGCTGAGCCTTCTGGTCCCACCTACCGTGTCACTGTGTCCAGAGGCTGCTGACAATTGACACAGTCCGGGGTTAACACAACAGGAACGCATTCCCCCGTGGTCCTGGAGACCAGAAGCCCAGTGTCCAGGCATCTCAGGGGTCAGCTTCCTCTGGAGGCTTGGGGGGACCCTCCCCACCTCTTCCAGCTCCTGGTGGCTCCAGTTGTCCTGCACGTGTGGCTGCGTCACTCCAGTCCCAGCCTCACGGCGACTGTCTTAGTCCGTGGGTGTTGCTGTAACAGCACCAGGCATGGTAATTTATGAAATGGTATGTTCACTTCTCACAGTTCTGGAGGCTGGAGAGTCCAAGATCAAGGCACCTGCAGGCTTGGCGTCCGACAAGGGCCCTTCCCTGCTTCTAAGACAGGGTCTGGTTGCCGTGTCTTCATGCTGCAGCCCGTGGACAAGGCACTCCGTCATTCTTCGGAACCTGGCCCCCAGAGCTCAATCTCATCCCCCAAAGACTCTAACTCTTAATGCCCCTACAATGGGGATTAGGTTCCAGTGTGAATTTTGGAGGGGACGAATTCAGCCTCTGGCACCTTCTCCTCTTCTCTGTGTATCTTCTCTTCTGCCTTTTCTAGGTAGAGACACTCACCATTGGATTTAGGGCTCAGCCGTGGCTAATCCGGGATGATCTCATTTCCAGATCCTTTCTCCAAACAAGGTTGCATTCACAGGTTCTGGAGATTAGATGGGGCCACCGCTGGCCCAGAGCTGGCCTTGTCCCAGCTGCCTGCAGGTGCCCTGGACCTGGAGCCCAGAGGGTAACCCAAGGGCAGTGACTGGGCTGGGGCGGGGCACAGTCCTCGTGCATCTGGCTCTCAGTGAAGCCGCGCTGGATGAGGGACCAGCCCCTGGTTCTGCTGTGTTCTGTAACCTGCTCTGCTCCCTGTGAGAGCCCCGGCTGTTTTCTCCTGTAACCCACTGTGCCTCCCATGAGAGCCCCAGCTGTGTTTTCTCTAACCTGCTGTGCCCGCCGTGAGAGCCCTGACTGTCCCCACGGGAGGTACCTTTAATGGAGGCCTGTCCCACCGCATCTGCAGCTGCCGCGTCTTGGACGTGGTTGATGGGATGAGCCCGCCGGGATCTATTTTATTCCCTTTTGGGATGCTCTGTTGGTGGAATGTCCTGTGTGGTGCTTTAGAGAAATGGTGTTGGCATGGGTGGTGGGCACTGGCCGGGGATGTGGTTTAACTCTCACTTGGGCCTTGGACAGCCGTCTCAGACCAGGATGAGTCTCCGCTGCAGTGTCCTTTGCAGAGTCCGGGAGCCCCATTGCACCTCTGTCCTACGGTGGCCATTTGGTGGCAAAGTTGGTGCCCCTGGCAGCCCCAGCATCTGTGGCCTGGATACTCAGTTCTAGTGGTCTGGAATGTTCCATCCTCCCTCCTGCGTCTCCCTGTCATCCTTAATCCTGAGTCTCCCACTCAGAAGGGATTTGCTGTGTAGCCTGGGAGGGTTTTCTCTGCGACTGCCCTGCCTTCTCATCCCTACACCTGTGTGCAGATGGGCTCCGGTGGCTGTCCCCAAAGTGGCCGTGCTGAGGGCTGCGGGGACCACATCCTGCAGATGGGGGCCAAGATGTGGTTCCCAGAGGCAGAGGGCACCAGGGGCTGGGTGCTGAGTGCACCCTATTGACCCGAGAAGCTCCTGTGCACCCATCTGTCTTCTTCTGAGGGCAGAGAGTGAGTGGAGGTGGCCGGGGCCACGCAGCCCCTTCTCCCCTGCCCCCCTTACCGGAAGGCTGTTGTGCAGGGTCCCTCCCACCCCATAGGACTTAGGACAGTGTGAAGCCTGCCCTGTCCTGCCCAGGTCTGAGGCCACGCAGTTGTGGTGAGTGGCAGGGGTCCCGAGTGGCCCCGTGCAGGATGGCTGAAGGACGCCATGTGAGACGACCAGGGTAGAAGTGTGGTGTGCTGTGGACGCTGCCACAGGACTTGGCCCTGCCCTCCTCCTCCCACTTCCTTGGGGACTGCACTCAGCATGGGCTTGGCCCTCAGTGTCCCTGAAGAACAGGAGCCCAACCTCAGGTCCTCTCTGGGGCAGAGCCTCAGCCCAGGCCTGGAGACCCCATCCTAGTGACCTCTCTGGACCAGTGACCTCTCAGGACAGTGACATCTGAGGACTGGCGACCTCTCTGGACTGGGGACCTCTCACGATGGGGACCTCTCAGGACCGTGGCCTTTCAGGACTGTGACCTCTCTGGACGGGCATCGTGGGCGGCCCTGGCCATGTGCGCCTGCCTGGCCTCTGGGTGGGGTGCTCTCGCATGTGCCCTGGGGACACTGGGCTTGGCTGATCACCCTGCATCTTACACTGCGGGGAAGTGCAGACTCGGAAATGGCCAGCTTTGTTTTGGGTCCATGGGTGCAGCGGGGGAAGCTGCTGGTGGCTTCTCCAGGGCAGGTGGAGCTTCAGAGGTCACCCCCGGCCTGGTCCAGCCCAGCACAACCCAGGGGACCTGCAGGACACCTGCAACCAGGACAGAGGTTCCCAGGGAGGCCAGAGCCTGAGCAGGGCCGAGGGCTGACTCTGGGGTCTCAGGCCCCAGGGAGGGGTGATGAGCTGAGGCGGGTGGTGCCTCCCACTGGCTCTGTGGCTCCTGCCTCAACCTCTGAGCCGGCACTCCTGGTGATGTGAGCACGGCCTGTCCACCAGCCTCCTCCGCCAGCAAGGCTCAGCCACCCCACAGCCGTCCATGTGGAGAGCGGTCATGTGGGCTCTGTCGGCGCCACCCCCCGTGGGTGTGGGCAGTGAACAAGGGAAAACCGAGGCTGCTGATGCCTTTAAAACAGCAACTGGCCCTAGTGACAGGCCCCAGGTCCTAGTGACACACCCCAGGCCCTAGGGACAGGCCCCTGGCCCTAGTGACAGACCCCAGGCCCTAGGGACACACCCCAGGCCCTAGGGACAGGCCCCTGGCCCTAGTGACGGACACACCCCAGGCCCTAGGGACAGGCCCCTGGCCCTAGTGACACACCCCAGGCCCTCGTGACAGACCCCAGGCCCTAGTGACAGGCTCCAGGCTCAAGGGACAGGCCCCTGGCACTAGTGACAGACCCCAGGCCCTAGTAGCAGGCTCTAGGCCCAAGGGACAGACCCCTGGCCCTAGTAACAGACCCCAGGTCCTAGTCACAGGCTGCAGGCCCAAGGGACAGGCCCTGGCTCTGGTGACTGGCAGACCCCAGGTCCTAGTGAGAGACCCCTGGTCCTAGTGACAGAGCCCTGGTCAGTCCTAGTGACTGCCCCTGGCCCTGCTTACTGACGCCACGTGGACACCCGGGTTTCCAGCCCCTGGACAGCTCTGTGATAAGAGGCCGGCTGCTGTTTCTCCAGCCCTATCAATTCTGTTCTGTCAGCTTTTCTGTAAGTTTGGCTTCGGGCAGTCCAGCATCCAGTCTTAAGGCGTTTCCCAGGAGATTCATTCTGACAAATTGGGCCCAGTTGATTTTCCGTGGGGCCTCTTGGGAACCCGGACAGCCCATGGGGTTGGGGGCAAGGTAGCCTGGGGTGTCTGGGACAAAGCCCCGCCTGAGTGGCCGAGTCCTTGGAGCTGGTGATGCACCTGGGGCAGGTGTTCCCCGGCCAGCGGGGGCGCTTCGTTCCCCAGGACATTCGCCCTCTGGGGTCTGCCTCTGCCTGCCCCGCTCTGAGGTCTGTGGTACCACCTCTGCCCTTGTCTTCTGCCCTCTCCAAGCCTGTTTTGAAAATGCCAGTTGGACAACACAGTCTGGTTCACACCTGTGGGTGAGCCCGTAGGCGCCATCCTCCTGACTCCCTGGGGAGGCCCTGGGGGTGGGGGCACGTGTGGGGTGGGCTCAGCCTCCAAGCAGGTCCTGGCTGGGCCCCACTTGGGCTCCCGTGGGGTCTAGCCAGGGAAGGGGCATGTGCTGTGAGCAGGAACCTGGGTCAGGGCAGGGCTGGGCACGTCCCTCCTACCAGGGAGGCACCGGCCAGTGGGAGAGGGTGCAGGTGCACACCTGGATGCAAGCCACAGGCCTGGGAGTGCAGGGCAGAGCTGGGGTGGTGGGCACAGGCCTGGGAGAGCAGAGCAACCCCCTGGGGGCTCAGGGCACACGCCTGGAGATGGTGGGTGCATGCCTGGGAGCTTGTCCTTTGACCCCTGGGTAAGCAGTTTGTCTTCCTGGAGTCTCTTCTGCTACACGACCTTCTTTACCCTCACGGTGACAAAGCAGAGCCTCCGAGGGAAACGCTGTGAGGGTCTGCACCCAGGGCTCAGGTGCGCTGCGTCCAGAAACTGTGGGAAAGTGGAGGACGCCTGGCCTCCACCTGTCCAAGGAGAAGCAGCTGGCACAGCCGCATACTACGCTTGGTGGTGAGCGCCAAGGGAGAGGTGCCCGCCCAGGCTCATTGTCCCTCTGACACCTCCACGTTCTCTTAAAATTAAATGTATTCTATTACCGTCATTGTGGAAACAGCACATGGGTCTAATGAAGCGATCCAGACAGTGCAACTCCCGTCTCCTCTGCTCCTGCTCGTGGTTTGCAGCCGCGTCCTTCTCCTCCAGACCCAGCAGCAGCCTGGCTGTCTTTGACAGCAGCACGTCACACCTAATTCATTCTGTCTATTTTAGTTTAAAAACCTTAAAAAAAATATTTTGTTAAGCTAATGCCTGTTTGAGGTAAAACAAAACTACAAGAACCTAGAACAGCGAAGCTCCGATGGGCTCTGAGGCGAGTCCCCGTGTGAGATCCCTGAGCGTGCACCCCACGCAGAGCCGGCTCTGGAAGCATTTCTGGCAGCCGGCGTCTGAGGTCGGCACCGCTCCACCCCTTTGGTGCAGAAAGGCTGGGGCTGAGTTGGGACGGGTTCCGCTTTTCCCTCCAGAACCGCCTGGCCTGGTCCTCGGCCCTCCCAAGCGCCCGAGGCCTCACTCCCGTGACGGCCGTGGGTTCCTGCGTCTACTCCTTCTTGTCGGCTGTTGACGGCTGTCACCCTCGTCTTCCTGGGAAGCCCAGTCACCAAGCACCTCTGCAGGGGGTGTGGCCACGTCTCTGAGCTCACACCCACTGCAGGTGGCCTCCCTCCCCTCAGCCTGAGTGGGGACAGTGGACGAGGGTATCCAAGTCCCGGCCGGAAGCATTTTTCCTCAGAACGTTTGAAGCCAGTGTCTGTCTTCAGTAGATCTGGCGATGGCCTGACCCCTATTCCTTTCTGCCTTCTCCCCCGCGGCCCCCACAGCGCTCTCGTTCGTGCCATCTCATGCTGCTTGCTGTGCTGAGAGGGGCTGAGCCCAGCAAAGGTGGTGCCTGCCCAGCAGGGGCGCAGGGGTACCTAGGCGCAGGGGCCGTGCGCTGGACCGTTCTCACGCACCGTGACTCCCACCTGCTTGGATCTCTGCTCACACGCATCCTCTTCCGCCGGGTCTGAAATTGCCTGCTGGCCTCCCTCTGACCTGCCTCAGTTTCTCCTCTTCACTCCTCGCTGCCTGATGTTTCATTACTTGTGTGTTTGTTTTTCACCTGCCCCACTGAAGGCCTCACGAGGGCAGGACGCTTTCTGTCCCGCTCAGCCTTCCAAGGCCAACCTCCAGGCTTATTAAAAACTCGTGCAAAGCACATGCTGATGGGCGGGACGTCCTGCGCGAGCCCTGAAGGCGGCGCCGAGGGGCTTCCCTCATCCCTTTGCTCCCAGGCGGGTCCCACGGGGTGCAGGTTCTCAGATGACTCACTGAGGTGTGTGAATAAGGGTCTTTGTTCAGGCGCGTCCCCACAGGCGATAAGACCACAGAACGCAGCCCTGAATTTGAAGCATCCCAGAAGGTTCTTTTCCTCTGACCCGCACGCCCACCACTGTTCTGGGTGCTCACAAAACCCACCATTGCTTCTGGGAATTTTGCAACCGCTCCTCCTGCCCAGTGTTCCCTGCTGCAGAGGACCAGTGGAAACACAAGCCAGGCCTGTGAGAAGCTCCTGTTTCAGACAAAGAAATGGTGTCAGCGATAAAACGGGACACCTGGCTCGACACCTGACCCAGCCCTTCTACCCCCAGGATCCTGACCCCAGGTGGCCCCACCCCCACCAGGATCCTGCCCCCACGTGGTCCTGCCCCGACTGGGTCCTGCCCCTGCGTCCTCCGCTGGGTTGGCATCTGCATTTTCGGTGCCTTCCAGGGAAAGGGGTGAATGGGAGGGGCCTGAGGCTCTTAAGGTCCTCAGTGTAGGGAGTGCCCCTGGTATTTTTTACAGCTGTTTTGGGGGAATTTGTGGGATCTCAAGGTCAGCAGGGGCCACACTCAGGACCCCCAGGATGACAGAGCCACACTTTGGCCATGACTGGTTCTGAGAACTCCAGATCTGAGAGGGCTCCGTGAGTCCCAGGGTTGGGACATGCACCTGTGTCCTCGGCACGGACCCTCCCACTGGCTCTTGTGTCTGTGGGCCGAGGCCACGTTCAGCTCTCAGCGCAGTGCTGACGGCCGACCTGGCATCTGGCCCCCTAGGGGAAGCGGCTGTGGTGCGGAGCCCAGCACCTCGCTTTGAGTCCTTCAGGGCCTGACTGGGTCTCACCATGCATGGTGGGGAGGCGGCCTCGGCAGCCCCGCCCTGTGGCGTAGCCCTGCGTCCCTGAACCCTCCCTGGGCGGCACCCCTCAGTCTTCTCAACCCCACGGCCCAGCCGCCTGCTCTGGGGGTGGGCGCCTTGCAAAGTCCAGAGGGCGTCCCTGCGCCCCGACGCCGGTGCCCCCACCACTGCCTCAACCCTGCACAGCCGCAGTCCCCTCCCCTGGCTGGGGCACCATGGGCTCGGCAGGCCCAGGGCACCTGGGCAGAGCATCCTCAGGTGACCCCAGGGCCATCACACACCACCCCCTCCCCAGCCCAAACCTCCATCTACGGTCAGAGGCTCTGCACTGGGGTGGGAGCGGCTGTCGCAGGACCGCTGTGGACCCTCCCGGAGGAAGGCGTCCTGTCATGGTCACGGAGCCCGGGGAGGGTGTGGTCCTCAGGTGTCCCCCAGAACTGCAGAGCGGGCATCCACAGGAGGGGCAGTGGAAAAGTGTAGCGGCAGGGAGGACCCGGGATGGGCTGTGATGCTGCCAGTCACACCCTGAGCCTGCTCGGCCTGGAGCCCCTGGCACCCAGCTCAGCTCCCACCCTGGGCTCTGCGTGCTGCTGGCTTTGTCTGACTTAGGGGGTCCTTGGCCTAATGATGGCAGTGGGCAAGGCCTCGCTTGGCTCTGCTCTGCCCAGCAGCTGGACATGCACGCCTCCAGGGCAGCTGGCTCCGAGGGTCTGAGGGGCCTCACGCCCAGCCCCGGGAGGGCCTGCCCGTCTCAGCCACGTCCTGGTGCTCGTTGGTATGGCAGGTCTCCTGGGTTGCACCCAGATCAGCTGGGACATGGCCCAGGTGACACCTTTCTTCTCTCCTTCCTCCACAGCAACATGGCTGACAAGGCCAAGCCCTCCAAAGCTGCGAACAGGACGCCCCCCAAGTCCCCGGGGGACCCCTCAAAGGACCGGGCGGCCAAGAGGCTGTCGCTGGAATCGGAGGGTGCCGGTGAGGGTGCAGCCGCGGCCCCCGAACTCAGTGCCCTGGAGGAGGCCTTCCGGCGCTTCGCGGTGCATGGAGACACCAGGGCCACTGGGAGGGAGATGCACGGCAAGAACTGGTCGAAGCTGTGCAAGGACTGCCAGGTGATCGACGGTAGGAATGTGACGGTCACCGACGTGGACATCGTCTTCAGCAAGATCAAGTGAGTGCGCTGGGCTCACAGGCCGAGGACCTGGCTTATGGCGGTCTGTGACCCTGAGCCCCCGGGTGGGTTCTGTGGGGAGTGGGCCATGGGGAGTAGAGGGGGTTGTGCTTCAAGACCCCGCCCTTCTCAGAAGCAGCCCAGACGTGGGAGTCTGAACGTGCCATCTGGGCCTCTGGGAAGCAGGGGTCTGGGCATTCCAGGACCTCTCGGTTCCGAGTCCTGAGCGGCAGCCCTGGCTCCTCCCGGCCCTGTGGTCATGCGGGGTCTTGGCATGGGAGGTGGCCTATGAGGGGGTGTCTGGCCTCGGAGCAGACGCAGGGTGAATGTTGCCCTCCAGAGTCAGGGAGCTGTGGCTGGGATCACTGGGCCTCCCCAGGAGTGGGGACAGTGACTGCCTGAAGCCTGGAGAGGCAGTTGGCTGCTGGCGGGCAGAGTTCCCAACCCTCCGTGGGTTGACTCAGGGGCTGAGTCTCAGAGGTTGGATGCTTGTGTCCCCATGCATGGAGCTGGCCATTCAGGTGTCCCCCAGCCCCTCCCAAAGCCTTTGTGCCGTTCCACTTCTGTGCCGGGATTCCCACAGGTGCCGAAACAGCAAACGGCACCAAGGAGGTGGCTCTGGCCATCACTGCAAAACCGCATCATGCCGTTTGCTTTGTCTGTGTCGTATGTGCCACGTGTGTGCGTTTCTGCGTCATGTTGTGCATGTGTGGGTGTGCATTTCCTGTTGCGTGTGTGCACGGTGTTCTGTGTCGTCGGTGTGCCATGTGCAAGTGTTTCTGTGTCATATGTTCACGTGTGCCTGCGTTTTCTTGCATCGTGTGTGCTTGTGCGTTTCTGCATACCTGTGTGCATGTGTTTCTGACATCTGTGTGGTGCAAGTGGTGGTGTTTTGCGTCGTGTGTGCACGTGGCCCGTGCATTACTCGTCGTGTGTGCATGTGTGTGCGTGTTTCTTGTGTCATGTGGTGCACTGTGCAGTTGTTTCTGTCATATGTGCACGTGTGCATGGCATATTCTGTCGTTGTGCCATGCGTTTCTGCGTCCTGTGTGCACGTGTGTGTTTCTGCGTCGTGTGTGCAGGTGTACATGTGTTTCTGTGTCGTGTGTGCACATGTGCACACATTTCTGCATCGTGTGTGCACGTGTGTGCGTTTCTGCACGTATGCTGTGCACGTGTGGTGATGTTTCTGCATCGTGTGTGCAACATATGCAGTGCATTTCTGTGTGTGTTGCACAGTGTGCACACGTTTCTTGCATCGTGTGGTGCACGTGTGGCGTGCGTTTCCTGCATCGTGTGTGCACGTGCATTTCGTGTCATGTGTGCACACGCCTGTTGCTGTGTCACACGTTGCCTGTTTTCTCCTGGATGATCGCCGGGAAGCACACTGAGGCAGCCTCACACACCCCGGTACATTTCACCTCATGTCCCGACACCCCACCATGATCGCACCTGAGAAAAGCAGTGGTTCTCCCCCAGCCCCGTGTCCAGCCCTGTCCTGTCCACCTGTGTAGAAATGGCTTTATTTTGGCGGTTTGCACCTGCGTCCACTTGCGGCCAGATTCCTACATTGCCACAACCTCATCACTCTTTCATCTCAGAGCTCCTGCTGCCTTCCCCGTCGGCGGCCTTGGCTTTGCGAGGGGCTGGGCTGTGGGTCAGACGCCCCCGTGCTGAAAGCTTTGGGGCCCAATTCTGCGGTGTCAGCACCCATCTACCAGCTCTGGGTGGGCGCCGTGGCCTTTGCAGTTGGGCTGTCTCTGCTGTGGTCTGTGGCGATGTCACATGTGTCTCCCGGGTCATGCATGACCCCTGGGTCTTGGGTGTCTCCTGGGTCGTGCGTGTTCCCGGACTGTGCGTGTCCTGGTGAGCTTCCTGTTGTGTACGGCATATCTGAGTGCATCTGAGGGCATTTTGGGTTTAGAAAGTTATGCCAGAAAAGCCATGAAACCGCTCAAAAGGATGCCTGAACCCAGACCTTCTCTCCAGCTGACTGCGTTGCAAGCTCCCCCAGCTCTAGGGGACGGCAGGGGCAACCAGGGCCAGCAAATCTTATTCGTCGTCCTGACAGCTTGCAGCCTCAGTCCCAGAGAAACTGGAGGGGAGGGTCCATCCGGGGACCCGGGTGCAAGCTGGTCTTACCCTTGACCCTGTCCAGACCCAGTGGTCCCTGCCAACCTCCTTTGTGGCTTCCCAGCCTCAGTATCCTCATGGGCTTAGCCATCGGCCGGTGTGAGAGGAGGCTGTGGCTGGCCCCTCTAGGCAGGTAGTCATGCAGCCTTGCGCTTCCCAGCCTCGGACAGGGCCATCATTTGCCAACAATGTTGGCAAATGTTAGTTGGCAATGTTAGTTGGCAATGTTAAATATCTCAGACAACAATGTTAGTATGGGCAGTTGGAGCCCATACTAACCCAGGATCACTCATCCCTGGGGCCTCTGGAGACCAGGAAGGCACAAAGAGCCTGCCAGGGCAAGGGGACCAGCAGGGCCCCGACAAGGGCTGGGGCTTGGCTTTCGAGGGTCCGTCCGACAGCCTGCACCCACCACACTGCACCCCCGGCCACAGTGCACCCCCCTGTGCTGCACCCCTGGCCATACTGCACCCCCAGCCACACTGCACCCCACGGGCTGCACCCCCGGCTACACTGTGCCCTCTGCGCTGCACCCCCGGCTATACTGCACCCCTGGCCACACTGCACCCCACACGCTGCATCCCTGGCCACAGATCCTTCGTGGACTGACTCTCGGGGCTGCACCTCCAATGGGATTGTGGCTGAGGCGACTGGCACCTGACTCAGAGGTCCAGACCCCACTTATGGGCTTTTTGGTGAGAGGCAGCTCCCATAGGCTTGCTGGGGCTCCCACATCACCCCCAGGGCTTGTCGTGCCAGCTACTGCCTGGAAGACAGACCAGCCCGCCGTCCCCTGCTGGAAACCTGCAGCCTCCTGCAGCAGCGGGCTATGTGGGGTGGGCTTGTGTAGACACCCCCAGCCAGCTGCTGGCAGGTCCTGGTGACAAGGGCTGCTCTGATGGGTCAATAGCCATGGGCAGGCGGCACTGACCTGTGCCATGCCCGAGAGGCCGGGGGCCAGAGCCTCTGGCATAGACAGTGCCCTTGTCCTGAGCCCAGAACTCACTTTGCCAAGGGGACGTGTCCCAGGCACACGAACCAGGAGAGAGAAACTGGGTCGGCTATATTTAGCCCATACAGCGGCAGGTGGGGTTCGCAGCGCGGCCATGGTGTCTGGAGCCTGCGTGGGCATTGGCAGGGCTGGCTTCTCCCCTTGGCCGCCAGGGCCCATGTGTCCCCCAGTGCTCCTCTTCCCCCTCAGGTGTCCTTGTTTGGAGGGGACCCAGCCCCTTCGTGGATCCCAGCCCCGTGCTTCTGGGCCCTGGCAGCTGCTCCTCAGCAGGCCTGGGCATGTGGGCGCGTCTGAGACGAGTCCCTGGGTGCCCTCTGTGCCGCCCAATGTGTGCTCCAGGATACACAGGAGCAGACCCGGGGCAAAGCAGTGTGGAGACCGTGCTTGTGGGTGAAGCTCCTAGAAGGGCTGGGCGGGAGGTGGGAAGAGCCTGTCCAGGGGCCATCAGCCCTGCAGGGCCAGCCCCATGCGCACAACCTTGGCGCTGCCCGGACACACCAAGTGTGGTGCCAGGTACGATTCCTTCTGCAGAAAGTGGCCTTCAAACGATGGCACATGTGTGCGTGCACATGGCCACACGTGCACACACACGCCTGCACACGCCTGCACACACATGCAGCACTCTCCCTGTGGTGGGTGGGGCTTGGCGGCTGTGGCTCATTTGGAGAATGATGGGAGTCCTGCCTGCTCGTGGGGGTGCTGGCACCCCAGAAGACCGGAGGAGCCCCAACTGGTCGGGGCCTGTTCCCAGAGCCAGGGCTTGAGCTGCTCAGGCACTTGGGGCCTGAAGCTTGGCCCCCTGCTCCAGCACGGCCACCTCCCCAGTGCGGAGCCTGGGACCAGCCTTGGGGTGTGCCAGCCTTGGCTGGCCATGAGGGTCAAAGTCTGGGGGAGCAGACAGCTGTGACCTGAGCCCAGGGAGGGGTTGAGGCTGAGACCCAGTCCTGGGCAGCCTGGTCGGCTGACTGGGCACTGTGGGTGGGCGCCGTGTGGCAGATTGTCCTGTTGGCAGCAGCTCAGGTGGCCAGGACCGGGACCCTGGCCTGAGGGGAGGCTGAGGGATTCTGACCTTCCCGCCTCCCAATTCACCTGCAGCCGCAGACCCTTGTGACCCCGGGCTTCCCCCAGGACTGCTTCCGCATCTCTCCCACCCTCAAACTGTCATTCCCTCCTGCAGCCTGGACTCCCCTCGGGGGGGGTCCCTATGATCCTGGCACAGGGTCCTGACCTCCCAGGTGTGCAGGAGCAAGGGGTCTAAACTCACACCCTTGTCTCAGGAAGAGAGAGGGGAGCAGGGCCACCAGGAGGGGCTGGGGACACTAGAGATTTTCCTTTAATTTCCAGGAAAAGCAAGGGGTGGTGGGCAGCAGGCCTGAGGGGTATCGGCTTGCTTTTGTTTTGCATTTTGGAGAGGGGGATGCCCACTGTCACTTGTGGGAGCCTCTGCCTCCCTCAGGAGCTTGGGGACCGCGAGGAAGTGGCCTTAAGTACCACAGAAAGCTGCTGACTCTGACAGGACTTGCAGAGAAAAAGTCCACCGATTTCTGTTTTCGGGGCAGGTTGCCATGGCTCCACCGGCGTGGCGCCAGCTCGGGGTATCTGCGAGCCTTTGTTTAGTCCTCGTTGCCATGGCAGCGCTTGTTTGTTTTGATGTTACTATGTGTTAAATCTTAAACAAATTTCTTGCAGCCGTATGCCAGGTTTTTGTTGAAGACTACCGTTAACCCAGACAATGACTCCCTCCTGCAAAGAGCACGCACTGGCAGCTTCAAAATATTAATTAATGGAGGCATGAGGTGCACAAGTGGGATCGGACCACAAGCGGTGGGAGTGGGGCCCAGCAGGGCCATGGACAGTGAATCTGCCAGCACCTCCTTGAGCCTGGGGAGGGGCCCATGCCATGGGTGCCTTGGGACCCCTGGGGTCAGGCTCAGCCGCTGCCTCCCCACCTGCACCAAACACCACCAGCCTCTGGGCAAGGGTCTTCCAGCCTTGCAGCCTTGCCTGGCCCCCTGCAGGTCCATCTAGCCAGGTGGGGGCACCCAGCCAATGAGGCAGAGGAAGGAGGGGCCCCCCGTGGGTCCACCTAGCCCAGGTGGGGGCAGCCAGCTGATGAGGCAGAGGAAGGAGGGGCCCCCTGCGGGTCCATCTAGCCCAGGTGGGGGCACCCAGCTGATGAGGCAGAGGAAGGAGGGCTGGGCTGGGGTCTCGGCTCGCTGGGAGCCCCAGCCTCCCCCAGGACCCATGCTTGTGTGCTGGGTGTGGTGTGTTTTCCCAAGTAAATGCACTGACATTTCCTGCAGACACCTGGGCGGAGACTGGGTGGTAGCTTGGCTTGGGGGTTAGACTGATACCTGGACGCAGGTTAGGAGGAAACCAGGGCCAGTGGGGGCCTGAGAACAGCAAGGGCAGGCTCCCTGGGGTCTGTGGTCACCCCGAATGGGGAGGACTGCTGAGCCTGGTACACTCCCTAGGCTAGCCAGCACTGGGGTCTGTGGTCACCCCGAGCGTGGAGAGCTGGCAGGACACTTTGTCCTAAAGTCTGCAGACTGTTCCCAGTATGGAAGCCGATCCAACCATCTCCCAGGAGCAAGACCCAGGTTTGGAGAGAATCCAGGTCACAGCGTGTTTGGAGGGCAGCCACCACAGGGCAGGTGAGGTCCTCAGAGCGCTGTTTGTGACGTCCTCCTGTCTGTCCATCTCAGAAAAGCAGTTGTCAGCTCCCCTGGTAGGGCTAGGAGCCTCAGGGCAGCATTTCTCCCCTCCCCCTCCCCCGTGGTACCCAGCCCCGGGGAAGGGTGGGCTGCATTCCCCACACCCAACCCTGTCCCTCCATTGCTGTGGGTGCCACCCTGTCCCGGGCTCGCGCTTGGCACCTCTGGAGCCCTCCAGCCAGTTCTGTCTTTGGGGAGCCTCTAGTGGCCACCCCTGGAAGTGCAGGATGACAGTAGCTTCTGCAGAGTGGAGCCCCTGGCAGGGGGGAGGTCCCTCGACCGTGGGTGCGTCTGTGACTGAGGGTTCATGAGCTCGTGGCGCCGTGGCCTCGCAGTCAAGGCCTGTGGCTTCTGTGACCTGCAGGTGCAGTACTGGCAATTCCCAGTGCACTGCATGGCGACAAGCACCCATCTCTTCTGCTCTCCCCAGCACACTGTGCGGCGCTCCGCCAGCAGTGGGTGTGGCCTTGGCTGTCCACTTTGCCCCATGAGCCTGGCCAAGCAGCACAGGTAATGTGAGAAGGTGACTTCCAAACAGCCAGAAACTGACCTCAGGTGCATAGACCCAAGCCCTGCCTGGGCCGAGACTAGGGCAGACGGAGGCAGCCAAGCCCCTGAGGCCCCCTAGAGAAGGTCAGGCCCCTCACATCTGCCCGGGGTCCCTCTGGGCCCCAAGTCCACGTCTCACCAAGGGCCACCTCTTCCTGGTGACATCCACAGGGTGGTGACCACACACGCTCCACCCCCACCCCTCCCCAGGAAAACAAAAAGGCTGGCGGCAACGCAAAATTAGGAGGAATCTTAGGGTGTCCCACTCAGAGGGAAACAGTGGGCGGATCACAGGCGGCCCCTGAGGTAGGGTGGGACCTTCGGTAGCCAGACCTCTGGAGCTCAGGCACCCCACCGACCCGCTGTGTGGGGGCTTCATGGTGGGCCTGCCTAGGATTAGAGCTGGTGCAGCAATGGGAGGGCCCTGGCTCTCAGCCCACCCCAGGGCCTGAGCTGCCGTGGCCCAGTGGACATTGTCATCCATCGGCTAAGCTGAGTGGGGTGCAGGAAGGGCTCCGGTTTCCAGAGATGAGGGGAGAAGCCCTCCCAAGTGGCCAGATATCACCTCACCTGCCCCCAGGTACTCAGCTACTGGTGGAGTCACCTGCCAGGGGAGAATGGGCAGGGCCTGGAGGGCTTGTCACCGACCACCGCCGGCCCCAGGAAACTTTACTGTAGGTCCTCTGTATCCTGCTGGGGCTTGGGGAAGGCAGGGGTGACCAACAGGCATGGGGGGACCCCAGGCTGGGTCCTGCTGGACCAGGACCACCGGACCCTCCTGGAGCAGTGAGAACTCGGAGCTGACGTGCACGATGGCAATGCCAGACAGGGCTCCGCTAAGGCCATGTCCCTACCAGGCAGGAGCCTCCCCAGAAGCCCCCACTCCCCCCGCGGGACCCACCAGCTAGGGGCTCCTTCCCAGCCTCCTCAGGTCTCAGGAGCTAATGGAAGATCCCAGAGGTTGGTGCCCTGGGGGAGCCGCAGCCCCTCACTCTTGGACTCGCCTAAGTACAGGGAGAGGCTGTTTCCCCCGATATTCTCCTCCACAGCCCCCAGCTTCCCACCTGTGGCAGCCTCTGGACAGGGCACTCCAGCCACAGCAGCTGCAGGCTCAGAGAGCCCAGGGGAGCTGGTAGCTTTCTCCGGAACCCGAGTAGCAAGCTGTCATCCCACCCACTGGCCCCTGCCCCTCAGAGAGGTCACCCTGGGAGGGCATTCCTGATTCACAAGGGTGCTGGATGCATAGTCCCGAGCCCAGCAGTGCCTGTGACTTCCGCCCCAGAGGAACAGGCCTCGGTCCTCAGAGGGCTGTCCTGGCTTGAGCCCAGCTCCTGGAGGCCCCAGGCCGGGTCCCAGTGTCCCCTGAGAGACCGAGCCAGGCCCAGAGGCCAAGGGGACTCAGAGCTTGGGAAGTAAGTCCAGGCCCAACAGGGTGTCGTGTGTGAGCAGTGGCAGCGCCTGGCTGGGCCGGCTTCCGGGCAGGGCGCGGGGCTGGGGAGCGCATGGGCAATGAAGATGCTGAGCTCTGCACTCGGAGGCTCCTCTAGCACCCTGGTCTCTGGAGAACAGACCCACTCTGTGTCGGAAGAGCCAGGCAATCAGACTAAGTGTCTCTGGGGAAGACACAGGCACTGCTGTCCTAGAACTCTTAGGACTGCCCCAGGCAGGGGCACCCGGGTCTTCTTGGGGAGAGTTCCCCACCAGCATACGGCAGAGACCCAGGCGCCCTTTCCCCAAGACACTCGGGGCACGGGCAAAGCAGGTGTCCCGATCTGAATGTGGCCTCTGATGGGGGAGCCCCCTCAGCCATCCCCCTCCCCGCCGAGTGACTCATGCTGGTGGTGCCTGGCTCCGAGGCTGTCAGAAAGGGCTGCGTGCCCCAGCACTGGTCACCAAGCTGGCAGTCAGGCCTGGCGTCCGCATGTCAGCTTGGGCAGGGTGTAAATAGAAGAGAGAGCGCCTTTGATGGTCTGGGACTGACAGAGAGGCCCCAAGGGCCCTAGAGAGTCAACACCCCCACAGGGCCCAATGGGCACTGTCAGTTCCAGGCACTGCTGGGCTGCCTGGGGTGGCCTGGCTCCTCCAGCACCACAGGGAATGGTACGGGTGTCCAGGCTGAGCGCGTCAAGGGGCTAAACCTGCCCCCAACACTGTGCACCCCCAAGCCATGGAGTGGCTCAGGGCCCCTCCGGCTCACCGGGCTCACCAGCGCCCCCTGGGGGATGCTGCTGAACAACAGCACCCTATGACACGCAGTTCTGGAATGTGCCCTGCCTCGCTGTCCTCAGCAGTCCAGGCCCCGCCCTGGGGCTCTGTCTCCCCATAGTCCCCTCCGGCCACAGCGTGAGGCCTCCGCTCACCTCCCTGGGACCCCATGAGGCGTGGGGGTCTGTGCTGTGGGACCCCAGTGCTTGGTGTGTTTCTGAGTGGGATTTCTTCTCTGGCACAGTGCGGTTCTTGATGGTGTCTGTTGTGTCTTCAGGACACGCCTATAAAGTGTGTGGGAACCCTCAGGTGCTGTTTAAACACAGCATCCGCTTTGGTCTGGCCACTTGTGTTAAACACAGCATCCGCTCCAAGCCTGGCCACTTGGCACCCACCGCGTGGTATTCTGGGCTTGTTCTCAAGGGTGGGGTGCCGTCCACGTGCGCAAGCATCACAGCACTGTGGCCACTGCTGAGGGGCATTGGATTGTTTGGGGTTTGATGAGAGCAGAACAGTGGTAAACATTTGCATTTAAGTGTGAGCCTCCCTATTCATTTCTCTTGAGCAAGGACCCAGGAACGTGACTGCTGGGCCTTCTTTGGCTGTGACAGAAACTGTCCACAGTGGCTCTGCCATGCTGCTCCGCCGGCTGTGGATGAGGACGCCCCCCACCCGGCGGCCTGCTCAGCTCGAGGTGCTGGCAGTTTGTTTATTTGATTGTCTGTGCTCCCTGGAGGGTGCGCAAGGCCTCGCTGTGGTTTCCCTCCGCACTTCCCTGAGGGCGCCGGCGCGGCCGCCTCTCCAACGCGGCCGCCTCTCCGTGTGCTTGTCTGTCCGCACTTCACTGAGAGCGCCGTCGCTACCGCCTCTCCGTGTACTTGTGGGCACTTCCCTGAGGGCGCCATAGCAGCCGCCTCTCCGTGTGCTTGTCTGTCCCCGCCTCCCTGATGGCGCCAACGCTGTCGCCTCTCCGTGTCCTTGTCCGCACTTCCCTGAGGGCGCCATCGCAGCTGCCTCTCCGTGTACTTGTAGGCACTTCCCTGGGGGCGCAATGGCAGCCGCCTCTCCGTGTCCTTGTCCGCACTTCCCTGAGGGCGCCATGGCGGCCGCCTCTCCTTGTGCTTGTCCGTCCGCGCTTCCCTGAGGGCGCTATGGCGGCCGCCTCTCCTTGTGCTTGTCTGTCCGCACTTACCTGAGGGCGCCATGGCGGCCGCCTCTGGGTGTGTCTGTCGGCATTTCCCTGAGGGCGCCATGGCGGCCGCCTCTGGGTATGCTTGTCTGTCCGCACTTCCCTGGGGACGCCAACACTACCGCCTCTCCGTGTGGTTGTCTGTCCCCACTTCCCTGAGGGCGCCATGGTAGTCGCCTCTCCCTGTACTTGGCACTTCCCTGAGGGCGCTATGGCGGCCGCCTCTCCGTGTGTTTGTCCGCACTTCCCTGAGGGCGCCGTCGCAGCCGCCTCCCCGTGTGCTTGTCTGCATGCACGTGTTTTCTCTGAATATTGCTGCTTCAAATATTCTGCCCGTCTTTTCACATGGCATTTTTTTCTCACTGCTGAGTTTTAAGGTTCCTTTGTGTATCTCAGAGACAAGTCCCTTTCTCAGGCAGGTCTCCTAGTCTGTGGCTTGTCTTCTCATTGTCTTAAGGGTATCTTCTGAGAGCACAGTTGCGAACCTTTTGATGAAGTCCAGTTCATCCATTTTTTCCACTATAGGCCGTGTTTTGTTGCCATTTCTAAGAAATCTTCGCCTAACCCCAGGTCACAGAGATCTTCTTTTGGTGTTCTTCTAGAAGTTTGTTTTAGTTTCATAATTAGGACTGACATCTATTTTGAGTTTTGTATATAGTGCGCAGTACAGACCAAAGTGTATTTTAATTTGCACAGGGATCACCAGTTGCTCCAGCTCCACTTGTGGGAGAGGCAGTCCTTTCTCTCTGGCTTGCCTCTGCACCTGTGGACATCGGCGGACGGCATGCGTGTGGCTGAGCCAGACTCCCCGGGCTGCGGGGCTGGCGGTGTGCCCATGCCCACGTCACTGCCACTTTGCAGTGAAGCCTTGATGAGCTTTGGAGTTGGGTAGTCAGTCCTCTGACTGTTCTCATTTCTTGAAATCGTTTTGGCTATTCTAGGCCCTCTGTTCATTGACTTCTGGAAAGGCTTGCTGGGGTTTTATGGGTCATTTGTCTCCTGAATCTTGGTCACTGTGGTGGATTCTGCAGCTGGGAGTGCCCTTGGAATGCTTGGCCCGCTGGGTGCAGCCTTTCTCCCGCTGTTCCAGAGGCTTCCCTGGTGAAATGCAGGTGGCTTTTGCAGAACTGAGCCTCATCCACAGGATCTCTTGTTTTAAACATTGAAAAACCCTACTTTGGGTTAGTTGTGGTAGATCTGATCAGAGGAGAAAAATGTTTTCTAATTAGAATTATTATATAAGAGACCAAGAGTCAGTTTAGAACCCTCTGAAATTGCCTGAATGGCCTGTGGTGGGAGGATGTTGCAAGGCGTGGAGTGTGTTTAGATGCAGCGTGTTGTGTGACCAGGAGCTGCTCACCACACCTCCTGCATCTGGCTCTGCACCTCTGAGGCCAGGGCAGCACAGGGGCACAGCAGGGCTGCCTGGCGGGTTTTGGAGCCAGGGGGTCTGAAGTGTGGGCCTGTGCCCATGCTGCCAAGTGTCTGGGGGCGGTGGCCCCTCCTAACCATGTTCCTGTGTCGGGGACACCTCCACCTAGGACCCCAACACACACAGGCAGAGCCGGGGCCCCAGCAGGTCCTAGGACCCCCAACTCCCGGCGCAGCTGGGCGGGGCTGTGGTGGCCCCCGGAAGAGGAAGTGGGCTCTGCTCCCTAATGGCCTCCCCCACCGCCCCAGCAGAGTGCAGACCCACAGGCACCCTGTGTCAGAGCGGCCTGCAGGGCCGTGTGAGCATCCAGCTTTATAGAGGACCTGCTTCCACCAAGCTTTCTTCCAAGACAGTTTGGATTTGCGGCCCTACCAGGGCGGCTGCCTGTGGGTGAAGCCTGTGGGTTGCTGGGCAATGGCCGCCCAGCTCTGCTCGGACCCACGCCGGGGCGGGCAGCCCTGGGCCGGTCTGCGCCCAGCCCTAAGTTGCCTGTGCCCTTGCAGAGGGAAGTCTTGCCGGACCATCACCTTTGAGCAGTTCCAGGAGGCACTGGAGGAGCTCGCCAAGAAGCGATTCAAAGACAAGAGCAGCGAGGAGGCGGTTCGCGAGGTGCACAGGCTCATTGAGGGCAAAGCGCCCATTATCTCAGGGGTGACGGTGAGCAGGGCGGGGATGGAAGGCGGGGCCTGGAGGGGGCTGGGGGCGGGGCCTGGCAGGTGGGTGGTGCCTGGGGAGGTGTGGTCAGGAGGCACATGGATTGGGGCGTGGCCTGGAGGGTGGGGCATGGGGAGGCGTGGTCAGGAGGGGCATGGATGGGGGCTTGGCCTGGGAGGCGTGGTCAGGAGGGCATGGCTTGGTGTGGGGTCTGGGAAGGTGTAGTCAGAAGGGGCATGGATTGCGGCCTTGGCCTGTGGGGGTGGGGTGGGTCCTGGGAGGCGTGGTCGGCAGGGCGTGGCCTGGGGCAGGGTCTGGGGAGGCTTGGTCAAAAGGGGCATGGGCTGGGGGGCCATAGCCTGGAGGGTGGGGCGTGGCTGTCCTGACAGCCCCTTCCCTGTGAGGGTGCAGGTGGTGGGGTCCCCAGCTGCATAAACACCAGGTGGACCTGGTCAATTGTTAGGGTCGCGGCACCCTGCAGGCCCAAGGCTGCCCCAGGGCCACAAGAAATAAAAATAAGAATTAAAATTAAAAGGGGCATAAATCCCAGGGTTTTTTGCCCCTTGCCCACCGCCCCACCGCTGGGCGACCTGCCCACGGCACAGCCACCTCACCTGCTGGCAACTTACCTGTCCCCTTCCTCCCACTCCTCTTGCAGAAAGCCATCTCGTCGCCCACAGTGTCGAGGCTCACAGACACCACCAAGTTCACGGGCTCCCACAAGGAGCGCTTCGACCCCTCTGGCAAGGGCAAGGGCAAGGCTGGCCGCGTGGACCTGGTGGACGAGTCGGGCTATGTGTCCGGCTACAAGCATGCGGGCACCTACGACCAGAAGGTGCAAGGGGGCAAGTAGCCCCCGCTCCATGCCTCGCGGCACTGCCGGTGTCCCTGGAGCAGGGACTCTGTCACCTCGCACTTCATTACATTCCTGTGCTCACTCGGGCAGAACTCAGACGGGTGCCCCAGAGGGGGCTGGGGGGAGGCCAGGCCCAGGCCTCCCTCCTGCCCCTCCTCCTGCCAGATGCCCCCAGCACTCCCCTCTTGAACCAGGTTTGGGCCCCAGTTCACTGACCCTCCTTATACACCTGCGTCCTCAACCGTTTCCAAAGTGTCTCCCGGATCACACCACATCGGGCACGTGGTTTGCAGGTCAAAGGGGTGTTTTAAAGGAGCTGGCTGTCATGGCAACAGGAGGCTGTGCTGATCTCCTGACTGGCAGACACCTTCCAGGAGCCCTGAGGGTGGCAGGAGCTAATCCCAACCAGCAGGCAACTAACACGGAGTTGGCCCCACACCGGGCATGGGAGGTGTCTGTGGGGCCTGAGGCCTGTACTGTGTGCAGTGGACACCACAGGGCCTTCCTGCTTTCCTGGGCAGAGGGCAGAGTGAGGCCATCTGGCAGGGGTACTGGGCACCTGGCACATGTGTGGGGAAGCCGGTCACATGGACACAAGTGTGCACACATGCCTACAGGCCAGCTCTGTGCCAAGGGCAACGTCGGAAAAAGGAAAGCTGTGGGGGACAGTGGGCGGCTTCCCGGCTGACCACAGTGGCCTGGACTGTGAGGGTGGAGTCAGCTCCCTTTGCTTTCCTGAGTAGACGTGGTGGCTGCCTGTGTTCTCAGAGCAGGTCTAGGAAGATTCGGAATGTCTGGTCCCCGTGGTGTTGCCAGGCAAGAGACATGAAGTGCTGAGACACTCCTCGCCTCACTGCGTGACAGGGCCTCTGCCCGGCCCTCCCGCTTGCCCATCCTCACTAGCTGCACCCTGCTTGCTCGCAGACCTCCCATTGCCATAGCCCAAGCGCCTTCTTCAACTCTCCTGAAATGACTCAGCCTAACCTCTCCCGGCCCCTCCCCCTAGAGAGCAGGACACCAGGGAGGACCCCTAAGCCTGTAGTGTCTGTGGGGGTTTCTCTGCCAGTAGATGGCCAAACAGAGCCCATCCAGGACCTTCCACGCTGCCAGGACACACCCAGGCGGCCTGCCCTTGCCTGTCTGCACCTGGGGAGAAGCTGGCACTCCTGCTCCCTCCTGGGGAGGCTGAAGGGTGTGGCTACCCACTGTCACAATGGCGCACTGCCACTGTCCCTTGGCACACAAACAGCCACAGCTGCGCGTGTGACCTGCTGGGTTGTGGTTCTGGAGTCTACCTGAGGATGAGCCTGCGGCAGTCTTGGGGAAACGCTTCCAGAGCCTGTTAGCCCGTGGCTACGGTGAGGCTCTGGCCAGGGCAGGGGTGCCCAGGGCCAGGCTCACAGCACAGGATGGTGAGGCTCCTTCCTCACTGGCACGCATGAGCGCCACTCGCCTCCCCTGACTCCCAGGAGTGTACCTGCTGCGGCCACAGCCCTGTGGAAGGACTCCCCTACCTGAGCAGAGCAGGAGCCGCAGGGCTGGAGCTCCCAGCCAGCATGGTCCGCTGAAAGTTGGGGGTCTCCGAGGCCCCTCAACAGACTGCCGCAGGCTCATCCCCAGGTAGACCCCAACCTGAGGATGGGTAGGACCTGGCAGGCAGCTTCCATGGCAGGGCTGGGAAGTTCATGGTGTCTGGCAATAAAGACCAAGGAAAAATGAACCTCAGGCTTCGTGGCTCCTTTAGGATGTCACCTCACCGGCCTGGGGAAGGCGGGGGGTGCCCAAGCCCAGCCCTGTGCCCCCACTGAACCTGGCTGGACTGCGTGTGAAAGGCAGAACTAACGTACGGAAACATTTGAAAACAACTCTGAATGCGCAGTGTGGAATCGTCCGATTACAGGCGAGCAGTCACTGGAATTGCCTGATAACAGCCCATCACAACTCCAAAGCCCTTGTGTTGAAGAGGTTGAGGACGAGCTGTCACCGGAATCACTGATCACAGAGAAGCGGGCCATCAGAATTGGCCGATCACAGACGAGCAGTCACCGGAATCACCTGATCACAGACAAGCGGGTCACTGGAATCACCCAATCACAGACAAACGGGTCACCGGAATCGGCCGATCACAGCCCATGACAATTCCAAAGCCCTTGTGTTGAAGACGCCGAGGATGAGCAGTCACCGAACAGGGCGGCTCCCCAGGTCCCGAAGCCTGAGACCCGAAGGACCCTGGCACCCTTACACCCTCGGACTCCTGCCCTCCTCGGCCTCTCTGGCCCCAGCGCAGCTCCACCCTGGGCCGCATCTCCTGGTCGGAGGCTGCGTTTCTCCTTCTTCTGTCTATGGGCAACCCGGTCGCCACAGTCACAGCCAAGTCACACAGAACGAACGTGACTCCAGAGGACCTCGCCCTGGAGCTGAGCCTGGCGCCGGGTCAGGACGGAGGGACAGGCGGATTGGGGTCCGCGGGTCCCCACACGGCGCGGCAGGCACAGAGGCTCACCAGGCCTTGCTGCGGTCTGTGGGGACGAGGGACACTGAGGAGAGGGGCACCAGGACCCTGCCTCCTGGTCACTGGTTGGCCTCAGACAAGAATGGCTTCAAGAGCCAAGCGCATTGGGAGCACACCAGAAACCGGCCCTGAGCACGAGAAGCGTCTCCACCCGGCCTGGGCAGCACCCGACCCCGCAGGGAACAGGCCCTGTCACCGACGGGGCACTTCGTCCACGCGGCCAGCACCGACTCACCACAGCCCTTCCCAGACCTGGCTGGAATGACCGGAGCGGTGGGGCTCATGGCTCCCATCTTGGCCCCTGGAGGTGAGCTCCTTTGCAGAAGTGGACCCTTCACTCTGAGGAAAGTTGTGGCATGCATTCTGAACCCTAGGACACCCCTGTGGGTTTCGTGAATGAGATCGAGGCTGCTATGGCACCCAGCCCGTCCTAGCCTGGAGCACCGTGGGCTCCTGGAGGGAGAGGCCCCACACCCCCCGCTCTCCCTCCACACTTCCAGGGTTGGTGCCCACGTGTCAGAGGCATGGCCTCCCCTGCGTCCCGCCTTCCCTCAATGGCCCCCAGGCTTTCCTCAGACATGCGGGAGCCAGGAGAGCCCCCTTCTCCACTCGGCTCCAAAGCGAATCTTTGAAAACATCCACTCTGCTCCCATCTCTGTCACCTAGCCAGGAGGGGTAGCAAAAATTAAGTCACGAGGGCATAGTGGTCACCATTGTCAGTTATAGTTTGTCTGTGGAATCTGTAATTGCATCTGTGTGCCGCCTCCAAACACAGAACATTGTTTGGACAGCAGCCCCACTGCACGTAACAGACCCGTGCATCTTCCTCAGTTTCTGAATATTGTGAATTCAGGCAGGTGTGTGTTCTCTTCTGCATGTTTTTATGCACTGCCAATTAGCTTCTACTAACCATGGTTCAACAGAAAATAAATGTGTATTTCTGAATAACAGAAACCGCACAGCCTGCAAACCAGGAGAGGGACAGGTTCTGTCGGGGGTGACCAGGAGAGAGGGGCAGGTTCTGTCGGGGGTGACACCAGGAGAGAGGGACAGGTTCTGTCGGGGTGACACCAGGAGAGGGACAGGTTCTGTCGGGGTGACATGAGGAGATAGGGACAGGTTCTGGGGTGGACAATGAGATAGGGACAGTTCTGTCAGTGGTGACACCACAAGGAGAGAGGTACAGGTTTCTGTTGGGGGTGACACCAGGCACGGCAGGTTTTTGTTGGTGGGTAACAACAGGACACAGGGAACGGTCCGTCAGGGGTGACACCTGAGAGAGGGACAGGTTCTGTTGGGTGGGTGACAATGAGGAGAAGGGCAGGTTCTGATGGGGTGACACCAGGACACAGGGACAGGTTCTGTCCGGTGAGCGACACCAAGGGAGAGAGGGACAGGTTCTGTCAGGGGTGACACCAGGAGGGACAGGTTTCTGTTGGGGGATTGACACCAGGAGAGAGGGACAGTTCTGTCGGGGGTGACAAGAGGAGATAGGGACAGGTTCTGTCAGGGGTGACAAACCAGGAGAGAGGCAGGTTCTGTCGGGGGTGACACAAGGAGAGAGGACAAGTTCTGTTGGTGCGGTGACACGAGGAGAAGGGACAGGTTCTGTCAGGGGTGACAGCAGGACACAGGGACAGGTTCTGTCAGTGAGTGATACCAGGAGAGGGGGACAGGTTCTGTCGGGGGTGACACCAGAAGAGAGGGACAGTCCTGTTGGGGTGACACCAGGAGCGAGGGACAGTTCCTGTTGGGGGTGACACAGCCAGCGAAAGGAGGGACATGTTCTGTTGGGGGTGACAGAGGAGACTAAGGGACAGGTCATCTGCTCCAGGCGGTGACAGCCAAGGAGAGGGACAGGTTCTGTTGGGGGGACAACAGAGAGGAGGGCACATGTGTCTGTTGGGGGTGACAAGAGAGATAAGGACAGGTTCTGTCCAGGGGTGACACCAGGAGAGAAGGACAAGGTCTTTTGAAGGGGACACCAGGAGAGGGGAACAGTTCTGTGGGGTGACACCAGGAGAGAGGGACAGGTTCTGTCGGGGTGGAACCAGGAGAGAGGGAACAAGGTTCTGTCGAGGGTGACACCAGGAGAGAGGGAGCAAGGTTCTGTCGGGGGTGAACACCAGGAGAGAGGGAGCAGGTGTCTGTCGGGGGTGACACCCAGGAGACGAGGGACAGGTTCTGTTGGGAGGACAGCGCTGATCGTGTCTCAGCATCAGGAAAGGAGAAAGGCAGAGGGAGCGCATTGAGAAGACTGTTCACACCAGAGTACTTATTCATTTTTATTTACTGCTATAGGATAAGCAACCAGGTAGTGTTCATAACAGCTAGCTTTACCAAAATTAAAGTTCAAATTATATGTTTAAAATATTGTAGCAGAAGATTTATGTTTATACTGGACTATTTTTACACCTTCTAATATCCTGTCCCAAGTTTGGGCACAGATGGTGGAGTTGGGCTGGCATCATGTCCTGTGGCCGCCCCACTTGCCTGTCAGTGCCGCTCCATCCCAGACCCCAGGGGTGCCAGCTCAGGGCCGACCACAGCAGCCCTGTGTGGGCATCACCTCCTACCCCGGCCCCCACCCTGGGCTGCTGCAGCCGCCTGCTTTTGTGAATGGTGTTTTGTTGGCGCAGGGCCTGTCCTGTGTGTTCACACATGCCTGTGGCTCCTTCTGCTGTACAACTGGAGTGGGGAGGAGTTGAGATGGAGACGCCTTGGCCCTGGACACTTATCTGTCCCTCTACTGGCCCAGCTCATCTCCTCCTGTGGGCAATCACGTGTGCACTGGGCCACCCTCCCACCCCACACCATGAGGGGATGGCACAGGGGGACGATGAGGCTGGACAGTGATGTTATCAATAGGCCAGAACATCCTTCAAACACTGAACCTGCATCTTTCCTCCTCTTACTACTGAACAATTTGTGAGCTCTGGTGGTCCAGAGTGTGGCATTTGTCCCCTGGCCTGTGTTGGGGAATAATGGGCACAGCGAGATGCTTGACTTCTTTCTTTCGACCTCTTAAAAAACTAAACTAAGCCAAACCACAAAGGAAATCTGCACAACTTAAGAGAAACTTGAAAGGGAGCGTGTAACTACTAGTTTGTACTAAGGTTTTTTTCAAGAAAGGGAAACAAATTTATATATATATATATATGTGCAATATATTTTTACACCGTGTGATTAACATAAGGGAGTACTGAGCGTATCACTTTATCAGTGTGACGGGTGATGTCCATGTCATGGCTGTTCTGACTCTGAAAGGCACTTCTGCCAACGTCTAAACCGCACTCACTGGGAACGTCCGCGGGGTGGGGTGGCTGTGCTGTCCCTTCTGCAGGTGAGAGGCGTGGTGTCGCCTGTTGGACTTGCTGTTGAGCCTGGCTTGCAAACCTGTAGTGAAACAGCTCATGTCTGTGTGCACATGCCCCTGTGTGTCTGCTGTCATTAACATTGTGTGTCCAGTTGGTAAAGTGACAAATAAAGGTGTTTTAAAACATGGATTTCTCTGTTCCTCAGAGCACACATGTCTGTAACAGATGATAACAGGGGATGGGTACTGGAGGGGCCCCAGGCAGGGAGTGTGCTGAGTGCCTCCACTGGGCTGAAGCTCACAGGGCTGAGAGCCTTGTGTCCCCTTTGCCTAAGGGAGCCTCTTGCTTCCTCATCTAGACAGGAGGACTGTGAAGGAGGAGCAGGCGGACCAGCCGTCTGTCAGTTGTGAGTCCTGGTCTAGCACTGGTGCAGCCCTGGGTGGGGTCTAATTCACGGGGAATGAACATGAGACATGAACACTGTGAACACCACCGTAGCCCCCATAACAGGGCGACGTCATCACAGGCTGCCAACCTGAGATACTAGCCCAGTGAAACAGTTTTCCAAAATGAGGATACAATAAAGGCATTTTTAGACAATGAAAAGAGAATTTGCCACCACCAGACGTTAAGAGAAATTCTAAATGCAGAAAGCAAAGGTGATCTCAAATGGTATGTCTGGTTTGTGAAGAAAGCAGAGCAAAGAGAATAAATAGGTCAATAACTCCAAATTAACAGTGACTATATCAATACTTTGTGAGGTTAAAATGTTCCATAAAAATACTTGGGAACCCCCACAGGTGAGAACAGGAGCATGGGGAGGGACGCGCGTCTCGCGCTCAAGGAACCCCAGGGGTGGGTGAGAACACGGACTAAACGCACACATGCCGTAAGAACAGAACAGAAGCGGAGTACACAGTCTCCAAATGAGCAGAGGGACATGTGGGATGACAGATCATCTAAAAGTGGCAAAAGTGGAGAGGGAAAAAATCATGGAATAGAACAAACAGCACAAAATGAGATGGCAGATTTAAACTAATTAGATGGTGGATCAATCAGATTCACTGATCAAAAGAAAGAAACACAAAACAGGGAAATCGATAAAATAATATTTTAACCCATATTTATTTGTTATTTCAGCATGGCTAACGATAGATCAGATCAGAAATTGAAAAGAAAATGGAGGCAAAGGGTGTTTTTTTGAAAGGACTGAAGAGAAAGTTCAAACAACGAATATGAAGAATGGCCAAGAATGGGCTGGGTCCCCGGGAGGCAGATGCTGAGGTGGCCTTTGTATCACAAGAGGCTCACTGATGAGGAATGCCCCTGAACAGCGCAAGGGAAGGAGGCAGGGTGGCTGGGAGGCCTCAGGGAGGCTCTGGAGATGGCCTGCTAGGGAGCTCCCTGTGGTTCGCATTAGGTGCAGGCCCTGCCTGCTTGGACACCAGCTGTGGCTGCCTGGATGAGTGTGTCCTCAGCTCCAGAGCCCAGGCACAGCCTGACAGCATGGCGGCTAGAGAGGGTCTCTGCCCCTACGCTCCTTGCCCCTGGATAGCAAGGTCTTGCTTAAAGGGACACAACTGTCCCTACGTCTCTGCCACAGGGACACACACAGCTTCAAATGCTGAAGCCATTCAAATTATGTGTGTTATATCCCCCAAAATGGAAAATTAAGACAATATGGATCAATTCTTAGAGACACATAACTTATAAAAACTAACTCCAAAAGAAATGGAAAACCTGCTCAGCCTTGGGACTTAGGGGAAGTCACTGCCAGCTACAGTAGAAAACCCAACACCTCAGTGGCTGGACACACAAAATTTATTACACAACGTCCAACTTCAGGAATAACAAGAGATCTCTTCCAACAGAAGACAAACCGGCTTCCTAATCCTGTGATGCGGCTGCCCAGGTCACTGGTAGGGAAGCTATCAAAGTGATGCACCAGCTCCCACTGCTCTGGCCTTGAAATGACTCACCTCAGTCCCACGCACAGGCTGTTGCTCAGTAGTCACACGGCCCAACCCAACTCACGGATATGCAGCATAAAGGCAAGGGGGACATAAGGATGGTCTGTGTGAACAGCTCTGCCACATCCTGGAACACTGAGTTATACTGGATCAGTAGTCAAACCTCCTGACAAAGAAAGTTCCAGGCACAAGTGACTTCACCAGCAAATTCCATCAAACATCCATGGAAGAAATAATTATAATATTAAATAAATTCTCCTAGAGAATGGAGAAAGAATGCACAACGTAGCTCATTTTACAGTGGTGTAAAGACACGAATCCTGACAAGAACAGCATTACAAAGGAAAATCGTAAGTGGCCGTCACCCGTGAAGAGACATACTAACCACTGTATTAGAGCACGCAGCTACCCAGTGCTCAGGATGCACCAGATGCTGCCCGAGAGTTCTACTCATACGAACTCATTTTACCTTCACAACAACCCTGTGAGGAAGGCACTATCTCCCCATTTTATAGATGAGGAAATCAGGGCCCGAACACAGGTGGTAGGTGGTATAGCTGGGCCACAAAATGCTAAACAAAATATTAACAAACCAAATACAACAATATGTATGTAAAAGAAAATCCATCATTACTAAGTTGGATTTATCTCAGAAATTCAAGGTTTATTTTTAACAACAGCAAATTATGGTCATTAACCACATCAATACATCATAAAAATCATGTGGTCATCTCAATCGTTGCAGAGAAAGTGATAAAATTCATCCATTCTTGATGCGAATTATTGACAGAAGCAGTTTTAAAACAAAAAAAATCTATTACAAGTGGATAAATGGTGAGAATTTATCACCCCTTTGAATGTCAGGAAGAAGACAACAATGCCCACTGTTACCACCTCTAATCAGCATTGCACTAGGGGTTCCGACCAGTGTAGAGAAGCAAAAAACAAAACAAAATAAAACATAAAGTAAAATCCAGAATAACAGAAATGGGAAAGAAACCCCATTACTCACAGAAAACATGACTGTGTGCCTAAAAATGAGAAAACAGCTACAGGCAAATGATTAAAATTACTAGATTGCTAGATACAAATTAATACACAAAAATTGAATTTCCATGAAATGGCAACACATAAAGGAAATGAAATCCAAGCACATTTTTAAAAACAGCATCACAAAATAACAAAGACCTAGGATTAAATGTAACAAAAGACATACAAGACCACTGTGAAAAGTAGCAGGCTGTATTAACACCCGCTGAAGGAGAGCTATCATTTGGAGAGACAGATACCGTATTCAGGGTTTGTAAAACCCAGTATTACAAGTATGTCAATGATTCCAAGTTGATCTACAGGCTCAATACAATCCCAAACAAAATTCCAACTCAACCAGCTAGTTCTAAAATGTATGAAATGTAAAGGGTCAAAAACAGCCAAGACATCCTAACATAAGATGGAAGTATGCACCCTAGAGTGTGTGGGATTGGCAGAGACAGACAAGGAGATGCAGAAACAGACACAGAAATCATCCTGACAAAGGAATCTTCAGCGGCCACGGCTGGGAAAACTGGGCTTATGTCTGCCACACAATGAAACTGGATCCTTAACCTTCAAAACAGGCACAAAAATCAATTCTGGGTAGAATCTATATCTAAAATCCAAAATATACAAAACTATAAAATCTTTTGGAAGATAACAGAGTAACTTTATGATTAAGGCAGAGTAAAGATTATTAAAAGTTAGTATCCAAAATGCTTTAATCATGAAACAAAATATTGATATATTGGGCCATATTAAAGTTTAAAATTTATCTTAAAAGACACCATTAAAGTAAAAAGACAAGAAAAGCTGTTTGCAAATGTAACTCACAAAGCACTACTACCCAGAATCATAAATAACACCTGCCAATAAATGAGACAGACCATCCAATAGAAAAGTAGGGAAAATACTTGAATAGGTACTTTACAAACAAGAAATCCTGTGAAAAGGTGCTGAACAGAGAGAAGCCAACGAAACCAGAAGGAGGTCTACCCCACACCCTCCAGAGTGAAGGTGCTAATACTTCAGGCAATGGGTACTGAAAACATGGACCGGCAGATGTGGTCATACACAACTAGCAGTCGGGCCTGCTGGTACAACAACTTCGGAACAGCTGGGAATTCCTAGTAAACCTGTTAAAAACGAGGGTAAGGAGTTAATGGAAACATGAAAATAATGGGATATAAAACTAATAAAAAAAAATCAAATGGTTTTTTTTTTTTTTTTTTTTTTT